>NC_137957.1:41507039-42059539 GCF_963924665.1 Micromys minutus | reverse complement strand
ATCAGCCTAACCAGGGGGCTGTTGTCAGTGTGACAAGAGACTGCAGATGACAGACAGTCCTGAGAGCTGCAGGACAGCTCCCTGCCAGCAACAGAAGTTTGGCTGGGTTGGCAGCTTGCCCTCTCTCCAGTCTCTTAATATTTGCTTGCTGTTTGTCAATTCCCAAAGCCCCATCGTTAACGTGGGCCACTCAGCAAGTTCCCCAAGGCAGTCCGCCACTTTTTCTGCAGGAAGTCAGAACGGATGTGAGTGGGAACTAGTGACTCCCCACACATTAGACAGTTCTGACAGGACCCTCCACAAGGGTACCACCAGTTCAAAAATGGCACTCTGGACCTGTGCCTCTCTGTGATGGAAGAGTGGGTTTGAGATCGCCAGGGATAAGGCTTTCCACATCATGGGAGAAAGTTAGAAAAGAGTTAAAGGTCTCTTGGAGAATCTGACCCTCCGTCTTTCTTCACAGAGTGCTAATTGCGGTGTTTTATAGAGATGTTGTTCAACGTGAGTTTCTAAGGACAGTTTATGCTTCTCTTCGAGGACTCTTAAATCACCCATGATTTAAGACAGGACATGGGGACTCTCGGTAAACAGTATTAACCTATAAGCACTAAAGTGAGACGCCACGGTTTACACTAAGAGAAGGGAGCCCAGGCCTTCGTGGTCAATGAAGAATAATTTTACACTTTTACTATTTGCCTTTTTCTAAAACCATTCTAGGATCCCACTGAACCCAGAAAGCAGGTGACTTACATATTAAGCTGCGATTGCCTGCGATGATTAAATTGGGCCAGGAAGTGGTTTCTGAGACTAAATGCTAGGAGAGGTCGTAGTGAAACTTGCAGATTTTTTTCACTTTGGGAGAACGTTGAAGGTGAAGAACCATTTCCCCTCTGCCGTCAGGAGTAGGAGGATGATGACCCTTTGCGTCTCTATGTGATGCTGAGTTTCTAATTATAGCTCTCTTTCCTCTCAGAGGTTGGACATTCCCTGGACAGTCTACAATGCCTTCCAGCCATGGGCAAACTGCAGGCTGACATGGAGCCTAAATACCACTGCTTAAGGGGAGGGACTCTGGTGGGGGGACTGTGAGAAGGGCAGGGTTTGGGATGTCAATTAATTGAATAATTAAAATTTTTAATAGGGGGAAGCGACACTCTAAGCAGTTAGCCAGATTTCAGAGTGAATCATAGCAGGAGGCATAAAAATGCTCCACATCAAAGGCAAGAATAATAAAATGAAGTTTCTTTTCTTAATTAATTTATTTGCTTACTTTACATCCCAATATGAGCCCCCCCTCTGCCTCCCAGTCCACCCTCCACTGCAGCTCCTCCCTCCAAATGAAGTTTCTTAAATGAGGAGGAAAAGGATGCTTACCAGCGTAGTTGGGTATACATCAAAGAAGTGAGCTCTGATACACTCAAATTCTGCTTTCTTCTTCATCGCAGCCCAACTCGAACCAGCAAATACAGAAAGACCAGCAGAAATTTTGTGTGTAAAAGGCACAGAGATGCTCCCTGCCTTCAAGTCATTTACAGTCACACAGGCAAACTTAAATCTTCTCTTGAGACACTATTATCTTGGCCAAGGCAGAAATCATACTTTAAAAAGCGTTTCGGGCAAGTCAGGCTGTGAGGCTGAACTTTAGGCTCTGAATGGCTGCCATGGACATTTTCTATAGCCAAACCTATCTGTGAAACATCGGTGTACAAATAAACATTACTATATTTAATTATGCTGTGTGCCTATGTAGTGGGTACACACACCTCATGGTGACAGGCAGTTCTTTCCTTCCACCATGCCAGCCTCGAGGACTAAACTCCAGTTGTCAAGCTTTGTGGCAAGTACCTTTAAGCTCTGAGCCACCTCTCTGGCCACTTTTAAAACCTAATTTTTGATGTTCTTTAGCAGAATGCTCCTAATGTGGCAAAAACGTGCTCAGCATATCAAATAACATGTTTAAAGAGAGTATCATTTAAAGCTCCAGGATAATTGAGATTAATACTGTTTATGAAACAGATCCAATACCTTGACTCTATTGGGAGATAATGAAGCACGGAAAGGGATAATTCTGCAGAAATACAAATTGCCTGGTAGATTAAATAATTGTACAATCTACATGGCGATTAGGTCAATAAAATGGTATTCTAGTCACTCAAATGTAGTTAATTTTTAAACTTTGATCGTTTCTCTATTTCTCTCTCTCAAATGAGAATAGAAATTACTCAGCTTTGGACAACAGCAAACAACATTTCATTTTACACTGCACAAACAAAAATTCAGTTAAACAGGAGGCGTCACACTGTGCCTTGCCCACCAGCACCTAACACGCCATAGGTTCAAAAAAGATTGTTAGATAGTCGTTTGATTGGCCAAAAAGAATCTTGCTAAATTTCTAAAAGTGCATGATTGAATGCCTTCTTTTAAAAGACTTTTAGAGGGGCTGAAAGTTGAATTCTGTACCTACATCAGCCATTAGTTTAAAAAGAAAAAAGATCTTTTTTTTTTTTTCCTGGAAACCATCAGTGACGCAGGAAGTTTGCTCATAATCCTTTATAAATTGTGGAGACAAAGATTCTTCCAGGTTAGTCTTTCCAAACCAAGGCAGAAACAGAAAAGTTGAGGCTTACCTAACCAGCTTAAGAAAAAAAAGGGGGGGGGTGTTTGTTTGTTTGTTTTTAAAGTCTTCTTTTATAAGGGTAAATGGCTGTATGATTCTGTGTGCAAGTGTGTTCACGATTTGTGTGTGAATAAAGAAGTCACATACTGTGGTATGCATGAAGGTCTAAGGAAAACCTCAGTGCGATGGTTTTTCCCAGTTGTCAACTTGACTAAATCTGGAATGAACTACAGTTCATAAATGGAGGGCTCACCTGTGATCCAGATCTTGAGGCTGGAAGACACAGGCTTTTGATCCAGTTCTTGACATGGGATGATACACACTTTTGATCCAGATCTTGAGAGATGGTGGTCATGAAAAGCTTAGACAAGGTGGTACATGCCTTTCATCCCAGGAGACTGAAACAAGCAGATCTCTGAGTTCAAGGCTAGGCTGGAACAGAGCAGGTTCCAAGTAGTGAATAGCTTAGGTCCAGATGTGGTGGTCACATCTTTAATCTGGGCCATACCTTCTGCTGGGGGTCTACTAAGGACAATGGAAGAAGGAAGGAGTCCTTCTTCTGTGCTTGCTTGCATTTGCCTGAACATCTGTTGGGACCCACATCTTCAGGATTCCAGCTTATACAGAAGACCAGCTGAGACACCCAGCCTCATTGGACTGAGCAGGTACTAGATTCCTGGACTCCAGCTACAGCTGCCCATTGTTGGGTTAGCTGGACTACAGACTGTAAGTCATTCCAATAATTTCTCTTAATATACAGACAATCCATAAATTCTTTGACTCTAGAGAACCCTTACTAGTGTACTCAGATATGGCCCTGACTGTCTATTTGAAGCAGGGTTTCTTTGTTTTGTCTGGGTTTTTTTTTTTCTACTGTTTACCAGGCTAGCTTGTCTGATAGCTCTCAGAGATTCTCCTGTCTCCCTTTATAAACACTAGGACTAAGTACATTTGTGCTAAACATCCAGTTTTACATGGGAATTCAAACTCAGGTCCTCATGCCTGAATGGCAAATGCTTTGACCCACTATATTCTTAGACCCCTAATTCCATTTTTAACTCCAAGACCTATTAAAAGAAGCACGGGAATTAGAGAAACTTAAAAACTATTTATTCATTTGATGTTTTTGATAGCTGTGATAACTTACATAAGATAACTGTTCTGTCTAAAGGTATTATCCACTTGCTAATCCATTGTTTAGTGGGCTTTTTTGTTGTTGTTGTTGTTTGTTTGTTTGTTTGTTTGTTTGTCCTGGGCTTAACACTAGTGGCACATGTCTTTCAAGATTGATATGTGCACTGCTAAAATGTAAGTATGTGCCTACAGGGCTCAAAGGTTGCCTATGTGGTGAATGCAGAGTATGGCCAATTAGATTGGCCCCAAGATGCTTCTCCTTTTCATGGAAATATACAAAATGTCTTCTGACTCAACACATGTGGCTGCGAAGGGGAACTGTCCCCACACTGTCACCTCAGTGAAGAAAGCGGGACTGAGAAAGTGTGAGTAAGACAGAAGAGCTCATTTAACTTCAAATGTAAACCTTTTGTACAATAGAAAAAAAAAAAACATGCTCATAATTTAAAGAGAAAACAATATACATTTATTGATTTATTTTCCTCAATAAATTTGGACCCTACACTTTCATAGTAAGCCAGACAAAGTCGTCCTCAATCACTAGACAAATAAAGGGAAAGAATATTCCAGAAAAAAAAAGTGTGGGATTCTACTTTAAAGTCCCATTATTCCTATCTAAATTGTCCTGATTTCTGTGGGAGATCTGGAATGCAGAGAGAAGATGTTGGCCTACTAAGGGTCACTGCCCAACTGAGGGTGATTTCCCAAAGCGATTAGTAGGCAGGTTTTCAGATAGTCAACACCAAGTTTCAAATGCATAAGAGGCATTTGAGGTTCACAGCTATAACCAGAGTGTCCAAGTCTTGAAAAATGTTTGCTTTCAGCATTCCTCAAGACAGAAGAATCCCTTGGGATTGTCTGAGATCAAACCATACAGGAAAAAAAAAATCATGAAGATCTCAGCCTGCTTACTTTTTTTCCTGTTTTGGAAAACAGCAAAGTAAATCTGTGTCTGACCCAAAAAGTGACAGAGAATTAGGCAGAGTCTACTGAAGCCAATGTAAGGAGTGTGTGTGTGTGTGTGTGTGTGTGTGTGTGTGTGTGTGTCTATGTGTGTAGATGCTCAGAAAAACAAGCGTATCTACATTGCCATAAGTTCTTATGACCCAACACCGACAATCCATTTGAGGCATCATCCTCTCTGTTAACTATTCAAATAGCCTCCAGTCTCTCCTCTGTTCTAAGATGACCTCCCTACTGTCTTTAGCGCTTATTCTCCTGTTGGCCAGACCAGATACAGTAGCTGTTAAACTTGGGATTGAAGCCCCTGCAATCTGGCCTCAGTTTATACTTCCAGCATCCACTCCCACTGTTACATCCCCGATATTGCATGTTTTCCTTACGCATCATTATTTACTGTTCCCATGGATACTACTGCCTTGGCTGTGGTACTCCGCTCTCCCAGAGTAGCCATCCTTACTTCTCTCTTTGGAAATGTCCTGCTACTTATTCCTCAAGGCCAGGTTCACTATCAACGTTTTGGTCAAAGCACCAAATTGCCAATGTGATTTAATCCCTTCTGTTTGTCCATAATGTATCATTTAGTCTTGTGTTACAAGTTCATATAACAAATACATTACCCTAAATGAATGCCTTTTAAGCAATTTATCGAGGCCCTTGGATGCTCTACGTATCTGGTGCGCAATCATACATGGTGAATGAATGACTACCTTTTATGCTTCTTACAGTCAAATGCACTTGAAGAAAGGACAAGTCTTTTTCCTGGAAGTCTGCAGGATGACAGGCTTATTAGCAATATATAAATACCCCCTCCTTCAATCAGGAGTTCTGTGGTTTGAGGAAAGGACCTTAGATTAGAGTCAGAAGAGCTGAGTTTCAGCAGTTACCCTTTCCTGTGCCTTCTCAACCTCAAAGAGCCTAAATTACCTCCTGCTATAATGGGGCTTCTCTAAGCTACAGGTAAGAAGCTGAACACTGCGTGGAGTGCTTTAAAAGGTGTATAAACACATGACTGTAGTCATGTTCACTGTCACCAGTGTCTTGTGGTTGCCATTGCTACTAAAGTTTCATCAGTCACAAAATGTGTGCAGACAGTTATCCTATGCAAACCAGCCTAGGAGCCATGACTCAGCACTGAAGTCTCTCCAAGTTGGCTTTAAGCCTGTTCATCTATAGTTGGAGAAACTAGAGAGTCTGAAAGCCAGGATTCAGATTCAACCTCTGTCAAATCTTGTCTATGTAGACCTGGTCTCTAAGACCCAAGCCCTCTTTTGAGACTAACACGATCAACTAACCTGAACCCCTGAGAGTTCCCAGAGACTGAGCCATCAAACAAAGAGCACACAAGGGCTGGTCCAAGGCCCCTGGCACAGATGTAGCAGAGGACTGACTTGTCTGACCTCAGTGTGATAGGATGCATTTAATCCTGTAGAGACTTGATGCCCCAGGGAAGGGGAATACCCAGGGGTGGAGGAGCACCCTCTCAGAGGCAAAGGAGAGGTGGGAAGAACTCTGAGAAGGGGGACTGAGAGGAGGAACAAGAAGGAGGAGCAACATTTGAGATGCAAATAAAGTAATTAATTTAAAAAATGTAGTGCAAATAAATCAGAGATGAGGGTACAGGTCAATAAATCCTTAGGAAGCAGAGGCAGGAGGATCAGGAGTGCAAGGCTAGCCTCGGCTACACAGCAAGCTTGGCTGGAATCAGCCTGGTCTCCATTATACCCTGTCTCAGAAAAATAAATGAGTGTTAAGTCCCCCGACTCACACACACACACACACACACACACACACACAGAGAGAGAGAGAGAGAGAGAGAGAGAGAGAGAGAGAGAGAGAGAGAAAGAGAGAATACTACATACTTTGGCATATTGCCAAATGAGATAGAATCTATGTAATATGCATATTGATGCTTACGATTATGTATATATAGTAATGTATCTATACATCTACTGTGTTTCTGAAATTGATAAGGATTCCATGATTGGATTAGAAAATGCTGTCCATTCTTCCTAATACTATAGCATCTATGGAAGCTCCAGCCCTCACCTTGTTTACTGAACTTACCAAGAGTCTGGTAAGAGTTTTCTCTATCTGGAACCACTCTGCCCAAAATCCTGGGCTGTCTCTCCATCCAGACATCCTCACTCATCACCAGTCATTTTCCAACACATTATTCTCTCCATTTTTCTGATAACTTTTGTCTAACAGCTGCATCTACCTGATGACTTGCTAAATGCTTAGCCTCTGTGCCTTAATGCACACTCTACTGGAGTGAGGACTATTTGCTTTATACACCTTAGTAAAAGAGTCCAAAATGAAATAGACACTCAGCACACACACACACACCAAATATTTATAGCATGGCTAATGTTTGCATAAGTGTTCCTTTGCTATTTAGAGTGGTACGAAGTTCAAATTACCTTTGACTATTGAGCAGGTCTAAAATATTGTAGGTTACTTCATTTCAAAAACCCAGAACAGTGCCACAATGCTCAAGTTTACAAAGACACTTAATAATTCATGACACTTATCAACAAATATTAAAACGCTATCCAGCAACGGGAGCACTTTGCAAACAAGATAGCAATCCCGGGCTCTGAAAGAACAAAAATGATCAAGCTCAGCGCTCTTGTCGGCACATCTGATGGACTAAGCACAAACAATTGCTTAATCGCTGTGTAATAGAGCAGGAGTTTCCCTGGATTCTTTCACATTTTCTTGTGTTATGCTAGAGTTGCTCTGGTCTCCGCACATCCTCGGAAGTGATGAGTACAGCTCCTGATCTCTGAAGTATTGACCAAAACAAATAGTGTGGGGGGAGCTCAGCAATCCAGGTAATTTTTCCATACCCCCATCCCCAGGGACCTCTCTCGAAGGCAAGCTACACAAAACCCTCTGAACCTGAGCACGCATCCCTGTTTTCTGATTAGCTCAACCTTAGAGGAGGCCTAATAAATAAATAACTACCGCCATTCTGTATAATGTATGAAGGCTGCTTTGCAGTGGTCGTTTCAATTATAATATTTTCAATTAGCAAAGCATAGTCATTTACCAACCAGGCATATGAACTTACTTATCATTACAGGATACAGAAAATAGGAAGATTCTTTTTTTTTCCCCTTAAGAAGAGAATGGTTCCCTAGCCATAATAAAAAAACCATCTTTTTTTCCCCAAATTCATTCTTTGTCTGACTTCTTTTCTTTTCCATTTATATTCTCCCCGATAGATTGTTACCTGAAGAAAAGGATCTCCGTCCAACTTAGCTCTTCCACAAGTAACGCTTCGTCTTGAGTTGTTCTTTCTTAACCCATTATATCCACACATCCTTTTAGATGCCCCGCCCCTTTCTCTCTTCCATAGTCACCACACAGTCACTACACCAGTCTGGCTGCTGGTGCCCCCCAGGTCGAAAATGACAGTTTCCCTGACTTGGTTCCCACTCTGTCCTACCTACCTTTGGCGCTCTTACCTGTGAGGTTTGATATTAAGAAGCCATCATACCCTCCCTGGCAGAAAACTCTTTTCTGCTTCTTACATAATCTAAGATAAAGAATGCTCCTGATCACGACATAGGACCAGCCTGTGAACCTATCCCGCCTTTCCTCAGTTATCCCCTCTCACCATGCATGTGAGGACATCTAGAGACCTGGCATAGCTCCTTCATGCCTCCTCATCCCCAGGAACTACTAGTCTCCAAGGCCCAATACAAGCATCTCTATTCACCATGTAAAATATTCCCCAACACTCTTCCTATGCTGAAAACATCACCAATTTAGGCACTAATTATATAGTAATCTAACAGTTGCAAGTATAGTGGAGCATTCCTATAATCTCAACACTTGAGAGGCTGAGGCAGGAGAACTCCTGCCAGTTCCAGGCCAGCCTGGAAAACAGAGATTCTGCCTCAAAAATGAGCAAAACCACAAAAAAAAAAAAAAAAAAAAAAAAAAAAAAACCTTACTGTTTGCTTCCTATGGGGAAATCCTGGTCCTGAGTCTTACTCATTTTCACATTCCCAGAGGAAAAATTCTCTCTGGAAGCACTTAAATAAATGGCCATTCAAAGCCATTTCTTCTCTGTGTATCCAGCTCCCTTGCTAGATACATATCTTGCATATCTTCAGAGAGGTCAAAGAGAATCTTACTTGTCTTTCCAACCTCCCAGCTTATCATGGTATCTAGAACACATGATGCTTAATGCATACTTGTGGAACTGGCTTGCGTATGATTGGCCAAAAGAGAAAAACACAAATTTGGCTCCAAGTATTAAAAAGAAAAATCATTTCTTTTCAAATAATTTATTTTTATTTTATGTGCATTGGTATTTTGCCTGCACATACGTCTGTGTGGGGGTTTCATGTCTTGGAGTTACAGGCAGTTGTAAGTTGCTGAGTGGTTGCCAATAATTGAGCCTAGGTCCTCTGGAAGAGCAGTCAGTGCTCTTAACTGCTGAGCCATCACTCCAGCCCCTCTGAACTATTTTATAATTAGCTTATTTTTTTAAATTTAAATCTAATAACTTCTTCTCTTTTATATAATACCAAAGGCATTAACTCATAAGGATGCTTCCTTAGGAGCTCCTGGCCTTTTAGGAGGCACCTTGGGGATACTGAAGCACCCCATACTCACTGCGCTGAACCGCCTGGAGGTGGACTATACTTGGAGAAGTCCTATCACTATTTCAGATGGGAGTGAAAAGAGCCCCACCTACCTGAAAGGAGAACTTCACTATAGAGAGATCTCCCAAGCTGCCCAGGGGCATCCCAATGTGAGTGCCATTATCGGAAATGATGTGGCTATACAGGTGTCTCTAGCAAAGAGGGCAGCATCTGTGTGTGCAGTGGACAGTCCACCACAAGTCTGGGGTTTGTATGATCTCCTCCATTCTTCCTCTTACCTCACATGCTGCCACGCATTCAAAGAACTGGAGAAAATAAAAACCATGTGCCTAGAGACAGCTGCAAAGACTGTTAGTATATAAAGAAGGAGTTCCCGCTAGGCTAGTTAAATCCACTCGTAAAGAAGCCCACCCGTGTGGTGGTGGGGCCCTGACTGAAAAGGGCTGATGGCAGGGAGTTGCTGCTTGCTCACCCCAGCCTTCCAGCATCGCTGACACACAATCAGGAAATTGTGAAGAAACCGTAACAGCGGTGCTAGTGAGCTGATTCTCCAAGCTTTGTTGCCTCGAAATGCCCCTTCCTTTCTCCACAACCAATTTCAGTTCTGTGCTTTGAACCAGGAGATGCAAGCAGACCCAACATTTTAATGGACCGCAGCATTTTGTTTTGATACAATTAAACCAGCTTATACAGTGAAATGTTAGAGGATGACCTCTCTACTCGTTAGCTTGTACAAGCTCTTTGAACTTCTAACGTAAGCCGATCTGAATTGCAGGTAGGGATGTGAGGTGGTGCAGCCATTTTCAAGACAATATGGCAGCTTCTTGCAAAGCTGAACATGCTCTTCTCACATGGTATGGAGATCATATGCCTTGACATTTACCCAAATAAGCTGTAAACATGTCCACACAAACCTGCACCTGAGTGTTAACCCCAGCTCTATGTGTAATTGCCAGAACTTCCAAGTAACTACAAGATGAATGAATGAATAAACTGTGGCATACACACACAAACACACTCAAGCACATGCACACTCATGCACACTCATACACACATACCACACATATGTACACAAACATACACACACATTCACAGACACACACGTACATATGCATGTACATGTGAAAACAAGTGAAAAGGCTATCCAATCCCAGCTGTGTGTGAATGTAAACAATTTCAATTGTCTCAGGAAGCAAGTACATCTGGAAATGCAGAGGGTCTGGAGAAGGGGAGAAGGGGGGGGAGGAGAGGGGGCAGGGTAAAGAAGTGAAAAGATGGTGGAAGGAGGAAGAGGAACAAAAACAGAAAGCGGGAGGAAGAGCAAATGGGAGGAGAAGGAGGAGCAGCAAGGGGGCAGAAAGAAAAGAGGAGAAGGGAAGGAGGGAGAAAAGGGGGACAGAGGATGGCCAGCTGTTGCAGGAAATTTCTAACCCAAATAAGCCTGGGCAATGAAAACTCAATATGAATACAAGCTGCACACCTAGACTGGGCAGGCCTCCCACTACAGTCTACTCCCCGGCTATGAGATCCCTTAGAACTCTCGGGTTTCTCCAGGACACATCCTTCTGCTCCATTTCCTTCTACCTTCTCTTCTTCAGTCCTCCTCCTCTTCTCCCCTCCTCTCTCTTTCTCTTTCTCTAAAATGTTTTTTGCTCCATCCTTCCCTTCCACTGCCCAATCTCGGGCTCTAGCCTTTATTTTACAAGTTGAATGGGGAGAAGGTTCGCAAGGTTCACCTGAGTACCTGATTCACTCCTCCTCTGCAACAGCCCCTCTTGGGGAAGCAGAATTAGCATCAGAACAGGAACAGCCACAGAGCAACCCACAACAGCCAGCAGTTTCTCATTAACCAGAGAAAGGAAGGAAAGGTCTAAAAGACCCCCTATAAGAGTCACACAAACTGAGTGCAAGAGTTTGGAGACCTCAGCCTTTCACTGGCTGGGTGTGCTTTTGGACTAACAGTGAGGCACTAGAGCGTGGGGGGTCACATGGTAAAACACACTAATTCTGTGATAGAAAAAGGTGAGAGAGAAGGGGCTGGGGTCTCCATATCTCCTCCAGGGTCATAGCCACAGTCATCCGGTTCCCTTTCACCAGGTCCTTCTTCCTAAGGTTTCCGAGCTTCTAATAGAGCTGCAGCCTCATGGCCAAGTCACCGGCTTCCGGACGTGGACCACTCCAGTGGCACATTTACATCATCAGGGCCCAAGCAAACAAGAACACAGTGAGTACTGCCAATTCTACTTTTTTTAAAAATGTTTTTTTTTTTTAATCGCAGAAGAATTCCTTTTCTTCTAAGCCTCGCTCTGCCTTAAATTGACTTTGTATTGCTGCTTGGGGCAGGAACCATATTATCAAAGAACAAAAAGCATGTGCAAATCTGTGTGGGAATATGGGCAGGAGAGAAATGGTCACAGGAGAGTTAACTGTGTCTATAACTGACCAAATTTAGTCCTAACCACAGTGGAGTAAACAGAAAGCAAATTACCATTCAGAAAAGAGAATTGTTCACTATATCCATTGAAAGAGAGGAGGAAATGCAGATAAAACATAAGGCAAGGGTTGGGGAGGGACGCCTGTGCTTTCCAGGAGTCAGTTGGGTAAGTAGATGTGATGTATGGCTGCATCCACTTCCCTGTTCTCGGACAGTGACAACTATAAAGAGAGAGGCACAAGGGCAGCCAGCCACTGGGGAAGTTAGGAGAGGCTGTGTCTGCTCAAGTGGTGGCCAGAGGTGAGATAGAACTGGGTCAGGGTTGGATTCATAGGATCAGTCATGCATTTGACAAGAATATGCCCAGAGCCTGTCAGTGCCTCTGCAAACAATAAGACCAGGGATTTTGTAAAATGTGGCTGCCATTGATGAAGCTGCACATGGCTCTGAGGGTCAGGTTGCATTCGCTGCAGGTAACCACAACGGCCTGGTGGGATGAAGGCCCTGGACACCATTTACTCTCCATCTCTTGCTCCTCCAGGGCTCCTCTCTCATGCAGCTCTGGCAAGCTAAGACCTTCGTTGCCAGAGTCCTGGGCTCTTAAAGGGTTCCACAATACCCTTGTATGAGGTTTAGTAAGTGGAAATCTTCCTGGCCTTTGTGCTGTTTCCCACTTTGACAAGGTCAGAGAGATGCATCTGAGAGCACCATCTTCCTAAGTGAGAAAGGGCAATATTGTGGATTAGACCCTAAATGCCCCTGAAGGTCCAGAAGCCAGGGACTTGGCCGTGGGCCTGCAGCACTATTAGAAAGCTCAGAAACCTTAGGGAGTAAGACCTGGTGAAAGGAAACCGGATTACTGTAGCTATGTCCCTGGAGGGGATACGGAGACCCTAACAAACCCTCCTGTCTCTCTCTTTGCTTTCTGGACACCACAAAAGCAATGTGTTCTTCTACCATGTAACCCCACCATAATGCAGCACCTCACCACTAACCCAAAAGAAGCACACACAACCAGTAATAAGCTGAGATCTCCAAAAATCTAAGCTATGTGAATCCTTTCCATTTTTTTTTCAAATTGTCATGGGCATTTTGTCATAATAACGGAAGGACAGCTGGCACATCTGGAGAGTAGCATCTCTGGCTTTAAGACTATGGCTGAAAGAGTTTTACCACTGTTTTTTCTTGTAGAGATTTTGGAGGTAAACAATATCTTATCTTCTGAACCTTCTCTAATCTTCGAGCCCAAAAATCCTCGCACTGAATAGTTTCCTCATCTAGATTTTTAAAAAATAGGCACAAAGTAGAAGGAAATCCTGTGGGAACTGAAAGGAAACCAACAGGAAGGGACAACGGGTCCAGAGAAGTAAAGAGGGACAATACGATTAAGCACATTGTATACATGGATGGGTACGTTGTATGGAATCCATTCACTTATATTATTAATATATGCTAATAAAAATGAATAAGAAACTTAAAAATAAATCTTTACCTGCTCAAAATACTAAGCATGACTTCTGTCTCCTATACTGATTCCTGATTGGTCTAAAGGAGTAAAGGGGAGACAAACTTGTGTTTCAAGGAGTTACATTGGCCATTGCTTGGAAACCATGTTGTGGTACCCAGATTGAATGCAACAGTTGTGACTGAAGAAAATAAAAGGTTCCCCATATATTTCACAACTAGAAGATGCCATTGAAATGCTACGACACAGAAGTCAAAGAAACAGATCCCTAGAGGACAATAAATTCATGTTCTGGTTTGTTTTTCTGCTGCTATGACAGAACCCTGTCAAAACCTACTTAGTGGAAGGGACTGTTTGTTTGGCTTATAAGTTATACTTCATAATCAAGGAAGCCAGGGCAGGAACAGGAGACAGAAACTGAAATAAAAATCATAGAACACTGCTTACAAAACTCGCTTCCCCTGGCTTGCTCAGCTACTTTTCTTTTTTTAAATATTATTTTATTGAATATTCTCTGTATTTACATTTCATACTTTCCTTATATAACACAGCTCCACCTGCTTAGCACTACCACAGTGGGCTGGACCCATTTACATCAATTAGCAATCAATAAAACGCCCCCAGGGACAAGCCAGTGTAATGGAGACAGTTTGTCAGATGAGATTTTCCCCTTTCAGGGTGACTCCAGGTTTGTGTCAAGTTGATAACTGGAGCTAATCGTGCAATTAGGAGATGCCCAGAGGAAAGGGAGATGTTTAGCTGTGATCAGGTGACCCTTAGTGGGGGAAAATGGGGGAGAAGAAAATTAGCTCCACTCACTGGCAAGTAAGGGACAAAAAGAATGAATACTTCCTATGTGCCACACTCAAAGTGGGTAGAGGAAGGACCAAAGCCAGTTCTTTTCAGATTGACCTCATTTTTCATTGTGTGTATATGGAAGAAGGGGGTACACCCACTCTGATGCTGGTGGTGCTCTCTAGGCCAGTGGCATCCTATCTCCCAGGGCTGAGGTTGTGAACTACCTGATAAGGTGCTAGAAGATGAACTCAGGACTGTAAGCTCCCTCAACTGCTGAGTCATCCCTCCAGCTCCAAGCATGAGATTAGCAGAAGGAGGGATGCTGATGACCAGAAAGAAAGTGGCAAGGAGAGGCAGGAAACAAGGTCAGCTAATCGTATAAAAAGAGCAAATATAAACATGTTGGTGTAATCCCAAAATGCCGAGAGAACAGATGAACTACCTTTGAAAAAGGATCAAGTAAGACTGTGTCATGGGATAATGAGAATATTTAGCAACATCTTTGGGTTGCAATAAGCTTAAAGGAATCACATGTTTGCCTATGGCCAAGTGTGGTGGTTTGAATGTGCTTGGCCCAAGGAGTGGCACTATTTGAAGGTCTGGCCTTGTTGGAGTAGGTCTGTCACTGTGGGCATGGACTTTAAGGCCCTCATCTTAGCTACCCAGAAGTCAGTATTCTATGAGCAGCCTTCAGATGAAGATGTAGAACTCTCAGTTCTGCCTGCACCATGCTTGACTAGATGTTTCCATGCTCCACCCTTGATAATATTGGACTGAACCTCTGAACCTGTTAGCCAGCCCCAATTCAATGTTGTTCTTAGAAGAGTTACCTTGGTCATGGTGTCTGTTCACAGCAGTAAAGCCCTAAATAAGGCACCAAGCTTCCCATGACCAGCAGTGATTTCTTTCATTTGGGTTGGAATTCTATCAACCCACTGAGTGGTGCTGATTATCCCGGGCTGATGAGGAACTATGACAGGTGGTTAAATTTATCCTCTGGTAGCCAAAAGAAAATGATTACAAATTAACTACCATTCATTACATGCTGTCATTTTTTTTAAGTCTTCCAAAATATATACCTATAGGAGGGAATTATGAAGTGTCCTTTATGGGAGAACAGCTATTAACTGTCATTAGAATTACCAACAGTACAGTTAGACATAATTGAATTTTCTCACTATGTTGTGGCCAGAATACAAAGGAATTCTATCAAGCAGGAAATAGGTTAACTAAATTATAATCTAGTTGGGTGACACCTGTCTAGATGACTGAAGGTCTCAGTCAGGCTAGAAAAGATACAGTTAAAATCCAAAGCCTAAGCCTGAAGAGATGGTTCAGTGTTTAAGAGCACTGATTGTTCCTCAGAGGTCCTGAGTTCAATTCCCAGCAACCATGCAGTGGCTCACAACCATCTGTAATGGAATCTGATGTCCTTTTCTGGTGTGTCTGAAGACAACGACAGCGTACTCACATACATAAAGTAAAGCCAAAGTATAGGTCAGTGAGTCCATTCCAAGTAGACAAGCAGTTTTGGAGGACTGAGTGATAAAGTATCTTTTAGGTATCTACATAGCCATCTGGACCTCAGCAGCTCCCAACTTTAGAATTAACAAAATAGCAGGGCCATTCGGAGGATTACCTCCTTAGCACATAAATAGAAGCTTGAAAACTCTCAGAACATGGGAAGAATATGATAAAGTCCACCACAGCAGCGTCATTATTTATGATAATTAAAGTGATAATTATTTTAAGAGATCTTGGTGTATTAAAAAGTGTCTAATGAACTAGCACTGAATACCAATGAAAGCGTGTGGTTGGGTAAACTGTGAGTTGGGTTTGCAAATTTAAAGCTAGGGTCTGGCTCTGTGGCTCCCACCTTCAGTGAGGGCACCTGGGAGGCAGAGCCAAACGGAGCTCAGGGCCAGCTAGGGCTACAGAGTAAGACACTGTGCCCAAAAAAAAGCAAAGATGTTAAAATTGTTAAAATATTGAAATACTTATCAAAATATAAGTTTTGCTATTTTTATAAGCTTAACTCAGTAGACTTTCAAGAATGTGTGTGATTTTGTTTGAGAAAAAAAAATCTTCAAAAGAAGCTGCCCAAAGTATTAATACATTAAAATGTTACTAGGAAATTTTAATTATCTAAATACAAGCTATTAACCAGCATAGTTCTTATAAGTAACTATATTAATAAATTGGAGAATAATGTTTGCAAATTAAAACCTTAAGGGGAGAAAAAACTAGGCTTTTGAATTTGTAAGTTTAATGAGTTAGAAATTAATGCTTAAATGGATGACAAATACATATAGCCTTTCAAAGGCCCAAAAGTCTTACCAGGAATATTTTTATAAAGATCGCGTTGCATCGACTATTGATAAAGGGGGCAGATATACAGAACCTACACAGCGCCACCAACTGGAGACACAAAGATGAGCAAGACCGAGCAGAGCGGAAAGAGCACAGTGAAATGTGGCTAAGAACAGAAGGACCTCAACGTTTTAAAGGTCAGGATGTTTGGGGAGCTCAGAATAACTAGAGAGACGTGGTCGTGAGAAAAAGATTCCTCAGGGAAATCCGAACTGAGCCCGTGCATTGTGGCTGCAGCGTCACCCAGGACTTCAGGAGACTCTGATTTCAACCCCAGCAAACTAGGGTACCACCGACGGTGAGTGACAGGAAGCAGGCGGTTTTAAGGCACAAAGTGCAGATCTAGGGTGGCTGCCATGGTAGATTCAGTAAGAATAAGAACGAATCCGCCGAGAAGTAAGACTGAAGTTCTGTGACTCCGAGGCTTTCTCCAGGACAGGCAAGCACCTTCTGTTCAATGTTAGGAGGCCAGCAAGGCCGGCCAGAAAGGGCAGCCCCAAATCAGGCAATGAGACTAGGCTTCGTCTATCTGGATCTTTGTATTTTGAATCTTCTTGGTGGCGGAGGACAACAATAAGTGTTGTAGAAATGGGCTGCTACTGTTTCAGCGTTGCACATGTTGCTTTATTTACACTGCTGAGCTCCAAGGTCACATCCCCTCCAAGTACCTTAAGGTCCCAGAGAAAACTCAAGCACAGCACACGTGACACTCTTCACTCCCCACCCCCCCACTCTCATGTCACCCAGGTATCTGACTCCACTGAAACCACTCTGTGGCAAAGAGGAAGGGAAAAGGCTCAAAGAAAGGCGTTTTCTTCTAAAACAAGAGTCGGCCCCTTAACTCCGAGGGAATCTCACAATGCAGCCACAGCATTAAGAACATTCCTGAAGCTGTCCAGGCTGGCCTCAGTGGGAGAGAATTTGCCAAATTCTGTAGAGATGCGATGCCCCAGGGTGGAGGGAGATGGTGGGAGGACACCCTCTCAGAGGCGAAGAGGGGGGTGGACTGGAATGGGGAGGGGCGACATTTGGGATGCAGATGAATAAAGTAGCTAATTAATACAAAGGAGCATTCTCGAATAGCTTGTTAGCACACTCAGCCACATTGCTGAGTGGGAGCTATGAACACAAAGAAAGTGTCTTCTCTCGTGCTATCTCTGTGAATGATGAAATGTATCTTGTGGGCAGGCAATAGAGGGCTTGAATTTCTAAGTCCGAACCTAAACAATGATCATCCCACATAAAAGTACCGGATACTGACAAACTGCTATGTGAGCAGCATCCAGCGACCTTTCGTTTCGTTTTTTTTTTTCTGCCAAATAAAACACAGGAAAAAGACTTCTGGTATTTTTAGACCACTTTTTTATGATGCGTTCTGACTCTAGTCACGGGGGTGGGGGTTGAGAGATGCCTCTTTCTCTGGGCTTTCTTATCTTTCCCATCCGACAATGTAAAATAAATAACTGAGCAAAAGAAGCCGATATGTCAGGAGAGCTGGTTTCTGGTCCTTAGCTCTCCTTCTGCCTCAGCTAGAGAAAGGAGCAAGAAACTCTCTTTAGGGCCCGGTACCGCGCTAAAACTGTGTTGTGTTCCTGTCTGTTCACCTAAGAAACATTCCGTAAGCAGTGTCCCTGGGGGTCACTTTAAAGCCTGTCTGAGTGTTTTTCCTCACATTCTAACGGCCTCTCTATACCCTCATCACAGCCTGCTCTCCACAATCCAGTCCCTAAGGAACCAGCCTGTACTCACAAGGAGAAGGAGGAGAGGCAGAAACTCTTTGGAAAAGGCAGCTGTTTTCTTGGGGTTGATTTTGGGTTTTTTTTTTTTTTTTTTTTTTTTTTTTTGCAACTGCAAAACAGATATGGGCTGAAAAAGCAGTCGGTGGGTGGGTCTGCGGTGGAGGGGGTTCTTTTAACTGTTAGTTAACTTTAGGACTAGCTCTTAAGGGTGACCGTCTTTCCATTTTCATGGTAAGATTGCCTTGACACGGTAAGTTATCCTAATATTGGCCCCAAAAGATAACCTAACGAGGTTCCAATAGTTTTGCTGGCGCCTCTGTACTCTGCACCCTGTTGAAAGGTGAAGGAAAGCAAAGGAAGGTAAGGTGGTCACCAGGTCTCCTATTCCCAAGGCTCTGGGTCATTTCTGGTGCTGAGTCCAATCGGCTTTGGAGAACCTTCAAGGCAGCACTCCCAGAGCAGGCATGGAGTCGGACTGCCCACCCTGGCATCCTATGTCTACTAATTTCTGGATATATTTGGCGATCCTCCTCACCTCTATGACAGAATCAATAAAAGAAACTGCTTAAAGCAGTGGTTCTCAACCTGTGGGTCGCAGCCCCAAGACCAAAGGGTTCTTTCGTGCTTAAGACAGTTAGAAAACACAGGTACTTTATATTGCTGCTCATAACCGTAGAGAAATTACGGTTATGATGCAGCGATAAAAATAACTTTATGGTTGGAGGTCACCACAACGTGAAGAACTGTACAAAAGGCTGGCAGTATTAGGAAGACTGAGAACTACTGGGTCGATGGCTTATTCTGGCTCACAGCTCCAGACAGGTTGTCTATGGGGGTGGGGAAGGCACGGTGCTGAGAGCAGCTCTTGATTGGCAGCAGCAGTCAGAAGCTCTTGGTTATCCTGCAGTGGCGGTGGGGAGAATGCTCAGGGCCTGGGAGAAATTCCTGGCAAGCTTGCACTGGGAAGCCTGGCCCCTACTGCTTCTATCTGACAGCTAGACCCTGAGTCTGAGCAGCAAACAGCGCCACCTGCTGGGAGACATGTGTTCAAACCTATAAACACAGTAAGAACTTTTTTCTTTAAACAAACAAACAAAAAAAAAAAACATGCTTTTACTTCTTTTGGTACCCGATGCTGGTCTTAAACTGGTTTCACAGGCAGAGGTGAATAACCCTTGAATGTCTTATCTTCCTGACTCTACATCTCAAGTTCTGAGATTACAGATGGGTTCCACCAAGTCCGTTTATGTTCCACTAGGGATTAAACCTGGTCTTTGTGCTCCCACCGAACTACACGCCAACCCCTGATGAAGATATTTTACGTGTGAACCGTCACACCATCTGAGAAACGTAGTCCCTGGGTCCTGCCACTTCCCCTCCTACATAACAAGGACAATAAGACTGCAACATTGCAGGACTTTCTGGAGACTCAAAGAATTAATTCACAAATGAGGAGCGGGCATAGCGTGAACCTGCCTTAATTGTTAAACTGTAGGTAGCCTTGAACACTTGCCACCTGCTCTCAGTATGAAAAGTCTAACTATAAACTGAGGTCTCTGTTAGGTGCTTAAGTACATCCAATTGCCATAAAGCTACTGAGTTTTACTTTCCTTCCTCCCCACCCACTCCACCTGGAAATGTTCTTTCCAAACTAATGATCCTCCTGCCTAAATCTCCTAACTGCTGGGAGTAGCAATTCACATCACCAGACACAGCCAGTTTTCTCCAAAAGCAAGCGTACAGGCCTGAGAATGTGGCTCAGTTGCAGGACATGCGACAGTGGCCTCAGGTTAAAACAGACATACGCATGGAAAATTCTCATAAGCAAAAAGGCTGTTTACAAAGAGATGTAGACTAGAAGTTAGTGGCTTCACATTAGGAGAATGGCCAGGAGCCAGCTCACAGACATGGTAGTCATTTTCCTCTCATTTTGAGACTCTTTGTTAAGACTTCCATGTGTTTTATATCATTCAGTCTTAGAACGGCGCTGTCATAAAAATTGGCATTGCTTTTCGTTTTTTCAAGCTAGTCCTTGGATTTCCGCAAGAACAAACAACTTCCCAAAGATCACATAATAATCAAGTGCTAGATCCAGGCACAGAGCCCAAAACTTATGACAGATACTAGCCCTAGCCCTTCCGTCTCAGACTGGGGACTCATTTACACCTTTGATAAAGGGTTCAAAGTGAGTCATCATAAAAGACGTTATAGCCTCCCCACTGCAGGCACGGGTCTTCCGCTTGTCTTAGATGGGAGGGACTCCGCATAGGTCTGTGCTCTTGCCTCAAATTCTGTGACCTTCAGCTTTGCACATCTTTTTTTTAAAAAAACATCTCTAAAGACTCGACCTCACAGCAACTGCTTCTTTTGGGACAGAAAAACAATTCTCCATACAGTTGAAAGATTATTGCCTTAAGGTGCCCAGTTTTCATTCAGACACACCCTCACCCCACCCAGCAGGCATGCTTTCCTTGCAAGTTTGAAAGGCAAGCTTTTTAAATATAATTATTTTCTGAATAGAGACGGAAGATATGAGATAGGTAGTAATAACTAAGCCCCGAATTGTCAGCATTTTTCTTGGATTACAACTCTCACTTGGCCTCCAAGAAACAAAACAACATCTTCTCCAGAGTATTAGAAAACTTCAGCCAGAAACATGGCTTCAAGGAAAGATTAAGGTGGGTCTTTAAAAGCATGAAGCCGGCACAACTCTCTGTCTTAAATGCATCTTCCCTACAGCCAGTGAACTCAGTCACTACTTTTTATTTTCATTTATGAGATTGTCCAGAGAAAACTAAGTTGATTTTGCTATAGGAAAGTAGGTATGAATTAAATCCCAAACCTTCTGTGTTCAAGGAGAAAATCCACGGACAGTGGCTATCTCGTTTTGGATTGTCTAATGAAGCATCAGTCTATGACTATGTGCACACATGTGTGAGTTCGTGTGTGTGTGTGTGTGTGTGTGTGTGTGTGTGTGTGAGTGTGTGTGAGAGAGTGAGTGTGTGTGTGTGTGACTGAGTGAGTGAGTGAGTGTGTGTGTGAGTGAGTGAGTGAATGAGTGTGTGTGTATGCATGTGTGTATGGGGGGGAGAACACGCTTGTGCAGTCATCCTTTCCAAATTTCAACTAAAGAGCGTTGGATACTGTCCTCTGTTTCCTCCCAGATCTTTTCTTCTGTGTGGATGTTTAACCTCTACTCACTAAGGAATAAGTTAATCAAAAAACTCAATCTGTTTCAGGTATTCCCGTCTCCAGGGACCGAATCTCAAGGTGTTGATCTCCTTTTCTATTCAATTAGTTACATCCCGTGACCTAAAAAATGATTGGGCTGCTCCAGCCTTCCAGTTATAAAATGCTGTTGATATAATTCAGCAGACCTTTAAGGAGGTCAAAATTTAGAGATAATTTGCTCTGGGTTTAGTATCTTGGCTGTTCTTGAGATTTCATTAAAATAGATTATACAGTTTGATATTTTTGAATGTTATAATTATTTAACTTCCTTTCCTCAAACAGATTCATTAGAATAGCCTTTTAGAGAGGGTGAAACCACAGAGGAGATAGAGACAATTATTTCTTTTACAAGGGAGATGCGAGAGCAGGGGTTGGCAATCTCGTTTATATAAGAAAACAGATAGTGAGTATTCTCAGCTCTGCGGGTCATATGATGTTGATGTCTGCTGTGGCTTCGCAACTCTGCAGCCAAAGCATCAGAATATCATAGATAATATGCAGACAGAAGAGGTTGACCATGTTCCAATCAAACTCTGCTGTTCATGCAAACAAGCTGAATGCTAACTGACCTTCAACCTTACCACAATGGAAGTTGTCTTTTTTTAGTGATTTGAGTGCTGTGTGTGTGTGTGTGTGTGTGTGTGTGTGTGTGTGTGTGTGTGTGTATACACATTTATACTTTATGTGTGTTATGTATTATATACTTTATGTATGTGTTTATGTACATTAGACTGTCTATACATGTCTTGGATTTTACAATAAAGTCTGAGGGAGTTCTAAGCAGATGACTGTGGGTTTCACGAAAGCTAATGGGTGAAGATGTAGGAACTTGGTACAAAGGAGCTGTCTTGATACGAAGAGGTATTCCCAGAAACAGAAATTTGAGACTTCCTGGAAAGGTTTGTGATGTCATCCATCCCTCCCCAGGTCATAATCCCTTTGCAGGTGTTTGATTTCTCTTGATGTTTACAGCTTGAGTGTGGGAAGGAAGGATCACCACCCCAAGAGTCCTAGGATGGCCTCTAATGATCTCATCCCATAAATGGCATTGTGCAGTGACCAGCTACAATTCACGATGCCTAGCTCATACACATGCAAATAGCTAAGATGCTGCCATTCTTCCAGAGAACTGACAATTTCCAATTGAACTGAAGAAGACAGGACGCAAATTACAATAAAAGGGCATTTAAAACTATACAAAGCCATCACTATTTAAAGGACAATGTGAAAGGTCACATGATCAGAAATTCAGGAATATATGTAGGAAAGCACTTTGTAGACATATGGAGAGATGTGTGGTAAAGGTAGCATCCGGAAACGTTAAACCACACTAAGGTATCAATCATCTCATAATCTCCAGATTACTAAAAAGAATGTATATGTCTGTATATATATATATATATATATATATATATATATATATATATATATATATATACATGTATGTATATATGTGTATGTATATATGTGTGTATGTATATACAGACATATATGAGTATATGTGTATGTATATATGCATACGTGTATGTATATGTATACATGTGTGTGTGTGTGTGTGTGTGTGTGTGTGTGTGTGTGTGTATTGGGGAGTTACAAGGGTATGAAACACATGGGACAAGCCACAGCAGCATGGGACCTACATTAGCTACGATTAGGTGCTTAGAGCTATGCCTGGCATACAGTGACAATGGTCTAGCCACCATTATCGGTCACCGTCATGGTCACCACTGAAACTGTCACTGCGTATACATGGCAGATTTGTTCCTTAATGCAACAAACTCGGAAAACACTTTGATTTTTCTTTCTGTAAAGCTAGGCAGGTCCATGTCCTATAATTCAAGAGATCAATCCACTATAGGGTGTAAATACTAGAGCAGCGATCAGACATGAACTCATGCATGTAATGAGTCGTGACAATATTCTTCTTGATACCCCCAAATCAGAATCATGTTAGTGTCGTGAATATTAGAATATATTAAAACACTTGAGCACCAAATGACTACAAAAATAAATTACAGCTATCCACAGCAATACGTATCCCTTTATCTTAGAGGAAATCAGGTTATGTAGCAAATATAACATATATTGCATAATGCATTTATATAACATTCCGAAGCATACACAACCAAACTCTGTGTTGTTTAAGGATATGAATTAATAATGAAACTATAAATTGAAGCAAGGATACTGTAAAGTTGAACTGTGGTCTGAATACCTGTGTCCCTCTAAGAATCATACGTCGAAAGCTTACCTTCAGAGTGATGGCATTAGAACTCGGGGCCTTTGGAGGTAGGCTAGAATCCATGCCCTTGTTAAAAGGCCCCAAAGAGGCCACTGTGGCTTTTACCAGAAGGACCCTGTGGTTAGACACCACCTACAAAACAGGAAGTGAGTCTGTAGTACACAGAGAATAAGCTTGCCACTTGATCTTGACCCGTCCAGCATCCTGAACTGTGGGCAATGTATTTCTGTTGTTTCTAAACTACTCCATGTATGCTGTCTCATTACAGTAGTCCAAACAGTCGAAGACAACCCCAAATTTACGATAGTGGTTACCTCTGATGTAGGAAAAAGCATGAGAGAGGCGGGCAGAGGCCACAGGGACCTACTAAAGTGCCGTCACGTTCTTTTTGGTTTAAATTGGATGATGGAGGCACAGGTGTTCGAGGTCACGTGATCCTTTATGCCTTACTTACACTTCCTAAATGTTTTATATCTACTCAATAATTCATGGGAATCCATTTTTATGTGAGTTAAAGAAGAAAGGGGAGAGACAAAAGGTTAGGTTCACCATGGCAATGGCATTCTTCTTCCTATCCCTTTAATGGGTGCAGCTCACTGACTTCTGCTGGAGGATCTAGAAACAGTCTCAGCCTGTTTGGGAAAGAAGCAGAAAAATAACAGACCTATGTGTGGTTTCACATAGCATGGTCCCTCGTTTTTTTCCAAACCGTCCAATCATCTCTCTCGGAGGCTGGGATGGCTAGAATGCTGCCTTTTGCAGCCAAGCTTCCTTAGTGCCAACCTGAGTGCTACAGGTATAGCCCCACTAAATGGTGTTGAGTTGCTGACATGCCTGTTCACCCCATGCCTGGGTCATTTCTAGTCCTCTAAACTTGCACAGACTCTACATGGTAGATGTCACAAGGGAGACCATGCCTTCCCTGCATTGGACTTGGTACACAGACCATATACTGTCATCTCTATAGAGAGCTGAAGTCTAAGGCTACCGTCCTGGCCATACCATGCCAAGGTAATCTCATTCAGAGGCCGTTCTGGTGTCAAAATAATCCTGAGAACACGCCTCATCATTCTGACCCAGTACCCTCTATTGCTTTGATTCTAGCTCCTCTACTGACCCTGGGTCCACAAACCTGTACAACTCGCATGCTGTGAAGTCCACCAGTGACGAGATTCTACTAGGCTTGATTGCTACACCCATACATGAGGGTTCGAAACCAGAGGGAATTCAGTGCTTTCTCTAGCTCAGCCTGTGGCTTGCATTCCTGCAATCCGATTAAAGATTTAACTTCTGCCTTCCTGTAAATTGGCTTTCCTCACCTGCCAATCCTGACACCTAGCAGCTCAACTCAGTTAAGCACCGTACAGGCCCCACCGGTCTCTCAGAGCCCTTGGAGTGTGGAATGTTCTGTCTCTCTTTCACACCCCTGCTCCAGCTTCCCAGCTCACCAACTGTTGTTGCCTGCTACTCCCCACTAGCCAAACATCTCCTGTCTTCAGCAGATCGGCTTACAGTCAAAATCTGATGATTCCTTTCCAGTTGTATATGGTATGGGGAGAACTAGAGAATAGATAATATCTTTAGTTAGTTAACTTAGGTCTGGCTTTTAAAATGTGTATTTTTAAAGTTGATACATTCAATGATATGGAAATTCTGAGAATTTAAGTCAGTAGGTTATACTTGGATTCTAAGTACCCAGCCACATCATTGACCATCTAAAAAAATTCTAAAGGCACTGGGATATGCTTAAGATGTATAAAAATGAGTCGGACCTTTACTTAGGAAGAATCTTGCGACCAAGCAAAAGATAGCTGTCAAAGTAAACCATGATCAGTGTCTTTCACAGTGTTAATTATGGAGTGCATGGAGTCTCGGGACCTAGCATCTCCACACCACTCCTGTCTGTAACCCAGCAGCTCCTCACAGCACATTCGCCCCCTTGTCTCCCTCAGTGCTGGCCTATAGCCCTTAAAGCTAAGGAAAGAATGAGCCAGGAGGCTAGAACAAACTGTTTGCATCACCGAGACCTCTGTAACCCTTTCAAAATGAACATTTGTTTTTAAGTCTTTCTCTTCTCACTACTTTTTAAAAGCCTATAGTCTAGGCTATTATCATTGAAACAAAAAAAAAAAAACACAAATATGAAATCCTAAACCAGTAATTATGAATGTTAGTGTACTTAAGAATAACCAGTGTTCTGGCAGGTATGTAGTGTGTGGAATTTAACACACACATACACACACATACGCACACACACACAAACAAATGCACAGACACACACAAACATATACACACATACACACACAAACACACACACAGACACACATACGCACACACAAAAAGACACAGACACACACACACAAACACACACATACCCACAAACAAAAACACACAGAGACACACACAGACACACACACAAACACACACAGACACACACAGAGATACACACAAACATACACACACAGACACACAAACACACAGAGAGAGACACACACAAACACACATAGACACACACTAATACAAACACACACACGGTCAATATGAGCAGGAATTTTGGTGACTCTGACATCTCTAAGAGATTCTGACACTGACTAAAATAATCATGACAACTGAAGTCAGGGCTTTGAGCTTTCCAATAGCCAAATCAGAAAGAGAAACATTGTGTTATATAACTATCATTGTACTTTGCTAGGAAACAACAATTTTCCAAAGTCTAAAAGTAAGATAAATCACTACCTACGCAATAGAGTTGCTCTAAGTTAAATGGATTGGAACGCATAAGGGAGAACTCTTGAAAATGTTGAGAACTTTGCTAAAGGAAGATATGCCAAACTCTACTAAACATATCTCTGGAATTGTGTTAAGCAAATATCCTTTTACTAAATAATATAAGCTTTTCTCTAGCTTCTGAATATCCGTAGAAAATGGCGAATAGCCTGCTATGTAATGGGGTGAGAGGGAATAAGATGGTATGCATGAAATGCATCATTCTACATTGAATCTGTGTTTACACCCAGTTGACTGAAAAATTCCCAAGGAGTAACAACCCACACCAGAGAGCTTGCTCTTCTGTAATTATTTTTTCTTTGTACATTTATATGTCAATGTAGACACAAAATATCTACTTGTACACTTGCAATATATCTACTTGTATATTTGCAGTGCATCCATCCCTAGGCTGAGGAGATTGCTCTGTGCACAACAGCTCTTGCTGTAAAACCAAGAGAACCCAAGTTCAAATTCCCTACATAAAAGCAGAACATAATCACATGTGCCTGTAAAACCCAGTGTGATTTGAGTATCTTTGGTACATGGGAAGTGACACTATTTAGAGGTATGGCCTTTTGCTGTGTGTGGGGGGGTAGCCTTGTTAGAGGAAGTGTGTCACTGTGGGGTTGGACGTTGGAGGTCCCTTCCTATGTTCCAGCTCTGTCAGAGGCACCTACCTTCTTTCTGCCTGGAGAAGACACTCTCCTGCTGCTGCTTTTGGATCAAGATGGAGAAGTTTTGGCTCTTCTAGTACCATGTCTGCCTGAATGTTACCGTGCTTCCTGCCATAATAAGAATAGACTGAAACTCTGAAACTGTAAGCCAGCCAATTCATTGTCCTTTATAAGAGTCGCCTTAGTCACGGTGTTTGTTCACAGGAGTAAAACCCTAAGATACCCAGTATTGTGCAGAGATGGGCAGATGCAGGAGCGTACTCTCCAACCAGCCTATCTGAAGAGGGGAGCTCCATGTTCAGGGAGAGATTCTGCCTCAAAAACACTCTGATAAATATGGCCAAATATTCAACAAACATGACCAAAAATGATCTTGTATGCAAAGGCATGGATGCTCTGTTAGTTTAAGGATGTACGCATAGGGTGTTTCCTATTCCTTTGTACCTTCCTGTGGGTGCTTCCTGGCCTTAGCAGATAAGCTATTTATCTCATAAACAGCCACCTTAACAGTTTGTGCACATACGATACTTATCACAGGTGCAGAGAACCATGATGTGCCATTTTTATTATCTATGAATTACCCACAGGTAAAGGAGAAGAAAGTCCCTTTCAGACCTCACAAAGCCCGAATCTGAACTCCTGGTTCTAAAGCACATTTGATTAAGTGCTATCTCAAGGAAGCATATGGACAAAAATGGACACCTATAATCACCCTAGCCACTCATGGTTGTCAGAGGGCTTCCCACAGTTTAAATGACCCACACCTAAGGTCTCAGAAGACTGTCAAGCAGTTGTGGCCCTGGATCTTGTGTGCTCAGTTTATATGCGGACCTGTAAGGAGATGTCATGGGTGGATGAACGGGCAGTATTGTAAGTTGTGACCAAATTCAAGACCAGTTCCCAAAAGTCCACATGATCGACAATAAAGCACCCAAATAAAGTCATATGATTTAAGGCTGGAGTATACTGCACACTATCAGCAGCTCCTATATGAACCTGTGGAGGAAGGAAAGGCCTAATGTACAAGGGGGCTGGGTAACTGAATGTTTAACCCTTTAACAGATACCTCCAGGGGGGATTTATGCCTCAGTGTGAAGAAGCTGTGTGCATTTACATGCTTTCCTATTGTATATGTTATGGATGAACTGCTTCAGACCAAGGGATTTGGGGTTACCTAATAGAATATAAGTCAGGGATTGACCTTAAAAGTGCTCCCAGGCCACTGGGTTTCTGGTTCCATGATTTCAGATACCACTGGTCATTCGGACTCTACAGAAATGAGATCTTAATGTTGAAATTGAACAAAAATCACAGAAAGTAAGTTCCTAGTGAAGTATGGTGGATACAGAATGCTACAGGAAAATCACGAGAGCATGTTTTAGAAAAATTCCATGTTTACAACTCCAGAAACCTTGTTTAGGCCTCAGCATCTCTACTTACTAGATATATGTCATTGATAAGTTATTTATTCTCACTGAGACTCGTGTGTACAGATTTCTCATCTATAAGAGAAAATTTGGTACCTAGTATGGCTTCCCAAAAGGCTACGTTGATGACTCAATAGAAAACAGCATTGATTCACTTGATGTACATTCACCAGACACATGCTGTGCTCTGAACACAATGAACCAAGCAGGAACTCCCTACTTTCCTGCTGGTGTGGACACTGGTTATCATGAACAATGGGTGTACAGGTAAACATCAGGCCTGGCCCAGGCTTCATGTCCAGGACATATCCACACCAGAACCTAGTGCCTGAATGCAAGATAAAGAGAAGATTCCAGAAGGGCCTGAGACCTCTGCAGGCTAAGCAGGAAGCCTAGCTGTGCTTTGCTTTGACTACAGTACCACCTACAGCCAGAGACAAGCTCTCGCACCCAGTCTTCACATTTCCAGACATCTCTAACCTTTCCACACTGATGTTTCAGGTAGAGAATTTTCTCGAATTATTGACCTGCCTTGTCTCTGGCCCTTGCAAGGGAAGCCATGTTTGTCCACTGAGAAGGTGTGTGTGGTCAGACATCAAAGGCACTGTGACCTTGTTTATCCTTTCTCCACCTAGACCAGCACATCTCAGGCGAATGCTTAAATTTTTGTCTGAGCTGAGACTTCAGTTTTACTTGAATTCGGTTCTCTCATAAATTGTGTTCTCTCATAGCCTGGACAGAAAGTACACAGTGTGGATGATATTTTAATGTTAGTATTTTTAATATATCTAAAATATTTCATAATAAAATGTGTAAGTGAATAAAAAGAAATCAAGAGAAAATTATTCAGAAAACAAATTGGAACAGTGGACCTGAAAGTCTTCAAATGAAGGTTAATATAATAATAATAATAATAATAATAATAATAATAATAATAATAAGTAAAGCTTTAGCACTATGGGAAAGGACCAAGGACAATCCCTGGGAAGGAGTCCAGGGCAATTGGATGCTAGAATGTTCCATTATAGATTAGGTTTTTTAAAAGGCATAATGCAACCTTGGCCTATATCTCAGATTCAGTGGCTCTCCTAATAAATGTACAAGGAAACAAAAACGCTGTATGTGTTTACTTGAGTTGTAAATTTGGCATGCAGAAGAGAAAGGAAGCAGTGTAGGTCCCATCCATTAGCCATGTTGAGGATTTTGGGCATTTACCAGGTCGGTTGAGCCACACTGACTATAAATGTCTATCACCCAAGCTTTGCCCAGCTCTTCCTGACATTTCTGATAATAGGAGAAAGGTAAAGAAAATGACATGACTGAGGCAAGACTCAGTTTCCCCTGGGGCTCTGACCTCAGTCATGATAATAAATAATAAAACTATGAATTTAGTCAATTTATAGTTTGACAAACATATTTGTGGATCACAAGGCATACAGCAAATTCTTACTAAATACATAGACTAAAATCAATGCTCGAGGGCTATGGCCCCTGTTGTATCAGCATGAGATCTTGAATTCAGTCCCTGAAAACATACACAAAACAGCTAGACATGACAACACACAGCTGTAATCCGAATTCTGAGAAGGCAGAACAGGAGGACTGCCTGGACTATCCTAGGTTTACACATCTTCCAACAAGGAAACTAACACCTGTTTGTGGTGAGCTAAAGAGTCTTCCTTCCCCCACATACAAAAAAAAAATTGTCCTTAGTGGAATAAGGACAATTTAAGGGCCTTTAAAGATTTAATTATAGTTACAGGACTCCTATGTATGTATGAAGGACTCCTAAATCTAAGACAAGCACCCTTGAAATAGAAAAGGGAAAATATACAGAGAAGAATCCATGAAGACAAGGCAGAAAGAGTTATACTATCACAAAGTGAGACACCAGAGCTGGAGAAGGAAAGAAAACTTTCTACCCCTCCTCTATCCCCACCCCCGCTTTGCTTTCAAACATCTGACCACCAGAAGTATGGGAAAATAGGCTTATGTTATATTATGATACCATAGGAGCTTATCATGCAGGCCTAGAAACTAATACATTACATACACAGGGTCAAGATGAATAGCAGACAGGATTGGATATGTGAAAAAAACACATTGTGAACTCTTCAGAAAAACAAAATTCTAGACTCACACCTATAAAAGCATGCTAGCTGTAATTCCCATGAGGACAGTCAGGCGGCTGGTACCCAGCTCTATGGGTAGCATCTGGGTACCTTACTGTCTCCATGCCCCTCTTTTCAAGAAGAGTCAAGTGTCAGCTGCTAGAGAAAAAAAAAATCTATTGCCATCTGCTCCAGACACAGGCCACATGCTGAACATTACACCCAGGTCACCATCTGCACTAACAACCCATCCAAAAACAGTTCAATGTCAGCCTTACTCTAATTCTGAATGAGCCAAGACCCAGGGTATGTGTGACTCAGGGGCCAGAGCATTTTCTGTGAGCTTTGCAGTGCTGGATTGTAACATTTTGGAGCAGATGTTCTGGAGACTAAAGGAAGGTATTACTGAGAGTCTCTGGAGTACCTATCTTCAGCCCAGAAACCATTCACTCTTCAGGATGTCTCTGACTGCCATGTGGGTCTCCCGACATTGCTGATCTTTCCTGCATGATAGGATGTCTTAGAGTGATGAATTTATTTTCTTTCTTGTATTAAAATATAGAATCTTTAAGGAGTGAAAAATCAATTTGAGTTAGGCAGAAAGTATAAAATATGTATAGCAGAGGACCTTAGAGAGAAAAAAAATGGCAGAAACCATACTAGGAAAAGAATGTATGTGGGGTAATAAGACAATCTTTCTTGACAGATTTGATAGCTACTTTAGACTTCACAATAACCTGCTCTTATTTCAACTGTCAGAACAAAGAACAGCACACAGCTGTTGGGCTGTGTTCAGAGATTAATGGGGCAAGTAGACTCAGTAGCCTTCGAAGATTCTTTCCAATGTGGAATTCAGCTTCCTCTGTTGCAGTCTCCAGTAGCCACTCCCTTCTGTAAGAACAAGGGTTTCTGTAAGGCCATGGTTTTTGTTATACATTGTTCAAGGTCTTAACAATCAGACTTGTGTTAGGATGGAGACATCAGAGTAGGTATCAGATATATGACAAGAAAGGGGCAGGCAGTGGCCAACCAGAAAAACTAGAAAGATGGAACTTGATTCTCCGCACAACATAATTTGTAACCACTGAAAGTTTTCTAAAATGAAATAACATAAGTTCGTGAGATTTATCCAACAGTCACGTGGAGAATGGATAGAACAGACTTCAAAAAAAACAAGAAGTCAAGTCTTGACCTAACTAAAGATGTAGATGCTTTGAATCATTGCAAAGTGGTCATTATGGGGATAAAGGGATGGGGCCCTTCAATATAATTTCAATATAATGAACAGGGCAGAGGAAAAACTATGGCTATTCTAGGCTTCTATCTTGGGCAACTGGGTGCATTCATGAAGATAGAAAATACAGAGGAAACAGAAAAAAATGAACTCAGAAGATGGATTTTGGTTAACTTGAATTGGTATACACATGAGACACTGAGACTAGAAGGGAATCAGAAAAGAATTAAAAATCAAACAAGATATTTGAGCCAGAAGTACAGTGTGCAGATGGCTGGTGAACCTGGGTTAGCAGATAAGACAGAAAGAGTAGAGAAAGCAAGAGAAGAGAGTAGGGCATGTGCTCTGAATTTCCTGACATTAAAGGACATGCAGGAAAGGAGTTAGGAAAGGTAGACCAGAAAAGTGAGGCTCAACACAAAGCTGAGAAGCTTTAAAGAAGAATCACATACCCATCAGAGGGTCTGTAAAGTTGGCTCAGTGCTTAAGAGCACATATTGCTCTTGCAGAAGACCTGGGTTCAATTCCTAGCACTCATACTGGGCAGCTTAAAACTACCTGTTACTTTTATTCTAGAAGACCCACTGTCTCTAGCTTCCTAAAAGCACATAAACCCAGGCCTAGACCCACACACATGCATATAATTTTAAAAATAAAATTAATTGCTTAAAAGAGAAATACCAATCAGAGAGTGGAAGAAGGCAAAAATGAGAAGTGGTCTTCTGGGAATTAGGAGGTCACTGATGATCTCCCGTGTTCACATTCTCTGTAAGAGCTGTCATCCTCTATAAGGGAGGAGCCAAGTGCAGAGAAGGAAATGCACAGGAGGTAGAAAGGTAAAGATGGCCACTTCTCTGTGACAAAACTTGAATATAAGGGGAAGGGTGGAGGGTCCTATCAGCAGGCAACTCTACGTTTCATGTTGATTGTGTTCATTTATCATAGTTATAGACTGAGCATTGTATCTTATTGGCAGTAGAACCTGAAGAAAGCAGGAGGTTGAGAATAATTTATAAAAGTAAATCCCCTGAAGAGACCAAAGAGCCCAGGCCACAACTATAAAGGGTAGAGGTGGTGGTTTGCATATGCTTGGCCCAGGAAGTAGCATTATTAGACAATGTGGCCTTGTTGGAAAAAGGGTGTCACTGTGGGGGTGGGCTTTGAGAGGCCCTTCTCCTAGCTGCCTGGAAGCCAGTCTTCTCCTGTCTGCCTTTGGATGAAGATGTAGAGCTTTCAGCTCCTCCAGACTCATGTCTTCCTGGATGCTGTCATATTCCCACTTTGACAATAATAAACTGAATCTCTGAACCTGTAAGCCACCCCCAATTAAATATTGTCCTTATAAAAGTTGCTCTGGTCATGGTGTCTCTTCAGAGCAATGGAAATTTTAACTAAGACAGTAGGCATGGACCAGAGGAGGGAGAGAAAGGAGGGGATAACAAGGGTTGCATGTATACTACTGAGTCACAGTGAATCATAAGTGTTGAGTCACAACTCTTTATGTAACTGTCTTCTCTTCTATATGTGCCAAACGAACCAGAAATCCTACATTTGTGTTTCTCCAAATATCCACACAATGCTGTGCACATAGGAGGTGTTCAAGAAATATTGCACTCATTAAGATTATGGTGATAAAATTATAGCTATAAATATATGCCAATGCTCTTCTGAGAGTTTTTATATTGTGTAGTACCATGAATTCTTACAAAAAAAATCACAATGCAATATTTGCATGTGTATCTAAATATATATGTCCTGCATGTATTTAGAATGTCTGAGAAGAAAAATGTTAAATCAAAACAGGTAACTCAAATTTTTCTAGTTCATTATCTACTGTTCTGAGATGGGAAGTAATGGTATTTCTCAGGAAATGGAATGACTGAATCTTTCAAGAGGTGGTGGGCAGAAATTTGTCACATCATTCTTGTTCCTCCAATGTGACTCCCTGGGCAATGTTTATTGCCGCACAAGAAACATTGTAAAATAATGGTCCATGAACAGATCTAAATACTAACATTTTACCCACAACCTTGGCTAATAAACCATTTAATGTGAAAAGGCTCCAAACTATAATCTATAATATATTGTAGGGTACATAGTACTGTGACCAGGACCCTTCTAAAATTAGTTGAGGAGAAACACTGAAAACTTTTTCTTTAGCAGCCTTCACTATATAGGAAATTAGCATGGATGGGTAGTGTGAAGCCACTTAGACATAACCTTTAAAATTTCATGATTACACTATGGTGTGAATGTGTGTGGAGATATTCACTAAATAGTGTGTGTGTGTGTGTGTGTGTGTGTGTGTGTGTGTGTGTGTGTGTGTGTGTGTGTCCATATGTGTAGGCCAAAGATGGCTGTTAGGTGTCTTTTCCTATCACTTTCCAAATATTTTTTTAAAACGAAGACTTTTCACTAAACTCTGGCTCACTATTGCCCTTAGAATAAACTGGGCAGCAAGCCTGTCTCCTCCTACCCACACTGCTCCCAGCACTGAGATCATAGACAGGATTCACCATACACAGCTCTTACATGGAAAATGAGGATCCAAATTAAGGTCTCCGTGTTTAAACAAAAACATTACCCATTGGTCATTTCCCAAGTTCCATGAATGCATTTATTTTAATAAGAAAACTATATTTTAACACTTGAGAAAAAAGCAATAAGATTATAAAGAAGCTAACACATAGAGCCCTGACTTGAGACTAAGTCTCAATTAGTGTTCTGGTACTTGACCACTTAAAATGCCTTTGCAAACTACTACTCAAAATCCCCACAATCCACTAACAAATCAGTAAGAGTGTCTTCTAAAGAGTATCCTCTAATAGGGCAAGGAACAGGGAAGGGAGGCAGAAAGACATTAGTTACAGTATCATGAGTGCTCCAACTGCCAAGAAGACAAACATTCGGGGTGAGCAGGTGCTAATAAGCTGCAAAGAAGTCTGTTAAAGACAACACAATCAATTGACTTAACCACAATAAATAAGAAAGACCATAATCAAAGTGTAGTGGTTGTTACAGGATTTGTAAATGAATGAGTTGGGATTCAGCATTTATTTAAAGCCTGGATTTAAACCAACATTTAAATCAAGCCACAAATCCAGTAATTATTGACCAACTATTATGTGCCCACAAGAACACAAGGACCTAAATTCAAACCAGACACCGTATAATCCAATGTTGTTCATAACTGCGCACAGTAAAGATATATACTCAGCTGGGATTTTCTGTGATACTAAAGCAGGTGCTATGGGATGACAAGACAGAAAGTATGAGTGAGGTACACAGAGGGTACACAGCGGGGGGAGGGGGGCTCACAAAGACACTAGCAACTGAACCAGATGGGACTCTATCTAGCAGAGTATGACACTGCAGGAGTAAGTTTGACATAAGCAATGAATGCTACTAGTGCCACAGAGAGACCTAGAACCCAGGATGTTTGGGGAAAAGGTCTAGACTGGATGGCACCTCCTGGTGGTAAGCCAGATATCAAGATGCCAAAAGCAGAGCCATGCTGCCTGCCTATGGGCCTTCATTCTTGCTGATGGATCATAGTCTCTGCTGCTTGGCTGGCTGCTGTTGCTAGCCTTTCACCGACATCAGAACCCAGCTTCCCTCAGGTTCCAGTGTGGACTGAAGACCAAAGCCTCTAGGAATCTTCCATGCTTTCAGTTCTAGACTGAGATTAATGAGAATGAGCTTTGTGGACCTGGTTCTCAGCCTCTTCAGCATGCAGATGGCCCTTGTGGATACAAGGTCTCAGTCAGTTGTAAGTTATACCAGTAAATCCTGTCAGAGCACAAAGATATTCTATTGGTTCTGTTCCTCTAAAGAACCCTCATAGATACAGTGATATGTGTATGTGTGTGCCTGTGTGTGTGTGTGTGTGTGTGTGTGCCTGTGTGTGCCTGTGTGTGTGTGTCAATTCTATATATAGAGATAGATATATGTCAATAGGTAGGTAGATAATACATAGATGGATAGATAGATAGATAGATAGATAGATGGATAGATGTCATATATATGACAAATATCAGGGAATCAAACACTGTATTGACTTTCAAGGATAGCTTCTTTCATTTAGAGTAACATTTTTCAAGGTTCACCCATGTTACAGCCCATAGAAGTATTTATAGTCTGTATTGTGCTTTATCTTTTGAGATAAGCTCTCGCTGTGAAGCCCAGACTGGCTTTGAACATACAGAAATCCTCCTGTCTCTGCCTCCCAAGTATTGAGCCCCTCCAGCTAGCACTATGCTTTTTTTTTTAATTGAATAATATTTTCACTGTACAAACATGTAACATTTCACTTACTCACTAAGCAACTGATGGCCTTGTGCTGCGTCGGCTCTTTGGTTATGAATAGAGATGCTACAGGCATTTCTTGCAAGTGTTTGAGTATTTTCTTTGAATTTGGGGGGTTTACACTCAGAAGTAGAATGTCTGGGTCACTTGGCAATTGCATGCATAACTTACTGAAAAATCTTTCATCTCAGTGATTGTTCCCAAGCCAAGAAAGAACAGATTTAGATAGATGCTTTAAACTATGATGAGAGAAAACATTTGGGTCTGGTGACAGGATAGACTGAGAAATGAGCAAAAGCAGAGAAATCAGGCAGGGGGCTACTGCCCTACTTAGGTAGAAGTGCTGAGCCTTGAAGCCTCACTGGGCAGTAGCCATTTGAGTGAGAGAAAAAAAAAAGGGTAGGGTTTAACGGACCTATCCAGGGTCAAAATGAACAAGAACTGATGAACAATGAGATGAGAACAGGGGTAGAAAAAACACTTTGCTCATAGCCCCACATCACACTGACTTATGTGGTTACAATTCACCTCCTCAGCGAGATGCTGAGCTTCAAAGAGAGTTATGCCTTAGTCATGGCCACAGTCCCTAGCAAAGAACCTGCAATGTCAGTGTCTGATTGGATCACAGGGCCGGCCATTGTTCCAGGGGGATAGATAATGACTGTGGAAACAGATGGTTAAAGATGACTCTGCTCTCTCTGTCAGAGCAGGACGGACAGTGATGCTGCTGTGGAAACAGAGCACAGAAAAGGCAAGTCTATGAAATGACACAGCAAAACAGTCCAAGATCTAGCTAAAGATTTGGAGCAAAGGCTCGGAGGAAAATGTTGAGACAAAAAGACACTATTTTTATACCTACCAGGGTAGCTTTACTCATTCACACCTCCCTCCCCCTTATATGCATGAATCAACTCAAAATGCCCCCAAGGCAGTGACAAATCTCTTACAAATACAGAACACGTGAGTGAAATATCTGCTGTGTTCTGACTTCATTTACATTATATCCACATGAAGGATGCAGGTAGGTCCAGCTCACCTCATACACTGACAGAGAGGCAACCTGCCAGTATCTACTTTTCTAATAGATTACACTAGGAAGAATGGGCTTTATTAAAAAGTTTGGGTAGGAACAGGTAGAAGGAATGGGGAGGGGAACAGGAATCTCTTTCAGATGAACACCTCTGGCCCAGCCCCACGGTCTCTGACTTGAAACTTACCCGAATACCTGCTGTGGGTCAGTAGACTGAACATTGACTGGTGTGACAGATTGCATCACTCCTCCTGATTATTCGACATCCACAATTCCATATCTGGTGGCCCCGGGGCTGTGCTGGCAGCCGCTGGCCGGTCCATTTAAACTCTGGTCTCGTCCCTGTGAAGTAGCTTCAGCTGATAGAACATTAATTAGCAAATCTGTCACCATAATAAGCTTGGTGTCCGAACGATGTGCCTGACCTCTCCTCTTACTCTGCCATTGTCATGAGGACGTTCAAGAACTTACTTGCTGGAGGATGAGACTGTAGAACAGGGTGAATCATTCCTGTTGCTCTAGTTGGAGTTGTTCTGAGTCAGCCAACACCAACCAGTTGGAAAGCAGAGCCACACAGCTGGCCCTCATCTGAGTCTGGAAACCTGTATGGGTGCTTCGTGTTCTATACCACTGAGATTTGGGGGTTGGTGTGTTCATCTGTTTCCCGTCACTGAAACAAAACTGCCTGAGCCAAGCAATGTCAAAAGAGGAAAGTTACATTTTTGGCCCATAGAATCAGAGGTTTCAGTCCATGGTTAGCTGACCTCATCGCTTTAGTCCCATGGTGAGATGGACCATCAAGTGGGAGTGTGTGGTAGAGAACTTCTGCTAACATCATGGTTGCTAGGAAGCAAGAGAGAGGAGAGACCTGGGATCCCATTTTCCCATTAAACAACAGGCCTGCCGTAACAACACCCTCCTACTATGCTCTCCCCTCTACAACTGAAAACCAAGCTTTCAACATGTGAGGTTTGGGGGGTCCAAACCATAATACTTAGTGGGAAGCTATACCATGATAGCAGTTAGCTGGACAGGATCTTTCAACAGAGTTCTTTGTCTGCTTCAACCCATGAGGACATTGAGGGACACAGACCCTTTGAGAGTGCACAGCTTTGGGATATGAGGAAACTGCTTCATTGCTATGGGCATAATAGATGTTTTTAAGGTAACATTAATAATTGATCGTCAAGGGGAAGTCACTTCTTACACACTAGACCTTCCACCCATATTATAGAACTGCTTCTGAGATTCCTGCACGTCTTCAGAAGGAGGTGCTATGTTGTAAGTCTTATCTTACTTTGGCCAATATTTAAAGAGCAAGCTGCAGCTAACCAGCAGGCAGTGATATCACCTTAATGCATCCTGACCAGTTCAATTCTAAAACAGAACAGAATAGATTGACAACTAGCTGTGCATTTGACAAATAAGGCTTGAGATAACTTCCTGAAGTATCGTTTCTAGTGTATGTAAATACAAGGGAGGAGGAAAAGAGGAGGAAAAGTGGAACCCAACGTAAGAGTATCTTTTAATTTAGTTGTTGATCTAAAAAAAAAAAAAAAAAAAAAAAACTGAATGTGAGAAGACAAGAGAAACAACTGCCCAGCATTCAAACACTGACTAGAGTCAGCCCACGAGCTCAGGCCAGGTCTTAGAAAGAAAAGAAGAGGTGATGTAGTAGTGTTGTGATATGACGCAGTTGTCTATGTCCCACTTTCCAGGTGCCAACTGTGGTATGTGTTTTGGGGTGCCAGCTGTGGTTCTGAGTCCTCTGCCTCCTCCTCCTCCCCAGGGTATCCAGACTGCTGCACACTGGGCTGGAAGAATGGAGCCTCATCTAGAATGGGTGGATTCTGCAGGATCCTGGTCCAGCTGGGAGTGGGTTGGGAGGGATCTTAGTGTTAGAAAGGCCTTCTCTGAGGGTCTTCAATGAAACAGCTCTCTTAGACAACCTTAGCTTGTGCACATACCTTTATTCAAGGTGGGCTTGTATATATACACTTCATTTTGGGACTTAGGAGAGTGGGAAAAAGTTTTCAGGGTAAATGAGTTTTAAACATCTGTGAATACCTCATTTGCATGGAAAGGCATTCCAGGAATTCCAGGTACTCGCTGGGCAGGTTCTTACTGGGGGGGGGTTGAACTTGTGGGTCTGCCAAGGACCTTCCCCAGTTAGTGGGGGTGGGGTCAGGATCCCCAGGCTAGGATAGAGAAGGGGAAGCCCTGCTGGAAAAGGGAGTCCTCCATCTTACTCTGAGCTCAGAGGAGCTATCCAGTCATGGTAGACTTCGAACTATTAGCAGGGTTTCCCCCACATAGAGTGGCCTAACTTCGAGGACAACAGAATTCACTTGTGGTCTGTGATTTTAAATGCACACCTGTCTATTTTCTCTTCTTTAAATCTTATAGCACCATTGTACAGATGGAGAAACGGCGACACAAAGAGTCAAACCCTTTATATAAAAGCGACATGGTGTAAATCAGATCTGAGCACAGCAGCCAGCTCTTTAGTTTTCTATTCCACATTCTCACTAAATTTCCATAGGCTCCAAGGGAGTTCTCTCTTAACCTATGGCCATACCTTCGATCTCTCCCCACATCCCCAGGCCAAATTAATTCCTGCTTTACAGTCTACTTGTTTGTGTTTTTCACCTTTATTGAACCAACCAGATTTCCTTACTTGTATAATTAGGTAATACTTGTCACTTCTGCTAGTCTGCTCCCTGTTAATCTATAAAGAAAGACATCATATATTTGGGTTACTCCAGTATACCCAGAATGAAAACAAGTGAGAGTTAAATGTGTCCCAGAACCTGGAATAAGAAAGAGACCGAACAACCCCATTATACAATGATGACCCTAAGTCACTTCTCTTGTCCCTGGTCTAATAAAGAGAAAAGGTGTAGTTTCCACAAACCCTCCAGGATAGTGACAAAGTGACCAGAATGAGAAAACAACAAACTGAATGAGAATCCAGGCATTCTGTTTGGGTTCAGGAATCACCACACAAACCACATGAACACTGTTCTTAGTTAAGCAAAAATAGTTTATCTAATACACATCCTCATACTGATCACACCAGGAACACGGCTCAGAATTATCTGAACTGTGACAATGAATAACTTTTTTCTGCCAGCTTATAAAGGAAAAAGACAAAAAAAAAAAAAAAAAAAAAACCATAAAAATCACAATGAGTTCATCTGCAGGTGCAGGAAGTGATTCCCAGTGGTCAGCTCTGACTCAAGATATTTTAGACATAACATATTGACCTCTGATCTGATGGGTCCTACATAAAGCTCAATGGAATTCCTTAAGATTAGCAAACCGCCTACAGAACACTCAGAACATGCAGAACAAGACAGGGTCTGGGGTCAGCATGTCCTTGCTCTGAGACAAGTCACTTCTGTGTGTTACGGGCTGGCAGGCATGTCACAACAACAATATGAAATAGCTCGCAGGTATGGAACAAAGTGGCTCTAGCCATTCTGGGGGATGAGACCATCGCACATTCATCAATTCCTGATCACTAGAAAATGGCCCCAGAATCTGGACCTTTTCCTCCACAAACCTCAGAGCTCCCTATGACTCTTCTGACTGGTCTGGACTGGCACAATCACTTGCTGATTGATGTCCACAATCCCACTAACTGAATTCTGATAAGCCAGGTCTCAAAAGTCTTAGCCTAGTGGGAGGTGATGAGATGGCTCACATATAAAGGTGCCTGTAGTCAAGCTTGATGATCTGAGTTATATCCTTGGGTCCCACATGATGGGAGGATAAAAATGACTACAAAAAGTTGTCCTCTTATCTCTACCCGTATGATATGGCAGACATAAAGATGCACATGCATGCTTGCTCATACACTCAGACACACAGATACACATATTCAAGTAATACATAGATAGACACATCAATACATAGATAGATAGATAGATAGATAGATAGATAGATAGATAGATAGATAGATAGATAGATGGATGGATGGATGGATGGATGGATGGGTGGGTGGGTGGGTGGGTGGGTGGGTGGGTGGGTGGGTGGGTGGGTGAGTGGATGGATGGATGGATGGATATATGGATAGATAGATAGATAGATAAATAGATAGATAGATAGATAGATAGATAGATAGATAGATAATAGATAGATAGATAGATAGATAGATAGATAGATAGATAGATAGATAATAGATAGATAATAGATAGAGAGATAAATAGACATATAGAAGGATAGATAGATTATAGATAAAATGTGATTTTAAAAACTTTCAAAAGCCCCATTCTACTTCAACTCAGCACTTCAACATATGAGCTTCCAATGAGCACCCTGCCCCCACCTCAAAGGCCTGCAGAGCTTCTGGAGCCTGTGGTCTCACTAAGAATCCCTTCGTGCCCCCTAATTTGTGTTCCCATTTACAGCCTCCTAACTGCTTCATGTTAGCCACCTGGTATGACAGATTGCACCTGCCAGCTGTTCTGGATGCTGGAAACACTGGATTTCAGCTAATTCTGTCCTAAAGAATTGTCCACACAGAAAAACTTCAAGACCATGCCTCTTCCTTGTAGTGGTTTAAATTCAGGCAATCATGGAAGGGCACAAATGCCTTGCTTTGGGCCATCTTGGAGCAAGGTGCAAATTCCAGATCTCCCTTTCAACTGTCTCAGGTCCTCCTTGTACAGCACCATCTTTCAAAACTTCCCTCTGTCCAGGCATCTTCCTTTACCATCCTACACATGTACAGACACACGCACACACACACTGACTGCTTCCAAGAACTATGCCAGTAAACTTCGTGTGTGTGTGTGTGTGTGTGTGTGTGTGTGTGTGTGTGTGTGTGTGTGTGGCTCAGACTCTGTTTCCAGGGAACCAGAGCTAAGACAAGTAAGGTCCCTCTTGAGTCAGTGTCGTGACTGTTGGCATTTTGTTTCATTGTCTAAATAATGCCTATGTGAGAGTCAGAGTATGTATCTCCTGAGTCAGCGATTACCTGGTAACGGGGTATAAAAAGACTTTCCACTTACCACTCTTGGATGGAGCAAATGTTCTTCCTGGAATGCTGAAACTCGGAGGCAGTGTTTTGATAATGATAACATTGCCAGAGCCCTTTAAGATCACTCTTATCTTTGATAACACCAGACAAGCTTTGACATGAGATTTTATATCCGTGTCTTGTATTAGTTCTAAGTCCTGAGTCAAGAAGCACAAACATCGCTGGAGAAAAGGCTAAAATACAGGCTGTTACCACCAAACTCCCCAGGCCAATTGAAGGAGGATCTGCAGTTCAACAGAATCTGCTGTTTACTGTGTTCATGATGAAAGTGTGAGAATTCCTTGTGCAAACCACAGAGCTTCAATTTTGTTTTAAAGCCTTCAGCTCTTTTAATGGCAAATCGGTGCCCATATTCATTTACATTAGCTCTAATCTGATACTGAATGTTGCAGACGCTTTATTGATAGCCCCCATCCCCGTTGCTTGGTAGTTAATTGGGAGTGTGATGAGAATTTGTTTCTGACTGGGGTGTTTATCATGGCAGCAGAAAGGAGCTCTGAGTTTAATTATACTGGAAAGAATTTGTAGCATCCATTCACTCACAAACCACTGTTCCCAAATGTTACTAAAGCTGTCTCTGTCTCAGGCTCTCTTATTACCAATGAACCATTCTTTGAGTTGTGAGTATAAATGTCTCCTTTGTTTGCCTAATATAATTGTCATTTCAGATGCTTTCTGTTGATTAAGCTCACCCCTTCCTAGTTCTTTCTGAACTCTGGCTGGCTGGTTCAACTCAGCTGTTCTGGCTCAACCTCCTTTCCAAACTGACTAATTCAATATGGCTTCTCAGCTTCTCATAAAATTACTCTGCTTGGCATCAAACTAACTCTAGCCATTTGTTTTTTATCCTTTGGCTCTTCCATACTCTCTGGCTTCAACTGCTTCTGCTGATGTGCACTGAACTACACGAACTCATGAATTCAACTCCACTGCACTGTACTGACCATGGCTAGCACTATCAGTGGCAGTTCATCTAGCTCATGGTGGGTAAATGCCATGCTAGCCCCATTCAGAGACCACCTATCTTACAGCTCTATTGTTGTAGACTTGGCTTACATTCCCAGCATCTGCCCCCTTGGTAACAGTCACAATTCCCAGTAACCCAGCAAAATAAAAATTCTAGAGGCTCATAATTTATCAATCAGATTTATATCAGTAAATTCTCACCCTACAAGATGTCCACACAACAAACTCAGAGCCAATTGATATTGATATAAACTGCCCATCTAGAAAGACAAATTGCCCTGTAATTATCCATCACTTATACGATATTCATAGTTACCTGTGGCTATTTAAAGCCACACAGAGCTGAGTCATCCTTCTCCTCCATCTTCTCTTCTTTCTCTTTCCTATCTCTTCTGCCCCTCAAAAACTCTGTCCCCACCTTTCCTTCTCACTGCCCAATCACAGACCTTGCCTTATCTTGGGCCTGCCCTCACCTGCATATAGACAGCAACCTACACACACCAATCTCAATTTTACCTAGCTTAACTCAGCTGCCTGAACTGCACTCCCTCTGAACTTCTCTTTAGCTGTCCTCCTGAGAGTTGGGCATGTCCTATCTCTGATTTATTCTGTCAAATCTTTCTCTGATTCCTCACTTTGTGTGTCTCTCAATTAGATGTTATTTGGGATTAAAGGTGTATACTAAGGGTGTGTCTGTACTCTAGCCAGAGGCACTAAAGGCATATGGCATGCCTGCATTCCAGCTGGATCACACAAATCTAGAGTGTCTTTGGATGTGATCAGAGCAGCCTTGTTGCTGGATGTAAATTCCTCTACAGTGAGAGTTCAGATAACTGAGTGAAACGTAAATCTGATATGGTATCTTAATGTTTTATTCTGAAATATTTCATCCTAAGGCAGCTTTAATTAAAATTTTCAGTTTTTTAGCATAATTCTCAAGTGACTTCATAACCATATTGTGTCACTGACTTTGCACTCATGTGCCATTAATTGTTCCTGAATTCGCTTCTGTTTTCAATCTTCCGTGACAAAATAACTACCAGACATGGAGAAGGAAGTAATGGGATTGTGCTAGATTGGACAACTGAGTGACAGACATAGCCTTGAATTCTAAAAAGATAATTCAAATTTAGGGAAACAGAAAACTTGAAGAAAACTCAGTGTTTTACTTCTCAGAGCTTCCTCCCCTGTTAAGTGAACATTCATAATCATTCTCTTAGTTTTAAAAGCATAAGCAGGTCCCAACTTGTATCACACATCGATCTTTAACAAGGTCAGATTAATCTGCATATAATCAGTAGCTCAAGTTGCAGGGTCATTATTGATGGCATCCAGCCTCTAAAAATTTAGCTACTCCATGTATCCTTTAGCATCATTCCTAAAAGTATCTGGTCACAACTTATTGAAAGATACTGAATTCATGCTATAAAATGGGCACTTGTTACAAGATACTCTATATTCCCAGACAAACGCATTACATCATCACCCTTAGGCACAGCTCGAGAACTCAGAGCTCACATACATCTCTGTATCAGAAAGCCTCACTAGGTAAGTGGGAAGGGGGATAAGTATTTTCCATCCTGTAACAAGATACAAGAGCTCTGCCTAGAAGTTAAATTCATAAGGTAAATTAAACAAAGAGCAGCCATCTTACATCTCAATGTCCTGCCACTGATGAGGAACATACTTAGAATGCCTATAAACAGTGTTGTACTTCATTAACGGTCTCTTTCTAAAACCCAACTCTAGCAGACCGGATAAGGGAAAAGGGTGAGAGACAGGAGGCTGGAGAATGGTAATACAAGCTGTGGAGAAGCAAGTTCTCACTTATCCTTACATGTAGAGAAGCAGACAGTGCACCAATAGAAGATATATGATTTGTAACATAATTTCACAGTGTAAACTGGGACTGTCAAGAAAAGGAAAGAAACAACGGTTTGACTTTCATTATTAGGGAAAAAAATATCTCTATCTCTGGAGACATTTTTTTCCTCCAGATTTTAAGGCATAGTCTTCAAAAGATATCTACTAAAACGGAGTACAAACTCATTAAACCCATGAATTCACTCTCAGTATGTAAGTTACCAGAACATTCTCACCAAGCAGATATTCAGAGACCATAGCCAGTAAAGTAGTGGTTCCCAACTGAGATAACTTTGCTCTCTGATGGGACATCTGCCAAGAGACATTTTTAGCTATAGCTGTTACATCTGAAATAGACTGTGAACAAGCCAGAGACACATCCAAATAGTCTACAACTGATAGAGCAATTCCAAAAGCTAATCATTATTCAGATCAAAATATTACAGTACCAAAGATGGCTTAAGTGAAGAAGAAAAGTCCCATGTGCAGCCTGATGTACAACTCAGGTAAGATAAAGGACACGTTGAAAGATACAGAGGAGCAAATGTGTTAATGTATTTTTATCAGGGACAGCCCTAGAGGAGAGAGAAGAGGCTTACAAACTCTTTGGAGGAGTGAGCCCGCCCATTGTTAGGCTTCCTTATTGCCCATAGAAATAGAACTCAAGGGAGCCAAGAAGTTAAGGATTGGCAGAGAATACGGAATACTGAGTCTATGCCCTGTGTGTTGCAGGATGAATAGCCACAACCCTGGGCTCTACCCATGAGATGCCTATAATACTTCCCTTTTAATCATTAAAATTATCTGCAGACATTTGCAAAAGTCAACAAAATTAACTTTAGGAAATCTTAGTAGGAAAGTTCCTTCTCAAATGATCATTTAAAATTAAAATACAAACTTACATACATAACATAATAATAAATAAATATTATGATATAGATACCATGTAATATATAATACATCATACATAATCAACATATATTAAAATACTTGGTAAATGATACATAATACATAATAGATAATGCATAATATTGTGACATTTGTTCTTTCATCGTGGTTATTTCTTCTACTTTCAAGTTATTTCTTTTTCGAAACCAGGCATATTCTTTGTTATTTCAGAAGGTTGTGTAGTGTAGAGTTTCAAGTATTTTTCCAAAGCTTTGTCTAGCCAATTTAGAATTTTGAACTAATTCTTGTTTCCTCCAGAACTTTGAAAATTCAAACCCATGTCTTCTGCTCCTCTATTATTACTATCAGAAGGTCCAAATTCTGTGTCATTTCTCTCAAGCTGTTTCTAGCATTTTTGTCTCTTTGGTTTTGCTGATTTACTATAACAAAGATCTATGCAAGTTTCTCTCTATTTGTTGTACTTGGTGCTTCTTATGTTTCTTGACTCTAAGTAAGTCTTTCTTTCCCTCTCTTACCATTTTCTTGATCCAGAATAGGGTTTTTATTAGAAGTATGCTGGCCTTTCTGTTTATGTATTTCACAGCAGAAGTCATGGCCTCTAAAGGGACTGCCAATGGAATCAGAATGAATGACAAGGTGTGTAAGGGAAACAGGAAATGAGTTCATAGAAGGGCCATTTCTGTGATACCTTGAAGAATATATAAGAATTTTCTATGAGGATATTACAAGGAAAGGCATCCACATAGATGGTCCAATATAAGCAAAGTCATGGCTCTTAGGGAACAGCTGTGATACATCATCTACATGCATTCATAGAGAATGGTAAGACATGGTCTCTAAAAAGCGAGTCAAGAAGGCCCTTGTGTACCACATATGAAGGGTCTAAAACATATTCCATAGACAAGAAGAAGCAACAGAAATATTCAACTGGAATTGGGAGATAACAGAGGAATGGAGTATGAAAAGGTATGGTAGAATGGGAGAAAGGAGGAGAGAGTAAGAGAGAGAGGGAGAGGGGGAGAGGGAGGGGCAGGCAGAAGAGAAGGAGAAAATAGGAGGGAAGAAAGAGAAAAGGGAAGAGGAGGAGAAGAAAGAAAGGGGAAAATGGGGACAGAATGAAATTTATAAAGTTAATGCTCTGGACAGAGAAGGAAATGTATAAAGAGGCTCAAAGAAGAGTCCTACACTGAACTAAGTTTAAAAAAAAATAATGAGCACTTGGACTAAAAGTGTCATCAGGGAGGGAGAAGAAGGTCCTAAAGACATTTTCTAGGTGGCTGTAATAAATGTCTACTTAGCTAGCTACAGAGGCAGAAAGCCAGTAGAAGATTAAGTCTAAGGATATGAAGTCTGGACCTTGGAAATCTGATTAGTTCAACAGAGTCTAAGCCTGTGTCTTGTCAAATCTCACCTGCTTGAATCCTAATTCCTGTGTGATATGTTTGGAAACTTTGTCTTGGATTGCAAAGAGCCATGATGCAGGATGCTTATAAAAAAAATTATTACTTTTATATGAAGTTAGAGCACACTTGGTGAGTGGTGGCACATGCCTTTAATGGCATTCGGGAGGCAGAGGCAGGTGGATCTCCATGAGTTCAAGGACAGCCTTATCCACATCTAGGACTACACAGAGAAACCCTGTCTCAAAAAGACAAACAAAGTGATCAAAGAGGAAGAAGGCAGAGGAGGGGGAAGAGGAGAAAGAGAAATGAAAAATAAGTCGTCAGAGCACTGGGCTGGAGAGATGGCCCATGGTTACAAGGCTGCTCTTGCAGAGTACCTGAATTCAATTCCCAGAAACCACATGGTGGCTTCTGCAATTCCAGTTTCAGAAGGTTCAATGCCCTCTTCTGGACCCTGAAGGCACCCAACACATAAGTAGTGCACAGATATACATACAGGCAAACATGCATACACATTAAATAATAAAAAGAAATGTCGCGCGCCCACGTCCGCCAGCCGAAACAGGCGTGCAACAACAACAAGATTCTTCTGCGGACAACCTTTATTGTACAGCACTCTGAGCAGGGGACTTCCTGAGCAGGAAACTTCTCTGTGAGCAGGCGATCTCTCTAGGTGCTTGCCTGGTGGGATCTCCCTGGACAGGCGATCTCCCACGTGCTTGCCGAGTCTCTCTCCACGTGGGATCTCTCTGCCATCTTGCCACATGGGGGAGAAAAGCACTGCTTATATATGCCTAAGAGACTTGTGTTGTTACCTGATTGGTGCATCCTCCAGTAGCTCATTCACGTGCCCCGAGATTGGGCTATGACTTATGTGGTATGGAAAGATGTCCTCACTGGTAATTGGAAAGGCCTGGATCCTATTTTAATACGATCCAGGGGAGCTATTTGTGTTTTTCCACAGGGAGAAGAAAGTCCAGTTTGGATCCCAGAATGTCTAACACGTCAAGTGCTACCAGAACAAGAAGCTGTTCCACCTGCTTCTGATGAGCCTGTGCTGCATGACGATTCAAGCGGAATCGAGTTGGAAGATTCTGTCGGTGTTCCCAAAACCAATGCCCATATGCCTTAATGCATAATTATTTTCTTGTTTGTTTGACACCATTGTAACCTTTGATGTACTGTACTTGCCCTTAGACACAGAGATAGCAGGGTTATGGGGATTATAGAACTCTTGCCTTATCAAGTAATTTTGGCATGCTTTTGTGCAGAGAGACTGTATTTCTGCTCTAGATGGTGTGCAAACTCTGTACTCAACAGTATCGTGACAAAGTGGTTATAGCACAAGCTCTTGCTGTACTCAAAATGGGCACCTCTCCCTCTGTTTGGCTTAGTATACTTTAGGAAAAATGTTGAGCCCTTCGAGGCATTGCACCAGGATCGGGTGTCCTACACTAAGGCAGCCTTTGCACCCTGCAGGGCTTGTTCCCATTGCACGCAGGAAGGTGCCTTACCCAAAAATTATTACTGATCATGGTCTTGAACCCTAAAGGTCCAACAAGAGCCTGATGGTTGATCGGCCGTGTTTTATGTTTTTTATTTAAGAGAAAAGGGAGAAATGTAGGAAGCCATTGGTGCCAATAGATGGCGCTAGCTTTCCGCCCATTATTCAGCCTACAAAAACCTTTTCCCTCGTGTTGCTTGGCAACCACATAAATCATAGCCCAATCTCGGGGTACGTGTATGAGCTACTGGAGGATGCACCAATCAGGTAGCAACACAAGTCTCTTAGGCATATATAAGCAGTGCATTTCTCCCCCACGTGGGGAGATTGCGGGAGATCCCACGTGGAGAGAGACTCGGTAAGAGAGATGGCAGAGAGATCCCACATGGAGAGAGACCCAGTAAGAGAGATCGCCTATACAGAACACCCCGGTAGAGAGTCCCCTGCTCAGAGAGAAGTTTCCTGCTCAGGAAGTCCCCTGCTCATAGTGCTGTACAATAAAGGTTGTCCGAAGAAGAATCTTGTTGTTGTTGCACGCCTGTTCCTACCGGCGGGAAGCGTGGGCGCGCGACAAAGAAAGAAAGAAAAAATGAATGAATGAAAGCAAGCAAGCAAGCAAGCAAGCAAAAAAGAAAGAAAGAAAGAAAGAAAGAAAAAAAGAAAGAAAGAAAGAAAGAAAGAGAAAGATAGCTACCAGACAAAAATTCCATTCAGGGTATATAACTTCAAAATAGCTGAGAATAAACAGAAAAGTCCAGTAGGCAGCTATAACTAAACATCCTAATGTGTCAGATAAATCAGGTGTGGGATTGTTAACTGAGGGCCTTCGGCATGTATCTGGAACTGAGTATGAAGGAAGGGAATGGATGGAGATCAGTAGACTGTATGGTAGTGACCAAAGCCTGAAAGCTGGGAGACGGTGATACAAGTTGTAAAACCTCGCCATCAAAATCTGGGGATGAAACACACATGAGTGTCTGAGAGGGGAAATTTCTCAAACTCTCTCAATTTTATGTTTTCCTATTGAAGAAATGTATATCCCCATTAAATATAGTCTTACCAATATGTTAGTGATATATATTTTATGTTAATACATTATAAACCTACAGACATATAATACATATATAAAACTACAGCTCGAAGTGTTCCAATATCCTCTCCATTTGAGTACCAACATTATGTGTTAAGTGGCAAAGTCACACCTGACCCTCAAGTTATAGGTCACAGTGAAACCACAAGTATACTAAAAATGTTGTATAAGATCACCTTGAGCTTTGTGTATAGCACATATAAAGTTTAAATGAGCTCAGTATTCAGACTTGAGTTTCACCCTAAAGATGTGTTATTATGTGTATGAAAACATCAGTTTTTTTTTAATTCTAAAATTCAAAACACTTGAGGGCCCAAGAATTTCTGACAAGCCATGCTTAATCTGTATTGGTATTTTTAATACTACATGAATTACTGTATTAATGAGATAAGTTTGTTTATGCCTGTGACTCCTCACTGTGAAATCCTATTACCTTGGGGTTTCTATTGCTGTAATGAAACACTGTGAGCAAAGGTTAACGTGGAAAGTAAAGGGTTTATTGTACTTCCTCTTCCGTATCACAGTTTATCAGGGAAGGAAGTCAGGACCAGAACTCACACAGGGCAAGATACTGGAGGCAAGAGCTGATTCAGGAGCCATGGCTGGAGTACTGCTTACTGGCTTGTACCTCATGGCTTGTTCAGCCTGGTTTCTCATAGAACTCAGAACCACCAGCCCAGGGATAGCACCGCCCACAATAGGCTGAGCCCTCCTGCATCAACTGCTAATTAAGAAAATGCCCAAGCTGGCCTTGAACTCATGATCCTCTTGTTTCCCTCAGCAAATCCTACTGGCATGCACCACCACAGCCAGCAAAATGTGTAGCCCAGGAAGTCAAGACTCTAGAGAATCAAATAATCCCATTAAAAAATGGGGTACAGAGCTAAGCAAAGAGTTCTCAACTGAGGAATATCGAACGGCTGAGAAGCACATAAAGATATGCTCAATATCCCTAGTCATCAAGGAAATGCAAATCAAAACAACCCTGAGATTCCACCTCACACCAGTCAGAATAGCTAATATCAAAAACTCAGGTGACAGCAGATGTTGGCATGGATGTAGAGAAAGAGGAACACTCCTCCACTGTTGGTTGGACTGTAAACTGGTGCAACCATTCTGGAAATCAGTCTGGCAGTTCCTCAGAAAATTGGACATAGTACTACCTGAAGATCCAGCTATACCACTCTTGGGCATATACCCAAAAGAAGCTCCAACATCTAACAAGGATACATGCACAACCATTTTCATAGAAGCCTTATTTATAATAGCCAGAAGCTGGAAAGAACCCAGATGTCGTTCAACAGAGGAATGGATACAGAAATTGTGGTACATATATACAATGGAGTACTACTTAGCTATCAAAAACAATGATTTCATGAAATTCCTAAGCAGATGGATGGAACTTGAAGCTATCATCCTGGGTGAAGTAACCCAGTCACATAAAAACACTCATAGTACGTGTTCAATTATAAGTGCATACTAGCCCAAAAAGCTTGGAATACCCACGGAACCATCCACAGAACTTATGAAGTTCAAAAAGAAGGAAGGCCAGAAAGCGCCTTTCTTAGAAGGAAGAACAAAATGTTCATGGGAGGAAAGGGACAAATAGAGGAGCAGGGATTGGAGAAGAGATCATCCAGAGACTGCCTCATCTAGGGATCCATTCCATATGTAGCCACTAAACCCAAGCACTATTGCTGATGCCAAGTAGTGCTTACTGGCAGGAACCTGATATGGATGCCTCCTCGGAGGCTCTGCCAGAGCCATACTGATATAAAGGAGGATGCTTGCAGCTAACCATCAGACTGAACAGGAGGGACCCCAATGAAGGAGCTAGAGAAAGGACTAAAGGAAATGAAAGGGTCTGCAATCCCATGGAAAGAACAAAATTATCAGCTATCCAAAATCACCACAGCTTGGGGGGGGGGTGTAAAACACCAACCAATGTTCACATGGAAGGACCCATGGCCTGAGGTACATATGCAGCAGAGGATAGCATTTTCTGATATCGGTGGGAGGAGAGGCCTTTGGTTCAGTGCAGGCTCATTTTCCCGGTATAAGAGAACACCAAGGTGCTGAGGTGGGAGAGGGTAGTTGGAAGAGGGAGCACCTTCATGGAGGCAATCAGAGTGGGAGGGGGAATGGGATTGGGGAAAGGGATAACATCTGAAATGTAAATGCAGACAGAGAATTTCCATTAAAAAAGATATCAGAAAGAAAGAAAGAAAGAAAGAAAGAAAGAAAGAAAGAAAGAAAGAAAGGCTTTCCAAAAGAAGTCTGGTCTTATGAAAGCATTTGTTAATTGAGGTTCTTCTGCTGAGATGACTCTACCTTGCACCAAATTGACATAGCACTAGCCAGCACACTTCTACTTTAACATTTGTCACACTATATTAGAACACTTGGTTTCCTATCTGTTTTCTACACTAAGCATTCATTTCCTTGAGAGAGTTGGAATATTTGTCTTAATTTCCTATGCAAAGGTACATATCTCAGTGTACAGAAAGAGAAAATGTAGAATGCACATTGGTTGGATGCATGCATAGATGCATGGATACAGCAAGCTAGCACTGGAGACTGTCTTTTCATATTAAGCTGCTGAGATTTATTTACTAACAAAACATCATTTGTCATTAGGAAAGAGCACTATATCCAAGGTTCTGGTCAGTTACCCAATGAAGAGAAAAAAATGTGAGTAGAATTGTGGCAAAAATAAAAACAGTCTGGAGAGGGAGGGAAGGGACCCCTCACTATGGAGCTATAGACCTTGAGTGCTCCTGTGATTGGTGCCATACCCAGGAGTACAAATTAGACTCAGTGGGTTAATAAGAAAGATAGAAAGAAAGAAAGAGAAAGGGAGAGTGAGAGAGAGGGAGAGAGAGAGAGAGAGAGAGAGAGAGAGAGAGAGAGAGAGAGAGAGAGAGAGAGAGAGAGAGAAGCAGACACAAAATTAAGAGGTGGAGGTAGACCTGAAAGGAGTTGAGGAAAGAAGGTAAATATGATCAAAATACATTGAATAAAGTTCTCAAAGAATAAAAATATTATTACATATTTAAAAATAGCAAATACAAAGAGAGGTCAGGAGCTTTTATTCATTCAGGATTTTGTTAATTCACCCTGGAGGGCTGGATGCCCCACTTTAGGGGAATGTCAGGGTCTAGAGGCAGAAGGGAGTGGGTGAGTGGGTGCTGATCACTCTCATAGAGGCAGGGGGAGGGGAGATGGGGTAGGGAAATTCCAGAGGAGAAACCAGAAAAGGGGAATAACATTTGAAATGCAAGTAAATAAAATATCCAATTAGAAGAAGAAGAGGAGGAGAAGGAGGAAGAGGAGAAGAAGAAAAGAGGAGGAGGAGGAGGAGAAGGGAAGAGGAGGAGGAGGAGGAGGAGAAGGGAAGAGGAGGAGGAGGAGGAAGAGGAGGAGGAGGAGGAGGAGGAGGAGGAAGAGGAGGAGGATGTTGTTCCATGGTAAATGCCTGGAAAAATCCATAATTTCTACAACTTCAGCATCTTGTCTCTAGGTGGCAGCATCTTCAAATTGTTGCTTGCCAAGGACTCCTGAATATGGGCTACTCTGTTGGATTTTGCTAGTTAAACCATTTTCGCTAAGTGCAGTAGTTTCCGAAGAAAATACAGCAGTATAAATTTTTACATCACTTAAACCTCCACCTCAGACTTCAGAAACAAGTACAGTGAGCATGCCATCCTTGTACCGGTGGCTCTTACTTCAAATGTGACATATCATAAATGTTGTGCCTTGGTTGTTTAAGTTATGGCTTCTAAAACTGTCTCGCTGTTTGCTTCTTAGACTTCTGGCTCGAAGTTGATTCCTAGGGAACATCTTAGCAAATTAAATAACACTTCAATGATGTGTCTCCAAACACAACCTTCCCTCTAGACCAACGAAGTGATTGAACAGGAAGCGTGGAGATACCGTGGGAGTCCAGAGCATCACACAAGCAGAAGTATGGCCGAATCTGGTCAGTAGGGAAATGCATGAAAGAACCCTAGATATGCCAAGACCAGAAGCTCCAAAAAAGCCCTCACTGTTACCTGTTGTGTCTTGGCTCAGAGTTTCCTGGCTGCTGCTGCTGTAAGAAGGCACTGGAGTGATGGACAGCGAGGCTGGACAAGACAAAGGTGTGGCCAGGTCAGCTTTTCGAGTGAAGGACTGGTGGTACACAGGGATGCCTGCATCTTTGGAGAGGAAGAGAGGCAGATCCGATGGGAGGGTGGGTCTGCCTTGTACATAGGGATTCTTCCAGTGGGTGAGTCCAATAGCAACAGGCCCAGCAACATCGTAGCCTGTTGAGATAAACAGATTCAGTCAGTAACCACCGTCTGGCTGTGAGTCAATCCCATATGAAATAAGGATGCATACTCAGGATAAACAGCTACAGTCACACTTAACAGACTGTTCATCTTACCACATGAAACTAATTAAACATACACTGTGTGCTAGGTGCCAAGCCTGCCTTCTAGATTCTCTAAATTTAACAAAGTAGGTGAGATTTGTGATCATGAAGGGTTTTTTGGGCGGGGTTAGGTGCAGCTCACAGACTGTGTGTGTGTGTGTGTGTGTGTGTGTGTGTGTGTGTGTGCGTGTATGTGTTTGCATGTGCCTCCCATAGGTGTCCACAGGTGTCCAGTGACCATGTCCAATCCAAGCATCTGAAGTTACAGACAATTGTGAGCCACTCAACATGTGTGCAGGAAACTAAACTTAAGTCCTCTGAAAGAGCAGCAATCTCTCTCTCTCCCCCTCCCTCCCTCTCTCTCTCTCTCTCTCTCTCTCTCTCTCTCTCTCTCTCTCTCTCTCTCTCTCTCTCTCTCTCTCTCTCTCCAGCCCCTGTGGTGATAAACTTTACAGAAGCATTTGAAGAAAAACTATATGCTGGACACTCTACACAGCCTATCTCTACCTCATATGACAACTTGTCAGGATCCATCACAGGACATGTTAAGAACTAGCAGGTGATCTTCCAAAGATGAGTCTGCTTTGAATTTAAAAAAAAATTCACCTCAGATTTGCTCCCATAGACAAGGCCTATGGGAAATTCATTTTAGGAAAGATTCATGCTGTTAATATGATTTTCCTGTTACTGTTGAATATATAACAATCACTAGGTATTAGCTCACCCTTTTGAGCAGATCTCTGCAGAACAATGAAGATGTACTGTCTTGTAGTGATGCTATATAGACAAATAGATGACATCTTAATTCTTAATGATGATCCTATAAGAACTCCTAAAATTATAGCAACATTTATTAAACTCTTTTATAGTGGGACTACTATTAGGTCCTTTATGATAGTCAAAAACTGCAATGAGAACTCTGAAAGTCTTCAAGTGTTCCAGTTATTTGGCTGTGATAGTAAGCTGGGATCTACATCACGGAGCACATTCCAAGAGGTTGTAAAACCATCAACCAAAGGTCATGAAAAGGGAACTAACAATTTACTATAGGTGCTGAGACAGAAGATAAATATTGAATGGGTTTAACTATACAAAACTTCACTAATAACTTATGTTTTTTAACTCTCCGTGAACCTGTGAAGCTGTGACAGATAAAGAACGTTTAGCCAGATAATTACTCCTAATGGAAACGCACGTAAACATTTTCTGTTGTAAACTTCTTCATCAATTTATGACTTGAATTTATGTGTAAAATTGTGATGAACTTTCTACCATGTGATCATGTATTCTGAAGAGATGTGTAAGTGCTGAGAACAAAAAGGAGAGATGATCATTTTGCTTTTTCCCCTTTTCTTACAGATATTTCATAGGAAACTGTTTACAATTTAGAAATAAATGCTAAATTCACTTTTCAAAGTGTCCCTTTTTCTCCCTGTGACTTCAACTATCAGGAAAGGCTACATTACTTAATCTCCTGCTGTTTTATGAGGAGGTGGTAAATGCCAGAGACTGCAATTTCTGGCTTCAGAGGAACACAGAAGGCAAGCCAGCCAGGAACTGAAGCAAAGTACCTTAGTCTTAGATAAGTAAACTTTTTATTATTATACAGCAACCCTAAATATCTCATAAGACAAAGTATTACCCCAATATCTCTTAAGACAATATCTTACCCTCCACTGATTTTATCTGGAAGGAAAGGCAAAGTCCTTAAAGGTCTGTAAAGCGGGATTACATTAATGTTAGTGAAGACCTCACTTCCTGTTGACTGCCTCTTCTGGGAAGCTCTTGGCCTCTACACACAGTATCAACATGGTGAAGTGAGGCCTAAATATGCTAGTGTGGGGGGACTAGAGGTATGTTACAAGAAAGTCCTGGTGAGGGATGACAGACTGAGAGACCCAGCGAGACAGGAAGGGAAGGGAAGACAAGAAGTCGGAGGAAACTTTGTGGACTGAATGTATGTTTGCTCCTTCCTACACCATGCTAGTCACCATACAGACATCAACTCACAGCACACTGCCCTCAACCACGCTTGACAGACAAACCTTACTTCTCCATGATAAGCTGAGCCTCTTTTGAATTAGAAGGTGCTTTAGTTATCTTCCAAATTCCTTTCTGGTCTTTCTCTATTTGACTCTCCTCCTCATTTCTGTCCTACAAGTCCCTAGCCACTCGGCTCTGGGATAACACGCTCTGTTCAGTTAATTCCCCCAGCACAGGGCAGGAGGGAGATCATGTGAAAGGCTATGGAGCAGAGGCCATGTGAAGGTCATTAAAGGACTGAATTAAAGCACTGACTTCAGTAAAGAAAACAAACTTCAGAGACACGTGGACACAGGAAAAGAGCCTGCAGCAACCATCTAACTCTGTGTGGTTTGAGTTAAAATGTCTCCCATAGGCTCAGACCTTTGAATATTTATTCTCCAGTTGGTGACACTGTTCAGGGAGGTTGTGGTCTGTTGGAGGAAGTAAATCACTGGGGCAGGGGGAAGGGTGGGAGACTTTAAGTGTTTATAGCTTTTTCCCATTTCCTGTTCATTCTTCCTGCCTGGTGTTTGTGGTTAGAGATTCGAGCTATTGGTGTCCTGCATCTGCCTCCGTGACTCTCTGCCATGATGTTCCCTTATTCCTCTAAAACAGGCAGTTCTCAACCTGTGGGTCGAGACCCCTCTGGGAATACCATATCAGATGTCCTGCATGCCAGATATTTACATTAGGATTAATAACAGTAGCAAAACTACAGTTATAAGGGTAGCAACAAAGTAATTTTATAGTTGGGGGTCATTGTGACATGAGGAACTGGATTGAAGGGTCCAGGCATTAGAAGGTTGAGAACCATGGCTCTAGAACCATAAGCCCAAATAAAAACCTTCTTCTATAAGTAGCCTTGATCATGGTATTTGATCAAAGCAACAGAAAAGTAGCTGATATCTGTCTCTCACTGGCAATATGTCACTGAAGGCCACAACAAAGCGAATGGCCATTTCTTCAACCCAGTGTGAACAGAAGGTCTGGATTTTTCCAGAACTCAGTAAAGCCAGGTGTATCTTAAGACATCAGGTACTTGAGCTTCAGAGGAAAGACCATGTGACCATATCCGTTAGGAAACTTAAAAAAAAAAAAAAATGAGGTAAATCCAGCAAAGTTGTGGTTAAAGCACAGAAATAAAAGATGGCAATATTCCTAGTACTTGCTGGCACAGCTCCAAGGGAACTATTAGTATCACCACGCGTTAACTTCACAATATTCCTGTCAACCATGCACTGTTTGTCCTGTGAACAGATGAAGAAACTGAGGCTGGGGGAGCTATATCTTCTCCCCCCTCCCATGGTCAAGATTCAAGGCCAGACGCTATGAAAACAACACAGATGTGCTTTCTTGCTAAGAAAGTGGTCAAGGCATCACATGGGAAGCAGGGAATGTAAGGGAATCTTCTGGGAGGATCGAGACGTCCCTGGGGCTCAACCTCTTTGTGTTCTGAACTATAGCGGAATCAGGGAGGAGGTTGAAGGCTGTCCCAGCAGTGAGCCTTGTCAGGTTTTCCAGATTACACTTCTGAATCAGTTTTCTTTACTATCCTCTAAGCCCTACTGTGATATTGGCTATGGAAGTGAGGTTCCAGAGTTTTCCATGCAAATTGATGCTTTATTATATTCTTTATTTCTAAACAGTGAAACCATGACGCTTCCTTAAAACACTGCAGAATCCTTGCCTCGTCACACCACTCAGACATTCAAGTCTCTTTCTTTAAATATTTTTTTTGTAATTATTAACATTATACTATAGTCACATCCTTTCTCTGGCCCTTTCCACCGTCTAGACTAGCACTTCTCTACTTGTGGATCATGACTGATGTGGGGGTCACATATCAGATATGCAACATCTCAGATATTTACATTACAATTCACAATAGTAGCAAAATTACAGTTATAAAGTAACAATAAAATAATTTTACAGCTGGAGGTCACTTTAACATAAAGAACTGTCTTAAAGGGTTACAGCATTAGAAAGGTTGAGAACTACTGTATCTAAACCCTCCCATGTGTTCCTTCCAATTGCTTTCTTTGGAATTCATATCCTCTTTTCACTGTTGGTTTGAGTGTGTGTGTGTGTGTGTGTGTGTGTGTGTGTGTGTGTGTGTGTGTGTGTGTGTGTTCCTAAGTATATAACTATGCTGTGGGACTGAATCTCTTAAGAATGTCAGAACCTATATCCATATAGTCTCAGTAGTATGGCTGCCTAAACAGGACCTGACCATGGATGACATGAATGTATATACTAGTGTGTAAGGGGAGAAAGCTCACAAGGCCTCAGTCCTAGACAAAGAACTACGGTGAATTAAAGAATGCTGAGCACAGGAGAAATAGACTGCGCCAAGGAACATCATACCAATCCAGTTTTCATTATCAAATAGTCAGCCCTGAAAATCTATAGATAAAAATCTCTTTCTCTTTCCTTCCACATTCCCAAGTTCTTCTAGAATCATTACCAAGAAGTGAGCACACTGTGTTTGATGGTTTGTACATGTTTGGCCCAGGGAATAGCAGCATTAGAAGGTATGGCCCTGTTGGCGTAGGTGTGGCCTTGTTGAAGTAGGTGTGTCACTGTGGGTGTGGGGCTTTAAGATCCTTATCCTAGATGCCTGAAAGTCAGTATTCTGCTATCATCCTTCAGATTACGATGTAGGACTCTTAACTCCTCCTGTACCATGCCTGCCTGGGTATCACCATGTTCCTGCCTTGTGATAATGGACTAAACCTCTGAACCTCTAAGCCAACCCCAATCAAATGTTGTTCTTAAAAGAGTTGCTTTGGTCATGGTGTCTGTTCACAGCAGTAAAACCCTAACTAAGATACTGTGAAAGTGTGTTTTACAACTCTGTAAGTGTTCCTTAATTTAAGAATGGGAAAACTGTTGTAAATATAAACAGGACTTTTAACAACAAGACTCTTGTTTAATAAGCAAGGAAGTCATCTTGTTAAGTGAAACAAGTCAGGCAGAGAAAGAAACACTGCACAACTTCACTTTTCTATGAAATCTTTAAGTATAAAAGGTCAAATAATCCCAACTACTCAGAAACTGAGAGTAAATGTAGTTCAGGGGAATAGGAAGGAATGGAATATGGAGGAACAAGGATACCATATATTAAAGACATTGTAGTTTTCACTGCAAATTTGTTAGAAGAGTAGATTTTAGAAGTGCACACCGTACACAAAATTAAAGAAAACTAGGAATCAATAGATATGTTAATTTTCTTATTAATAATTTGAATATAATATATATAATATCACATTGTATACTTTAAATATGTACATAAAATACATAATGGCAAATTACCCATAAATGTAACTATGTATTCACCATAACTATATGTGTATTTTCTTTATTCAAACATAAGTTTCGAAGGTTCTCAATAACTCCAAATTTCAGGTTTTACTGGTTCTTATACAAAAATCATAGCCAATTTTTAGCATTTTCTTAATGTTAAAAAGAAACTGTTCACGCAGCTGAAGGGTTTATATTTTCCTATGTTAAAAGTTATCCCAGAAATGGTGCTCATTAACAAATATCTTAATCCATTTTATTGATACAAATGAGCTATAATAAGATTTGCATAACTATGATCAAATGTAAATGGGACACTCTAAATTTGAAAGTAGCAATGAGGTCAAAGTATTTTGAGGGAACAGCCAACCAACGGAACAGCTGGTATTCCAGAAACAAGCAACAGGATGTCCCACCAGTGGCAGGCACATACTCCTCTGGTGACATCAGTCCACTCAGGGAGAAAGGCGGCAACAGTATCTCAGGTGCCTTTAAGTTCAACATCAACATTGTCACTTGTCAGACTCAAAAACTGTGAAGGGGACCATAGAAAGCACACCCAACGCTGTCATCAATCTTGGTGGAAAAACTGATGTTACTCACCTCTGGGGTTCTTATAGTTCTAACATGTGCATAAGAGCTACCATATAATAGGGAGTCAGCCAAGATCCAAAACACATTGAAGGATTTTGAAAGAGTTATTTGTCTGTACCTGGAATCTTTCCTATATCTCTGCCTCAACAGCTCATGCAGGGATTAATCTACACAAGCCCTCTATCTTAGAATCCCTCACGTACAGAGGCAGGATGACTACTCTCTGAGAGAATGGCTCTCAACCTTCCTCATGCTGCAACCCTTTAACACAGTTCCTCATGTTGTGACAACACCCCCCCCCCCGCAAATACTTTTGTCTACTTTATAACTGTAATGTTGCCACTGTTATAAATTGTAAGGTAAATATATGTTTTCTGATGGTCTTAGCTGACCCCTGTGAAAAGGTCATTTGACCCCAAGGGGTCATAACCCACAGGTTGAGAATCTCTCTAAGAGGATACCTATAAGAGAAAAAAGAAGACAAAGAGTTGTTCAAACTCCTTAAATGATCCAAAGGAAGATGCCCTTCCTTTAGTGCTGAGTCTAAATTGTTTTTCTATTTTCTGCTTTTGCTGTGAATGTTACCAAAAGCTCTTTGTTCCCAAGACTTTGGATAGATTGTGAGAAATGAATGCTGCCTGTTCCCTCTGCAGAATCTCATTTTCTTCCTTCAATATCTTTGTCTTGGGGTGGGGTGGGTGGCTAAGGAATCTGTCCCAGCTTTGTGGAGTTCTGGGGATAGCAACTTTTACCAGGTGATTTAATTTCATCCTCACACACCTGTCCAGAACCTCAAGAGGCCTTGATAGGGACAAGGTCAGTTGATTGATGGAGGGATGGTCATAAGACCCCATAAATCTGAGGATACAAGTCAGGTCTCCTGAAGCTCTTCCAGGAAAAGGCTCTCCACTCATCAAGTGGAGGCCTAAGGAGACACTGAATTCCTTTTCCTCACTGTGGCTGCCACCATGGTGCTAAGCCATTATGAAAGAGTAGAGGAGAAAGCCTCTCACAACAGTTCAGAATGAGTCTGTTGATAAAACAATAAACCCCCTATGGTCTTGGCCAGTAGAAGTCTGATTATATTGTCGCCTTAGAAAACTAAGCATCCCCTGTCCCTACCTCCCTTTCAGAGGTTAGATTTGTAGAACTCCTATTTTAAAAAGTTCCACAAACCCATATGGCTTAACATAACAGAAATGTATTGTCTCATACTTCTGGAAAACAGAAGTCCAAAGAGATATGTCACAGGTGCTATACAGCCTCTGATGGCACCACCAGTCAATCTGGTCCTTGCATTTCTCTTGGGTTCTTGTGTTCCTAAAATTTATTGTTATTTCTTGGCTAATAGACATCTTACCCCACTGCCACGTGGCATTGTCCTTGTGTATTTCTGTAACCTTTCTCATTACAGGCACACTGGTGGATTGGGGCCCATATTAAGCAAATATAATGTCCTTTTAACTTGATGCCATTTACCAAGACCCTACTTCCAAATAAGTTCATATTCACAGGTACTAAAGACTGGGACTTCAAGATGCTACCTTTTGGAAAACACAGTTTAACATTTACATCCTGATATGGTAGCTACAGCTTCTGGATGAAGAAAGGGCATTTGCCCTTTGCAAGTTGCCAGGTAACAGAAATGCCATCCAACAGAATCAAGGTTGACTATGTTCAAACCCCACTTCTCCCAGAGTCAATTGCTTAACCTCCCAGAGTCTCGGTTTCCTCATACGTCAAGTGAAGGCAGTAGTTATATCTACCTTAGGACTTTTGTTAGCATTAAATGAGTAAATACAGAAAAAAGTATTCAGAATAGTACTTAGGAAACAGCTTCCCAAAATGTGTCTCCTACTTTATCATTCCTACTAGGTTTCCCTGTAGATTGTTCTGAAGCTGTTTGTATTTTAATGTTAATTCCACTTCCCCAAGAAGGACTGCCCAGTTAGTACTCAAGAGGTGATGTCATCTGAACCTTCCCATTTTAACTAGTAAAATAAAGGAAAGCCAGTAGTTGGGTGGGGTGAGGAAAATGGGGAGAAAGCAGAGGTCTCAGAGGTCAGAGGACAGAGGATAGAGATGGAGGGTAGAGATTGTGGCAACATGGAGCTTCCCAAGGACCAGCTAGACCCAGGTGGGATTGATTGGTGTTAAAAAAGCTATGAGCATTAAGGATTTTACAGGTCTAATATCTTATATTGAAGGGCAGTTTGTATCTTTGTCTATTTGATGCAATCTTGTAGTGTAGAGGGTTTGTGGATTGAGAGTTGACTATATAAACCTGAGTGAAAAACAATCAGACTGTAGAGTTGTGTTTGTGTTTTGGGGTAAACGAACACCTGGGTCGGTGGTGAAAGGCAGGCAGAGGAAGACCACCAAGGGATGGGAGGTGCGCGGTCAGGGTTGGGTCGTGGGGGCTCGGACCAGGCAATGCAGGTGCACGGGGCTCCCTATCAGGGTTGGACCTGAGGAGTGAGGCCTCAGGGCCTATAAAGAGAAAAGGTTATTTCATTTTTTAATATTTACTGCAACACCTCCCTCCGTTTTCATTGGGAATGTCTTTTTTTCAGTCCACAGCCCACAGCTCCTTATACCAAGCTCTGCAACCTGAGTCTTATACAGGGTTGTCACTTTGAGGTCTGAGTTGCTCTAATTTTCAAGAAATGTGTTTGTTTCCCTCTCTTCCCTTTGTCCATCTTTCTCTCCTAACTGGGTTCCCCTTAACATTATTTTGTGGTCACCACCAAACTGTTTGTAAGTCACTGCCTATGATGCTGGACTCAAGAAAGTCTTAAAAGATGTGTTGAGAATAGATTTTAAAACAGACAAATCAAGAAGGTTGTGCCACTCTTGTCCCTTTGGACACAGTAAATAAATTTGAGCTTGGGCAGGAAAGAAAGTAAGATTTTGGGTGAACTCTGACCGTGTATTGGAGGTTCACGGGCTTCCTGGCACAAGGCAGGGAGGGAAGGGAACAGCATGCCCTGATCTGAGGACATTTTCAATGTCACATACTGTAGGGAACAGACATGCTGTTTCTGAGAAGGAAGAGACAGGGTGGCTAGTATGCATGAGATTCTTCAGACCACAGAATACCTTTAAGGACATCAAAGGCTTGAATACATGCAGAGGATGGGAATACACCCAAGAGTGTGGGAAACAACGTGTCTGTCTGGTTCTCTTTGGTTCATTCAGATTCCAACAAGGAAAGTCTGACTTTGGATTTTAGCACCACGCTAACATCTGCTTCACACACTCTTCAGACAGGAAGGAATGCACCTTTCCTCCAAGAATTAGTGGACAAAATTTTCCGTAACTTTTGTAACACTAGCTTCCTATTTGCAGTTACCAGGAAGTTTCTTCCTAAAAGAATATTTAGTAATACGCCACAGATATTACAAAGGAACTTGATTGTGATATTAAGTACGTAACAGTTCAGGGGACACCAGTCAAAGAGCTAAAATAAACATTGAGAAATTGGTAAAGCAGGAAAAGACCAGTTCAATGTAGTTTTTCCAACTCCTCTCAATGGCAGCAAAAATCCATAAGAGGGCGACCCAGGACGAGAGCCTACCAGCAGCAACTGCTGTGGTTCTGAAATCCAATTCTTTTCCCAGGTATTTTTCTACTTGTTCCTTCCTAAGCCACCTCCCTCCCAGGTTAAGCATGTTACATGACAGTTGCCCAGTTGCTCACCTATGGTGATCTGGCTGACACAGCTGTAGTAGCTGCCTGTTGTTGCAGAGGACAGGTTATAACTTCCACTGCTCACATCTTTGTCTGTCAAGAAAGCAAGACAAGAAGGTTAATACCGACTCCTGGTTACCATGACTACAATATAAGCTTAGGACTGAGAAGTAATAATAACAAAAACAGCTCTGTGTGTGTGACACGTGTGCTCTCATACTCATCTGCTGGGTTGTGGGCACCAAACACACAAGGTTGTGGGTGCTTTTTGCACACCGGTCATCCCTGAGCTTGTCAAGGGCAGACCCAAATGTAGCAGTGTTCACTGACTTAAAGCAAGACAAAAGGAAAACTGAAGGTAAAGAAGGTACACACACACACACATACACACACATAGCTGCTTTCACTTCTCCTTAGTTATAAAGAGGTTGACAAAAAAATAAAATAACTTGGATTTAAAACTGTACTGGCTGGTTTTGTGTCAAATTGACACAAGCTGGAGTTATCACAGAGAAAGGAGCCTCAGTTGAGGTAATGACTCCATAAGTTCCAGCTGTAATGTATTTTCTCAATTAGTGATCAAGGGGGGAGGTCACTGCCATCCCTGGGCTAGTAGACCTGGGTTCTATAAGAAAGCAGGCTGAGCAAGCCATGGGAAACAAGACAGTAAGTAACATCCTTCCATGGCCCCTGCATCAGCTCCTGCTTCCTGACCTGCTTGAGTTCCAGTCCTGACTTCCTTTGGTGATGAACAGCAAAATGAACAGTGATGAACAGTGGAAAGTGTAAGCTGAATAAACCCTTTCCTCCTCAACTTGCTTCTTGGTCATGATGTTTTTTGCAGGAATAGAAACCCTGACTAAGACAAAAGGGCAGCTTTGTTTAGTGTAAGTTCTTTGTAACTTAATTCCTTTCAGTATTAGCCTTCACCTGAACTCGTGGTCATAGACTAATCTCAAGGATAGGGAGATAAGCTCATAAGATCTGGATCAGCCGCAGGAACTGCACCCCGGCACATAAGTTAGTATATTTGGAATGTGTTGGATAGGCCAATTCAAGACCTAAAGTACAGCAAATGAGTCTACCTGCTCCAAAGTCTCCATTCTAGATTCTCTCCAAAGTCTTCACTAACAACCTATCTTTAGAAGATTCTGGAAAGGAGATCTTTAGGAGCCAGGGTTAAAGACATAGAAAATGCACACCAACAAAGAGAAAACATCTATTAGCAATAGGTGGCTATGAATGAGCAGGGAGAACAGGCATGAAAGAGCATTCTGAAAACTAGGAGTCAGTAGTAAAGTAGGATGCTTGAATTACAAACAAGTTACATAGGAAGAGGCTGTGGATAAACCAACATGGCAAAGCCAATCAGCTCTCAGTGGTAAATGTAGGGCAGCAAAGGCACAAAGAGGTGTGGCGATTTGTGACGTAAGAAAACCATGTGAAGAAAGGTGCACAGGCTTATGGGCCTCGAATAGAAAACATCAATCAAAAGATCTTAACCAGACTTTTTAGGACAGACTTAATATTGATTTAGTCCTTTAGGGACCAATTTTGATGAAATAAGAATATCATGTAGCAAAAGGAAAAATTTGAAACTGAATGAAATCAATGAAGTCTGTAGATACTTTTATATATATATTGGAGTCAATATATTGACTCTAGGATAGAGATGATGTATAAAATATATTACATGCATTATATATATATATATCACTATATATATATATATATATATATATATATATATATATATATATATATATATATATATATATATATGCATCCCATGAGGGTGCCCTATGGCCTCCACATGCACATACATACATTATATATAATATTATATATATATAAGATGCCTGGGCATGTGTTGGTTGTGTTATTTGTTTATCAATATCTGTTTCTTTGTATGGGGGTGGAAATATTAAAGACACTAAACTTATTATATGAATGTTAAACCAGCTAATAATAAAGTCTTTCCACGAAGACCTCTAGCAGCATAAAACACCCACTTGGAATCAACTATCTATAATGCAAAGTATTATATAGAAAGGAAAATGGCAGAAAGCTTCACAGAAATACCATGGGTTAATCTGGTTCACATAGAATAAATAAAGAAACAATGGGTGTGATTCTAGTTACCAAGACTTGAACCACAGGAGCTGAGATGGCATCTCAGACAAGAAAGGCCTTTTCAGGCATGAGGTGCTGAGTCTGATTCCCAGAACTCATGATGAAAACAAACAAGCAAAGTCTTGCATGGAGCTGTTCTCTGTGATCCCAGTGAGACAGAGAGATGATAGATTACAGATCCTAGGGCTCGCTGGCGAGCCAGCTTAGCCTGCTGGGCCAGTTGCCAATAGGTGAGCATCCCATGAGGGTGTCCTGTGACCTCCACATGCACATACACTCACATACATACATACACACATACACACACATGCATGAACACATAAAAACACTTGAATAAAAACAGAACTAAATTACATTATTCATGGATTCATATATGGCCAGTAAAATTGCATGTAAAAGTAATAAAAGTAATTACCAATAAAGCACAGTGGTTGGGAAAGACAGTTTAAATTATGAGGTTTAGGATATGGCTAGGTCTTGCCAGATAGGATTTGTTACTTGACTTGGGCAGTGGTCCCTAGTATTGTTTTTACAACTCTTGTTTAATTATAAATTTGTGTTTTGTGCTTCCCACTTGTGCAAAGTTATCGTTCACAACTCTTTTTAAACGTTTTGTTTGGAGATGATCTCAGACTCCCTGAAAATGTATAAAAATGGTTCTGGGTCTTAGATTGCATTAGTTCTGATATTCTCTGGTCTACTTCAGTCTGTGGCAGTTCTTTCATAGCTCATAACTTTTCCCAATAATAATCTTTTTTAATTTTTTTTTGTTTTTTATTAGATACTCTGTATTTATATTTGAAATGTTATCCCCTTTGCCTACCCGGCTCCCATCCCCCATCCCCCATCCCCCTCTACTTGTTTTCACAAAGGTGCACCAGCTCCCAATCACCCTCTCCACCTCAGAGCTTTGGCATTCCCCTACATTGGGAAAACGTGCCCTCCCTGGACCAAAGGCCTCTTCTAGCATTGATGTCAGACACTGCTATTCTCTACTACATATGCAACTGGAGCCATGTATACTTTCAATGCGTACTCAATGATTATTGTTCTAGTCCATGGGAACTGTGGAGGGTTTGGTTGGTCAACAATGTTGTTCTTCCCATGAGGCTGCAACCCTCTTCAGCTCCTTCAGCCCTTCACCCCCCAGCACCCTCACTGGTGTCCCCGTGCTCTGTCTGTCCCCATGGTTAGCTGCAAGCATGCTCAGCTGCATGACTCTGGCAGAGCCCCCAAGGAGGCACCTCTGTCTGGTTCCTGCCAGCAAGTACCTCCCAGCATCAGTGATAGTGCTTGGGCCCTGTGCCTCACTTGGGGGTAGATCCAAGGCAGCCCCTGACCAATCCCCTCTTCAATTCCTGCTCTTCCACTTGATACTCTACCTCCTCCCTTCTAAGGACTGAGGCTTCCACATTCTGGCCTTCCTTCTTTTTGAGCTTCATAAGGTCTGTGAATTGTTTCTTGGGTATTCAGAGCTTTCTGGGGCTAGTATCTGCTTATCAGTGAGTGCATACCATGTGTGTTCTTTTATGTTTGGGTTACCTCACTCAGGATGATATTCTCTAGTTCCATCCATTTGCCTAGCAATTTTGTAAAGTCATTGTTTCTAATAGCTGAGTAATATTCCATTGTGTAAATGTACCAAACTTTCTGTATCTATTCCTCTGTTGAAGGACATCTGGGTTCTTTCCAGCTTCTGGCTATTATAAATAAGGCTGCTACGAACATCATGGAACATGTGTCCTTATTATATGTTAGATCATCTTTTGGGTATATGCCTAGGAGTGGAATAGCTGGGTCCTCAGGTAGCACTATTTTCTATTTTCTGAGGAACTGTCAGACTGATTCCAGAGTGGTTGTACCAGCTTACAACCCCACCAACAGTAGAAAAGTGTTCTTCTTTCTCCACATCCTCTGCTGTCACCTGAAATTATTTTTTGTTTTTTGTTTTTTGTTTTTTTTTTTTTTTTATCTCAGCCATTCTGACTGGTGTGAGGTGGAGCACATAACTTTTAAAAAGAAAACCAGAAGTGTGGATACTGTGGTAGGACAAAGCTGAAATATTAAATTCTACAAAAGCATAAGAAAAAGAGAAGGAAGAAGAGTTAACGCAGTGGCTCTCAACCTCCCTAATACTGTGACCCTTCAAAACAGTTCCTTGTGCTGTGGTGACCCCCAATGATAAAATTATTTTGGTTGTTACTTCATAACTGTAATTTTCTACTTTATGAATTACCGTGTAAATATTTGTGTTTTCCAATGGTTCCGGGAGAGCCCTGTAAAAGGGTCCTTCAACACTTCCCTTGGTCCCTAAGAGAACCACTGAATTAGACAAATCTAATCTGCCACCTGCTGTCTGTCAGGTATTCTGCACCCAGCATTTGTATTTAACGCAGGTATGCATATCCCACTACCCAGTTAAGAAACCAAGAAACCGAGGGTTTAAAAAAATGGAGGAACTTGCTCACAATTGCTCCCTGGGAAGCCGCAGTCTTACACTAGAAAAATAATCAAAGCTAGCCTGAGAAATGAACTGTGGGGGAAAACCCGGAATCAAAACAGTCAATATTCTAGTTGACAGTCTCTGTGAAAATTTTTAAGAGGAAAAAAATTAGGGAAAAAATAAACTGTTGGCTATTTTTATACAGAAAAAAAGGAGAAATTGTTGAAAAGAGAGACAAAGGAAAAGGAAGGAAGATTATGCAAGCCAGTGTGTTCCAGGAAGTGCTCCCTGACCAGTACTGTGCCTTTAAAAGTCATTTACCCAGAGGACGCCCTGAGTAACAGAAACTGTCTTCAGAGGACCACTGGACAGAAAGTGTGAACAAATTACACTTTTGTCTCAAAATGTTCTCAGTACTCTGATAAACAACATGCTCTAACAACCCCCACCAGCCCTGCAGCAGCAGCTCTGCTGTTGCAACAAATCAGATGCAGGCACCCTGGCTGATCTCCTGCAGAAAGTTAGTGCTGCACTAAACATGCAAACCCGGTAAGTATGTAGGAAGTCTGAACACAAATTATTAATACAGAGTAATAATTAGTCTGATATGAGAGATATAAAATTTAATAAAAGCATGTATGAGGCCAGGCACTCAAGGAAGGGTTAGAGTGGTAGATTTAGTTACCAACAAACAATGGTGAGAACGTTTATTGTTAAGAAATTCTAAGCAAAGCCACAAGAGCAATTATAAAAACAAAAATCAGTAGAAAACCACAAATTTCCAGAGCCCTTCACTGGGTTCAGGAGCAGAAGTGGGACAGAGAATGAGAGACAGGATTTAATGAAAAGTTCAAACTAGCAAGGGGAAGTAAATCAGAAGACACATGGAAGAAAAGACAGAGTCCAAGATGCGAGAACGTTCGGCCCTGTGAGTAACCGCAGTGCGTGTAAACAGTGCTGCCGCTGTTTTTGAAACTATGAGACTGATTTACAAAACAAATCACTGTTTACAAAAGAAACACCTAAAATGAGATCCAAGAAACACCAGAAGTAGAAGATATAAACACGTAAGAAATGATGACATACAGCAAGAAATATTATCCCAAGTAAAGCCAAGGTATCTGCTGCCTCAGACGGAAAGACTGCAAGAGTCTTCAATAGTCACAGACATTTCAGGGTTTAATTCTCCAGGAAGATACGGGAAGTTCAAAGCTGTACACTCAAAGTAATTGCAAAATGTAAAAGACAAAATTAAAATCAATCTATTGATATATAACACTATAAGGAGAGATTGGCAAATTTGCTGTCAGAGGTAGAGATTTTAACTCAGATTTAGTGATTCATTGGTTGAATAAGTAAAAATGGAGTACACACACACACACACACACACACACACACACACACACAGTCAAGAATAGGAAGACCAGTCAGAAAAAGGAAACCGATCATCAGTAACAGGAGGAGAATAATAGAGGGTAATGGGGAGGAGTGGGCATTAGGATGATCAAAATGCATTATGCATATGTATGAAACTCATTAGCATATAAATTACCATATGATAATAAAAACATCTTTAAAAAGTTAATACAGGACCAGGAAGATGTCTCAGTAGATAAAGTGCCTGCCAGGTAAACTTGACGACCTGAAATTGAATCCCTGACTCCTAGAAAAAGCCAAATATGGAGGCAAACATGCTCTTGTAAGCCCAGAATTTGGAGGGTAGGCTTGCAGAGACCAATGAATCCCAGAATCTCACTGGCTACCAACCTGGCCAGATCAATGAGCTTCAGGCTCTGTGAGAGACCCTGCCTCAAAAACAAAGGTTAAGAACAATCAAAGAAAGACATCCAATATTGACCTCTGATGTTCACAAACTCAAAGAAAAAAAAATGAAATAAATAGTATCAGTTTAACAATCAGATACCCCACTCCCAAGAGAAAATGTACACCGGGCAACAGGCTTGGTGGCAGTATTCTATACCCACTGAGGCATCTTGCCAGCCCCTTTACATTTTTTAACTATTATGCCTATATTGAACTATTCTAAAACTTGATGACACATTAGATCATAAAGTAAACTCAACAATTACAACCCACATCAGAATCATCAAAGTGCACTGTCTTAATTAGGGTTTCTATTGCTCTGACAAAAACCACCATGATCATAAAGCAAGTTGAGGAGGAAGGGGTTTATTTGGCTCCCACTTCCAGATTGCAGTCCATCACTGGAGGAACTCAAAAGAGGGACTCAAATGAGGCAGGATCCTGAAGGCAGGAACTGATGCAGAGGCCATGGAGGATGCTGCTTACTGGCTTGCTTCCCTTGGCTTGCTCAACCTGCTTTCTTATAGAACCCAAGGCTACCAGTCCAGAAATGGTACCACCTACCATGAGCCAGGCCTTCACCCATTGATCACTAATTAAGAAAATTACAGCTGAATCTCATGAAGGCATTTCTTCAACTGAGGCTCCTTCCTCTCTGATAACTCTAGCTTATGTCATGTTGACATACAAAACTAACCAGTGTGGGTAATTTTTTTCTAACTTTAATTTACAATGTGATATGCATTCTTTTTGGGAAATGGAATAGGGGAGAGAGGTGACCGTTACTCTGTGTGTGTGTGTGTATGTGTGTGTGTGTGTGTGTGTGTATGTGTGTGTGTGTGCACGCACATGAGCATAAATCAATTTTTACAGGCCCTTAAGAAATGTTTCACTACTAATCAAAAGAAAGTATGCATCATATTTATAGAAAGTAAACTGTACCTAAAATATTTGAATATTTGAAGAAAGAAGCACCAGTCACATTCTTTCGATCAGAGCCACATTCAATGACAATTTTCACTAAAAAAAAAAAAAAAAAAAAAAAAAAAGTCTTGAAAACATTCACCACAAGCCAATAATAACTCAGTCTGTGATCTTGATTTACTCTCCAAACCAGGAAGATCAGCACCACCAGCAAAGTTAGAAATACTGAATCCCAGACATGCCCCCAAAACTACAAACGAAGATCTCCAGTTTACCAAGATACACATGTGACTTGCTATCTCCTTAAATGAGAAGCACTTCTCTATGGCATGAACTTTAATGTTCATAGGTGATAGTCACAAAGGCTTGGGAACCAACCAAAGCCATTTTTAAAGGTCTTGGTGATCTAGCCTGTGCTTGGAGCTCGGAGAATCACAATGTGCCATGTCAGGAAGGACAAAACCCAAGGCAATGTAGGCGTGCCAGAACACAGGTAGCCTGAGGCTGTAGGGAGAGAAGACAGCTACAGTGCTACTCAGGCAGTTGTACCTCAGAAGAATTTGCTCTGATGAAGAAAATTTCTTTTAAAAAGAAACCCTGTTAGTCAAAGTTTAACACCCTTGTAATAAGATGCCCAAATCCCTGGTTCATGAGCCAGTGAAAATTATCCCAAGATGAACATATCACACAAGCACTATAAAGAGAATTTAACTTGCAAGTGCATCTGGGTAAGACGAAGTTCTGGGGACAATTGCCCACAAGTACATGTGAACTGGACCTGTGCAGCAGCCTTCACATCACCAGATAAATGGCCGGTTAGCCCAGGATCCATCTCTCCAATGGGTTCTAAGAGATGTAGCACAAACTGCTAAAAATCACAAGGATGTTGTCTCTCGGCGTATGTTTGTCCCATTTACTGTGCAGAAATATTTCTGGTACTGGAGCCCTAACCCTTTCTCTTTTATCAACTCATCTCCCAGAGACTTTCTTCTTAGTATTTTGACTGAGAGCCATGTGTTCTAAAGCGCACTGATACCTACCATGAACAGTAGGCACAGAGCAGCTCTTGATGCAAACAGATGTGTGGGGATTTCTCTCTAAGACAAACAACCCATCAAAGTGTAGCAAGTCTGCTTCCACGGGCACTTCCATAAAACCAAATCTCTTTACCACTGCAATAAAGACAAGCAACATGTCATGTGCTTGGCCCTACACTGCTCTGGGGACCTCCTGGGTTTTCCCACCAGTTGCAGATCATCTCCTTCAGAAGCCAGGCCAGGTTGCAGAGGCCTTGAGTCGCTATTCTCCGCATCCTCCTCCCGACCCAAAGAAGTACCACATTCCTAGAGAGCAGAGACACCCCCAAGGCAGCCAACTTCACAGTGTTTGTTCCTGCCTAATGTACACAAGGTACAACAAACATTTGCCAAATACCTCCAGAAAGCTTTCAGATACTTTCATCACTGTTCGGGCATTTAAAACACTGTGCCTGACACTCATTATCCCAGCTTCCCTTGGAGCCACTCTAGCAGCAGGTACCATAAAGCCCTTACATGAACCCTAACTAAAGAACCCTTTCTTTTCCCTCTTAAACCTATTTAATTCCAGGCTGAAAACTCACCCAATCCATGTTCGTCTTTTTTTTATTTTTCCTCAGAGAGTATTATTACAAGAGTCATTAAACAGGCAGGTTTTATTTTTATTTCAAGCAACAGTGTTGAGCACACAGTGAGCCTTCACAAAAGCGCACAGTAGACTGAGTTCATTTTTCTAGAACCTTCCTTGGGAGCACTAGATAGAGTATTTGTCTAGGTCTACATTCTCATAGAAAAATCCATATCACTGTTTGTCAAGAGTTGGATGTTTGTGTCTCCAAGACTCATATGCTGAAGCTGTAACCCCTGATATGACAGTATTTAGAGTAGGTTCTTTGTGGGTGTGACTATTGCCTTAGTTAGGGTTTTATTGCTTCGAAGAGACACCATGAATAAGGCAACTCTTATAAAGGAAAACATTTCATTGGGGCTGGCTTGCAGATTCAGAGGTTTAGTAGATTACTGTCAGAGAAAGAAGTATGTCAGGATACAGGCTGACATGGTCCTGGGGACGGAGGTGAGAGTTCTACATATCTAATTGCAGGCAGCAATGAGGGATTGCATGGCCACACAGAGCACTGGGCATAGCTTGAGCACAGGTGACCTCAGACCACACTTTCTAATAGTGCCACTCCCTATGGGACAAGCATTTTAAACAAATGAATCTGGGGGGGGGGGGTGCAGACTTTCTCAAACCACTACAACCAGCTTTAGAGGGTAGGATCCTCATGATGAGGTTAGCATCCTTAAAGAATACAAGTATATTGTTCTCCCCTTGAGCACATACCTAAGAGGGGTCAAGTCAACCTCATAGAGGAGGGAGCTATCTGAAAGCCAGTAGTTGTCCCAAACTAAACATGAAATCTACCAGCACCTTATTTTTGAATGTTCTACCCCCAAAAAAACTGTTAAAAAATAAATGTCTGCTGTAGAAACCACTCCATCTATATACTCCATACTATGTGTTGTATAGTAGCCTGAAATATATTGAGACACTTGTATTTTAAAAATACAATGCTTTACAAGAAAGAAGCACAAAGATCTCTTCATAGAATCAAAATAAAACTTCAATTTACTTAGACCCCAGAAAGAAACATACATAATGTGAAGGGCTCAAAGTCAAGCAATAATCTCTGTGTGCTTCAAACAAACTCCTTAAGCAAGGGCTCTTAACAGTGTCTGTCTGCGTTACATAACAGGCATGCCAGGTGGTGATGGAGAAGCAGAAGTCATCAAATAGCCCCTTGGTGTCACTGTACTGAAGTTTGAGTCCTAGTCACTTAGCATGTATTCCATTTCTCATAGCAAGAATGAATTTACTCTCTTCAGCAGGTTTCTGACTTTTGGAAACTAAAAGAAAGCTATTTTGTTTGCAAATTTCAACAGGAAAATGAAAACCCAAAACTTGTTCGTGGTGTAGTTGCTGATAAATTGTTCAGGTTCCATGAAAGTCCACCAATTGTGCATGCAGAAAGCCTAATTAAGCTCTGGAACACATACATACATACACACACACACACACACACACACACACACACGGCCACACACACTCACACACAAACAACATAAATTCAGACCCATGTACACATACTCACATACTCACACCTATGCATACACATACTCACACTTAGGCACACACACATACACATGGCGACACACAATCACACTCATGGACACACATACACAACGTGAAAATATGAGGGGCACTCAATGAAAAGTGGAATGAAAGTTTCAGCAGAAGAACTTGTGGGGAAGAAACAGAGTAACTGGGTTTATAAAAAAGGGACTCAAATAGATAACAAACATGTACAAATGGTCAAAAATCGGACCTGGTGCCAGAGCACTCTGTACCCAGACCACGCTGAAAGAGAGTCTGTCTCACAGGAGAGCTGACACTTCTGAGAACACAGGTGAAGCCACCACCTCTGCTCAGATCCCTGCCTCAGGAGGAACCAGCTGAGAGCCCTCCGGACAAGAGTGTCTGAGGAGCAGTACAGGACATGGTCTTTCTAATTTCACCATCCCTGGCCTCAAGCTGTATTACAGATCAATAGTGATAAAACCTGCTAGGTACTGGTACAGAGACAGGCAGGTAGATCAATAGAATAGAATTGAAGATCCAGAAATGAACCCAAACACCTATGGTCACTTGATCTTTGACAAAGGAGCTAAAACCATCCAGTGGGGGAAAAAAAGATAGCATTTTCAATAAATGGTGCTGGTCCAGCTGGAGGTCAGCATGTAAAAAAATGCAAATTGATTCATTCTTATTGTTCTGTACAAAGTTCAAGTCCAAGTGGGTCAAGGAACTCGAAATAAAACCAGATACACTCAAACTAATAGAAGATAAAGTAGGGAAGAGCCTTGAACACATAGGCGCTGGGAAAATGTTTCTGAACAGAACACCAATTACTTATGCTTTAAGGTCAAGAATCGACAAATGGTACTTCATAAAATTGCAAAGCTTTTGTAAGACAAAGGACACTGTCATGAGGACAAAGCAGCAAACAACAGAATGGGAAAAGAGTTTTGCCAATCCTACATCTAATAAAGGGCTAATATCCAATATACAAAGAACTCAAGAAGTTGGACTCTAAAGAATCAAATAACCCTATTTAAAAATGGGGAGCAGAGCTAAACAAAGAATTCTCAACTGAGAAATATCGAATGGCTGAGAAGCACTATAAAAATGTTCAACATTCTTAGTCATCAGAAAAATGCAAATTAAAACAACCCTGAGATTCTACCTCACATCAGTCAGAATGGCTAAGATCAAAACCTCAGGTAATAGCAGATGCTGGCGAGGATGTGGAGAAAGAGGAACACTCCTCCACTGTGTGTGGGATTGTAAGCTGGTACAACCACTTTGGAAATCAGTCTGGAGGTTCCTCAAAAAATTGAACATAGTACTACCTGAGGACTCAGCTATACCACTCTGGGGCATATACCCAATAGATGTTCCAACATATAACAAGCACACATGCTCCATGATGTGCATAGCAGCCTTATTTATAATAACCAGAAGCTGGAAAGAACCCAGATGTCCTTCAACAGAGGAATGGATACAGAAAATATGGTACATTTACACAGTGGAGTACTACTCAGCTATTAAAAACAATGACTTCATGAAATTCTTAGGCAAATGGATAGTACTAGAAAATATCATCCTGAGTGAGGTAACCCAAGCACAAAAAAACACACATGGTATATACTCACTGTTAAGTGGATATTAGCCCCAAAGCTCAGATTACCCAAGATACAATTCACAGAAAGCATGAAGCTCAAGAAGAAGGAAGACCAAAGTACAGATACTTCAGTCCTTCTTAGAAGGGGGAAACAAATACATTCACAGGAGAAAATACAAAGACAAAGTTTGAAGCAGAGACTGAAGCAAAGGCCACCCAGAGACTGCCCCACCTGGAGATCCAGCCCATATACAGCAACCAAACCCAGACAATATTACTGATGCCAAGAAATGCATGCTGACAGTAGCCTGATATAGCTGTCTCCTGAGAGGCTTTGCCAGATCATGACAAATACAGAGGTGGATGCTCACAGCCAACCATTGAGCTGAAAACAGGGTCCTCAATGGAGGAGTTAGAGAAGAGACTGAAGGAGCTGAAGGGGTTTGCAACTCCATAAGAACAACAAAACCAACCAACCAGAGCTCCCAGGGACTAAACCACCAACCAGAGATTACAAATGGATGGACCCATGGCTCCAGCTGCACATCTAGCAGAGGATTGCCTTGTTGTAAGAGATGCCCTTGGTCCTGCCAAGAGTCAATACCCCAGTGCAGGGGAATGTCAGGGTGGGCAGGTTGGAAAGAGTGAGTGGGGTTTAGGGAGGAGAAACCAGGACAGGGGATGACACTTGAAATGTAAATAAAATATATCCAATAAAAACGATGAGGAAAAAAATGGTCAAAGAAAGAATAAAAGTATACAAGAGTGTATATAGTTGGGGACAGTCAGGTGCACCTGTCATCCTAGCTACTCAGGTAGCTGGAGATGGAGATCGTTTGAGACCAGGATTCACAGAGATCCCGTCTGTCTCTAAGAAGGAAAACAACAGTTTGGGAATGGTGAATGGACTGCTGGAATGCTCTCTGCTGAAGCTTCAAGGTTTTCAGTCAGCCAGACAGCCAAGGACTGGTCATATGCTAGGCATGGTGCTAGGCACCAGGGACACAGAGATAGAAGAATGGACCCTGTACTCTGGGATCTTACAGCACACTCTTGGCAGTACAAAACAGAAAGCTACTAGGTAAGTTATTCTTTAGCTTTACCCTAAGAAGTCCTGGGAGAATCACCATGTGACACAGAGAAGACCTCGGGAAAAGAGATGAGATTGTGATAAAGAAGGTAGAGGTATGTTGCAGAGAATGCACCCAGAAAAGTCTTCATCACCCGCCTCCTTAAAATCTAAGATGCTACAGGCAAGGGAAAAGGGGGTGGGGCAGGTTAGACCCTGATCCTAGGCAGAGTGGAACTAGTAAAGGGTTTTAAGGAGGGAAATAGCAGAATGGGGTATGCAAGTGACCAGCTGCTGAGATACTGCTCCTGGGGTCAGACTGAGCAATGGTGCAAGGGTTGGAGGTGGACTCCTAAACAGAGGTATCAACAGGACCTGGTGGATGAGTTTCTCGGCTGGGAGAAGTCATTGATGCTAACAGCTAATACAGAGACCAGTCAGTCCTCCACATCTGTGGGTCCTGCAGCCAAGGAGTCGCCTGACTCAGGATGCAAAATATTATTGTACAAATTGTGTGTGTGTGTGTGTGTGTGTGTGTGTGTGTTGTGTGTGTGTGTGTGCGTGTGCGCATGCGTGCGCTGAACTCATGCAGGCTTTTTTTCTGGTTATCACTGTCTAAAAACCAAAACCACCTATATAACAATTGCACTGTCGTAAGTTTGATTAGCAATGTAGAATAATATTATATGAAAATACAAAATTTTGTACAAGAGACTTGTGCATCCATGGATTAGGGGTCCTGTGGCCTAGGATGAGTAAACTTGATTGTCAATTTGACGTACGTTAACAGAGGTGGGAAGAGCCTCTCTAACCGTAAGTGGCACCAAAGCATGAAGTCCCAGACACAGCTTTTAAAAGCTAACTGAGAACCAGCATTTCCACCCCCTCCCCTCTCTTTGCTTCCTAACTGAGGCTACGCGGTAGCCATCTGCCTCGATTTCCTGCCATGATGTCTTCCCGACCGTGATGAACTATACCTTCTAACTATGAGCCAAAATAAATCCTTCCTTTCTTAGGTTATTTGGACCATGAACGTGCTTTACCACATCAGTGAGGATGGAAGCTGACACAGATATCAAGCATCAGTTGGTCTTACTCTGTACCATTCAGATGGAATGGACAGTACCATTGTATCTAAAGCTCATCATGATCCTATCCTATAGATTTGAAAGGTAACAACATCATAGGAGGCCGATTAAACTACCCAAGGACCAGAGTACAGACTCCCAGGAGTCCGGCCTGTGTAATGGCCGGGCACAGTCGGATACAGTAGCCTCTGCACCTCTCTGACTACTCACTGTCCCTTTTGTCATGCTCCCATCTGCAGTGTATCACCCAGCTGCCTTCACTCCCAATGGCTCTCTTTTTACATGTTCTTGAAATGCCTTCTCTTCCCCCTCAGTCTCTAACTCTTGTCTTCCCATCCCAGTACCCTGTGGTTCTTCACTTAGGAAACTGTCTGCTCTCTCATTGACTTTGCCATTTGGGAGAGAAATAGTGTTGCCTCCTTCATTCTGGGTTTGAGCTAGTAACCTGACACATGGTGTGAGTTCAGCAGCTGGAGACATCCCAAGGAGACAGGTATTTTGCATTGAGAACTCATTCAGTTGGCGATGGCAAGGGGACACGCAAGTGGAAAAGTCTGGCAGACGACCGGGAGGCAAACACATCTCTTGCACGAGAAAAGTTTCAAGTTCATTTTGAGGTGAACAAAAATGAAGCCAAACAGGGGGAAATTCCATCCTAGGCCCCCTCTTCAAGGGATGTTCTTGTCTCATGGTTAGGCTGGTCTCCCACTACACTTCACCCTGGAGCCAGTTCCAAGCAGAAGCACTGGCCAGGATATCTGAATATCTGATGTCTCCTAGCCTTGGTTCAAGCCAGCCTTGTGGCTAGCATCATTCATCCTGCTCACACTTGTTCACTCTTCTTCCTCTTTCTAACTGAACACACTCACCTCCAGGCTTTAGAGCCGAACCTCTTACACTGCTACATGAGCTTTATCACCACAGCTAAGCTCAACCTACCTGTTCCACGATTGTTTCAAATGAATGAGGAAGGAACACAGGACTAGTTCCTTAAAAGGTCTGTTGTGATGATTTGCTGAGGGGATTCACTTAAACTATAATTATTAATCTTTATATCCAGACAGTCCCCACAATTTACCTAAAGTTGGAAGACTTTGTTGCCTCCAGTTTGGCCTTCAGGTAAGAGACAGAGCCACACAGAGCCATTGTCTAGCATTTAGTAAGTATAAAACCAAGACTTTCCATATGATTGAGAGTCAGGGTATCCAAGGCCAAGTGCAAAACCCAGGTGAACACTGATTTACACTGAAGAGTGAGAGAACAAGGACGGAGAAGGGGACATGGTCACAACAGTGCCAGCTCTGACTGCATTATCTTCCCATCTTCTATTGATTCTCCCGGCTCTAGCCACACTCCCTTCCTAACTAGCCTTGAGTGTGACCAGCTCATTTCTGCCACTGGGCCTTTGCACATTCGTGTTCATGTTACCAGCCATTTTCTTTCCCCATAGGGTGGTATGCCTTGTTCCTCCTCTTCTAACCATGCAGGTCTCTGTTCAAAGCATCTCCCAGAGAGGCCTTCCCTGTGTAAAAAATCACTATGTCACCTCTTGGATTCTCTTATTCAGCACCCTGAGATCTCCGGTTGCCACTGGAGGCCAGCCCTGCAGGTGCAAAGATGAGGGAGGCTCTTCCTGGATCAGACAGGGACATGGCCCTGGGCTTCCTATTGCATGGCCATTCGTTTCTCTCCAAAACAGACTTGTCACCCATCTTTAGCCGTGTGCACATAGTTATGTAATGAGCTAAAAGTGGTTAAGAGCCTAAACTATTTAAAGGACAAAGAAGACATGTCGGTGGTGAGTGGAAAGGGTTGGGGTTTTAAAAATCAAGGAAAGGCACAAACCACCCCGGTCTTGGAGCAGATGCTTATCGAAGTGTGTGCTGTAATAATTATTGCCCCTCTCTCATTTCAGATCACTAGGATACTGGTGGTGGCCTGGAAAAAAAATCATTTTACAAAATAGGAAGACCAAGTTCTAATACCGTGTGGAAAATGCATCTTGGAAGGGAGCTAAGGGGTTTGCTGGAGTCTGCTGCCATCGAGACGCATACCTCAGCTAGATTTCTCTCGACCCTAAAATGTAAGACCCACGGTGTAACTATTCATTCTCTCAGCAACCCCAGGGCTAAAGAGAGGATTAAAGCATTTAGTAGATCAGTTGAATGAACATGAAAATTGGATCCTCTAAAGTCTAGGCAATAATAATAATAATAATAATAATAATAATAATAATAATAATAATAATAAATAATTGCTTCAGACTGTCCTCCCACGTGCTACTTAAACCCATATCCAGCAGAACCGAAATGGAGCATTTTTAGAAGCAGTTTGAGCCGTCTGGGACCCAAGCACCACCAAATATCAGAGAGTTGTCTCCATAACATCCCACAAGCATACTGGATGTGCCCGGATTTGTTTTCCCTCGCTGATTCAGCAAGCTGAAGACTCTGAACCTTCACTGTGGACCTAAGAACTAATGTGGACTCGGCAGCTAACTCTATTCAGAAGTGGGGAAAAAGAAAAAATATTCAAAATGGCACAAGTTTTAACCGATAATGGTATTTAACCCATTTCTCCTCACTCCCCCTTTAAGCATCTAAAGAAGAACTTATGCAATTCTTAAGTGCCCCGACAAATTAATTAGCCCCCGTTTCCTTTGATTACTGAATATACTTCCTTTTCAACATGATTTCTCCTATTAAGACTTCATTTTTCCACATGGGCACCCACCGAATCTCTAGAGTTTCTAGAAACTTATAAAACCAGTTATCATGATTTTTAAAAAAAAAAAATCAGACATCAAATTCTTTGACAGAAAAGGGTGTAAATTTAGTGGGGTTTGGCACTCAAACATGTCTAAATCACCATCAAAATATTGAATTATCCACCACATAGGAACCCAGGAAAGAGGGAATTGTATGTCAGATGAGTGAGGAATACGAACCAATCACATCCCAGAAAACAGGAAAAAAAATGCTTTGAATGAAAAAAGAACAAGCAGAGGCCACTCTGTGTATCCTTTATAATTCATTCCGTGTGTTAGTGGTTTCCCTAGAATCAACGGCAAATTCGACGAGATGCCCGCCCAAATCAGAAAGAGAGAGACCTCACTCCTTTAACCTTGGGAAAATGGTTAGGGGACATCACAGGCCAGATGACCAAAACCTCAACGCCCTGGAGCACCCACTGCCCTCACAGCAAACCCAGACTTCCAGATGTCCCTGCAGAACACTCCCCAAGATTGCTCACGTCTTCCCTTGAAACTCAAAATCTAGATCTTATCACAGCTGACTGCAAGCGGGAGAAGGCGGACAGACTGCTTGCTTCCTATAACCCACACTCAGCAGCCTTTCTGATAAAGGACTAGAGAGAATTGCTTTTTTCCCCCACACACAAGCAGGAATGTTGATAAGAAGCTAGCTGTCCTGCTGGAATTGCTCCCTGAATCTCAAACCCTCACTGCCTTCAGAACTGTGCAACACCTTACATGCCTACAGGCTTATACTCAGACACATAGTCTTTAACCAAGAAACCCGGGTGAGGGATGGCCTCGGAACTTTTACTGCCAATACGATTTCCCTTTTACATTAAAACAGAAAAATATTCCGTGCATATTATTTCAACTTCACAGCATCTGTCAGGGATGTTCTCGCCTCACTTTTTACAGATGGAGAGATGCCGAAACAGAAAAGTTTAAATAACTTGCCCAAGGTCAGACAGGGACAAGACAGCCTCTGAGTGAACACGTTTCCCAAGTCCAAGGCTGACAGACTCTAAACAGAAGCTGACAGCCTGAATCCCTTGTGAGAACTCTAGAGCGTGTGGAATTTTTCTGGACTCCTGAAGCTCCCCGATGTGAGCCTTTTGGGGTCCCCCAGACCCTACTGGCAGAGACCCCTTTCCCAGCTCCCAAGCATCCTTCCGGTGCATCCCTGAGCCCCAGTGTTCGGTTCCCTCCCTGGCAGCCCTGAAGTTTCCCGTGGTGTGGGCTCTGACTCGCCCGCCCCGCCTGGTTCACCCTCCCGCCAGCCATACCGTAGGCGGTGAGGGAAGCCATCCTGGCTCTCGTCCTGCGCAAGCTGGCCAGCGCATCGGCGAGAGCGGCCGCCTGAGCGCCGCGCCCCTGGACGGCGAGCCCCCGACCCGGCGAGTGCATGCGCTCGGATCCCACGGCGCGGGGCCGGGCTCCGGAGCATGCCCAGTCAGCCCGCCGCGCTCGAGAGAGGTGCGGGAGTCTCGGCTTGGGGTTCGGCGGAGAGGGCGTGGGGAGCGGGCACGCTCCGGGGGGCCGCCCGCCGGGACGCAAGCGCGACGGAGCAGAGAGGAAGGCGGTGGCCCGCGGGACCCGGCTGGGTGCGAGCCAAATGCTGCTTCCCTGAACTGATCCCTGGAGAATGAGGATGGTCCTCGGGATGAGGGACAAACCAGGGAATCCCTGGGAGGATGTGCAACCTCCCCGACTAAGCCTCCTGCTCTTCCTTGGTGACTTCCACTGGAGAGCGCGCCCCGGACCACGCAAGGGGTGGGTCCGACGGCCTCTGACTCTCTCGGGCAACATGCCCAGTCCAGGGCTTGGAAAGGTTGGCATGGTCTCCAAGGCCAAAGCCCCAGAGGAAAGTGGCAACCTTGACAGGAGGACTTTTCAGTGGAGGAGTTAACCATTGACCGCCAACTCCCTAATTCTGACCCACAGTAGTTCAGACCCATTCCAGCACATTATCCTATTACCTTTAGGGGAACTCTGGAAGCTGTTAGTAGCTTTCTGTCCCACCTTTGACCACTCTGCCCTTGCCTCCTTGTGGGGCTGGAATAGAGTTTGTTGAGTAACTGAATGGAACCCTTTTTGCAACCCCATCCATCCTGTTTTGAGGACGCTGGGTTTGGAAACTGGGATCTAAAGAGGGATGGGAGAGCCAGTGACAGCCCTGGGCAGCAAATCATGAGAAAAGAGAAAGTGACTCAGTGTCCCGGAGGCTTTGCAATTCCCAAAGGTACAGTGCAGTCATGTGCATGTGTTTGACTTTGTGGCACCAGGTTGATGGCAACAATGGTGATCTCAATTAAAAAACAAACAACCAGAACCCAGCACCTAATGAATTTGGATAGAAGAGATGTGATCAAGGCCAGTCTTCCATGCTTGGGATTGTGCCATCTCACGTGGCAACACACGAGGAAGAGAAATTTGGCAGGGCAAGACCTGGAGGCACCTTTTCCTGACGCTTGGCACCGTGCAACCCCAGCTGTCAGCCTGACTGCCTAATCCAGCCTACCAATTTCCACTCCCCTCTGGGCTAATGGCAGAGAGCAAGGCGCAGCAGGTAACCGGTGAGCCAGGTTCTAGGAAACTCGGGGAGCTCACGCTTCCTCCTTTTGGGAAAAAGGAGGCCAGGACCAGAGGAGGAGCATGACAGTCCCAGGTGAAGTTTTATTCCGCATACTAGCTGGGTGACGCTTCTCCAGACACCCTCTCTCTGTGCACAGGACTGTCATGGGGATTGGATAGTCTCTGCCTCTATTCCCAGTTAAAGGCTGCTTCTCCATCCGGGTCTCTCTGCTCAGCTCTACTTAAAGCTGAACTTGAGACCCCGGTCCATCCATCTAGCCCCGGCGGATCTTGGTAGAGCTTCTATATCCACTTTGGCCTCAGGGTTCTATTCCACCTCCCCCTGCACATCTCCACCCAGATTTTCTCAGCCCCCCCCCTCTTTGTTCTCTCTCCTGGTAGCCTTCCTAAACCCTGAAGGTGCCTCTGCTTGGATGCTCCCACAGCCATATATATGATCTTGGCTCTGACCTCTAAGTTCTTCCTCCTTTTGCCGCTGTTCCAGCTCAGGTAGGGACACTGGGAAAGACAATCGTGAGTTACAAATTGTTCTTTAATTCTTCTTGACAGCTCTTTCTAATTAGCAAGAGCTAAAAGATGGTGTCTAATTAATTGTTCCCTCTCTTAAGGCTATGTAGGTGAACTTGAGTCTGGGTAGAGCAAGTTCTTTGGCAGAATTACAGTTGTGGACACTGGGCTTCTTTTTGAGGAACCGATGGCAAATAGACCTCATTCTTTGTCACGTCGGCAGGGAACTTGTCAGCTGTGCTCACACCCTGTGCTGTGACTGAGACCTTGAAGCAGCCTAGCTGGGTGCCCATGTGCAGCAGGAAGAGGTTTCTGCAGCTGCCTCCCACCCTTGGGGAACACAGCAAAAGAAGGATTGTGGTGCAGCCCCATGAAGTTGTCACAGAGCCTCCCTGGGGTAACGAATGCTTCTCTCCGCGGGATGAATACAGAACTTCGCTGAGTCCGTGACATTTGAAAGACGCGTCTAGGATTTTGGAAGCTGCCAATAATGTGTCTTAAAGATAAGCCTGTCCATCAAACTCTATGATTTATTCATTTGCCCTGTTCTCGGGATAAAATATAGACTACTGTAACCTTGATGAAGGCTGTGTTCTAAATCTTTCCAGGAAAATGGTTGATATGTGGTTTTTTTTTCCTCATGACAGATGGAAGAAAACTAGTTCCCTTCTCTTTTATATCTTATAAATGACATACATGTCTGTCGCCTGATTCCAGGTGTTATAATGATTGCAAGCTAACATTTTATATTCAAAATAATCTGGGTGTGGTTCAAGTTTATCCCTTTGTTTTATATTCATACTTTTGAGCAACATTATCACATACATCCACCCCTGTGTGAAAAAAACAAAACAAAACATTGTGTCTTAAAAAGCCATTTTCTATTTCTTAGAAAGAGACTGTTTTTAAAAAAAAAAAAAAAAAAATGCTGTTTTTCTAATCCACAGTGAGTACAGCGAGGCTAACAGTCTTAGCAGCAAATATTTACTCTGACATTTTCTCATTAACGGTCTCCTGAAATGGGAAGGGCATGCACCCTGTTCAGAATAGGGTAAGAGGAGGCACGGGAAGCTTGGCCACATTCTCTAAGCAGGAAACTAACTACACATCCTCTCTTCATTTTACCCACAGTGCCTTGCACAGAACACTGGGCACTATAACACCGCAAGTGCTAATCACGGAGTCACAGAAGGCAGATCCAAGGGAAAATGTAGAAGTGACCACAGGGTCTGGGTCACCCAAGTACATACGTAAGGGAGCCCTCTTAGTTACCTTGGGTGGAAACGCAACCTTTCACTTCTGTTTTCCTATAAAAATGGAGCTGATAGAAAGGGCCTCAAGGCAGACAAGTGGTGCGTACACACCCATAACGCCAGTGTCCTGAAGGCCAAAATTGCCAAATGGGATAGAGAGAGATTCCCCCCCCCCCCAAAAAAGAAAAATCTCTAACCAAAACGAAGTTACCATGGCAGTTAATGTCATTATTGACACACCCAGGTTCCCCCGGAAGAACCCAGAGACTGCCGACCATAGTCTCTTCTGTCCACTCCTGCCACAGTACTGCACCAGGCACCACGAACCAAGAACTTGTTGTTGATCTGTCAGTTTTAACCCTTCAGCTTCCAGGCCAGGAGGGGGGAGGGGGTTCAGAGAATCCGAGATGGCGGGTGTTATTTGTCAGTAGCTCGAAAAATTTATCCTCAAAATATGAAAAATGCATTGACAAAAAAAATTAAAAATATAAACACAAAGCCTTTGAACCAAAGGTTTGCAGCTTACCTGCCCTTGTTTGCAGTTTCCTTGTCTGTGTCATAGAGTGATTAGAACAACTGTTCTTTGTGTGAGCTCTGAGCTCTGAATAACAGTACTTAACTCTAATGGCTCTGGCTTATTATGTAATGAGGTAGTGGCTCTGCTCATAGTGTGTTAGATGACAAGCAGCTATGGCTCCCTCTTCCAGTTCTCAGTGTCTGCTGCCCTCCCTGGTGTTCTTTCTACTGTCAAAGTGGCGTGGGTTGACCTCTCTCACTAAGGCTCAGCTTAGTGTAGAACAGCACTGGATTTTCCCTAAGATGGCACCCTGTGTGTGGGTGGGTATGCGCAAATCTATCTTAGATGCCGGACCATATGGTTACTAGAAATCAACAAACACATATAGATGTCTCCAATAATTTGGAGTTTTCTTCTTTACTTTTCTTTAGCAGTTAAGCTTTTCAGAAAGAGCATTGTCTGAAAAGATGAACCTTCTTTTCCTTTATGCTATCTTTTACTGTATTTCTGTGTGTGCACATATGTCTATATAATTGTAACAAAGGAAAAGAGGTCATAAATTTATGGTGGAGCAAAGCCGAGTATGGGAGACACTGGAGAGAAGAAAGCAAAGGATGGAAGGAAAAGGAGGAGGAGAAAATGATGAAATTATATTTTAATTTTTTTTTAAAAATTCCACTAATCTTTTAAAAAGGAGATTCTGGGAGCTAATAATGTATTGATGTCATAGAAAGCACACTGACAAACGTGAGAATTATACACATAATGCAAAAAATATACTTGTCAAACTTTCACCCTTGACAAGTATACAATCAATTCTAAATAATGTCTGAGATATGTGAATGATGGGCAAACTACATATTTCTATTGCACTCAGACAAAGGTTGCAAGATGTTGTACGTATGAGAAAAAGTGTAGAGAGATACTTGCTCAACTTCCACAGTTTTACCTAAGCTCTGAAGATGGATAATTTTTGCAGAATCAGGGTCCAAAAGTTCACAGTGCAGGCATCTTCCGAAGAAGCTCCGGAGGCATGGCCTATTTTATATTGCACACCTCAGGACTAAAGGATCTATTTATATTCTGCTTAAGCTCCTGATGGAGTTTGAGTATTTAAAATATGTGTACACTTTGTGAATTTAGAGACAACAAGTTTCAGTACATTTCAACCACCCCTCAAACAGTTTCCAGTACTTTCCCCTAAATATGATTCACTGCTTCGGGGAAATGAGGCAATTTCGTAAGAAATCTATTGCATTCTGTAATTGCAGGTAAGTCACATTGCTGGGACTTTGTTGCACATACACGCAATCTCTTTATCACTAAAATAAGATGTCTAAGTTTTAACATTGAAAATACTGTGGACATTAAACAGAGAGAGAACCATGAACACCCAATGAGATTTGCTGTGTGTACTTGGTCTCTAGTACAGTTTATCTAACACCCATAAGATCTATCAGTCCTCCGTTTCTTCCTGTGACAGAAAAGAAAATGGACCCATGACACAAACACTAGCTATATCTCTAGGTTTGCCTCCTACATAAAATAGGACCTTCACAATATGCTTTTTTACTATTTTGGTGATAGAAACCTAGTTTCATTCAGCATACACCAGTGCTCAAGCTAAATTCTGAGTTTCCCAGCTTCCTTTCACAGTCAAGAGGTTTTAAACATGGGGTCTGCTCAGAAGGACGCTGCCGGTGTGTATTGATTTCCCTCCTCAATGCCAATTTGTGAATGGCAATCAGAACCTCTAGAGTCACTCGGGACCCCATAGAAGAAAGACCCAAAGAATTTCAGGAATATAATTGTGGGCATCATCAACTTGATAAATCAATACCAGCAAACATCTGCTTCTAGGTTTTGTTTAATTTTGTAGGAGAAAAGCAAACTGCATAAGCCACTGAAGTTACGCACTTTGTTGCCTTCGACTAACAGATGTCCTAATGTTATTCTGCCTCTCCTGGTCTTTCGTGTAATCAGGTAGAAAGGGAAACCTTTCTCTGATCCCCGAAGGAAGTCAAGAACTGGATTCCTAACACATTAATTAGAACAGCTGTGCCTGCACCTGTCTACTAATGAGCTGCCCCACAAGAATTTTCGCCACTGCCAACTGTAAAATCAGCACTTCAATAAATAATTATTTATATTAGTCTGAAGCTACCCAGAGTTCAAGTGCCTTGAACATGCCCAAAATAATCATCTTTTGGAGATGAGTTCTGTGGGTGATAGATTTCCTGGACTCTGTGGTGCTACCATAACACCATGAGCATTAAGGACAAATTGGCTGTGAAGGAATATAACACGTGGATAAGAATGTTATGGGATAGACTATTCCAGATGACTGAGGGGAAGCACGGTTGGTGATGAAGTTCTTTGCTCATGAGATGCAATTTCTTCAGAAGGATGAGCTACGTGATTGAAGAGTAATACTGTCTCCTTTACTGACGCTGAAACTAATGCCAGATGCAATGGTGCATCCTCAGCACTTGGGTAGCTGAGAGAGAAGGGCCGCAGTGTTCAAGAGACAGCCAGGAATAATGAGATTCTATTAGAGGGGGAACCTAAAGGATGGAACAATGGGGGTCATCCACTCTGACAGACTTTCACTGCAGGCTTGCTCTGTTCTAGAAAAAGTATTCTAGATTCATCTGTCTTGCTTCACTTCTACAGCAGTTATTATCAGCAGCTCCTGCTTCTAGTTGCAGGGACGGGGACACAGAGGGACAATAGAGCCTGCCTCTGTCTGCCCAGCAAGAAGCCTAGTGAAGCCTGCCAGATGCCAGAGGACCTCTGATCAGCAAATTCTGAAGTCACATCTACCTCACCCACTGTCTGCCAGTATTTCCAAGCGTGATGATCTCTCTAGCAACCATCCCTTTAAAACTCACTGGTTAAAAACACAGGGGTAAAATGCATTGTGTATCTGCCAATGCTCTTAAATGATTTCTGCATTGTATTTATCATCCGTATCCATTTGGGAAGTTGCAGGTCATATACTGGTGAGATCCAGGATCCAAATGCATGACTCCTTGGATAGGAACGTCCGTGAAATATTTTATTGCTTTCCCTCTTGCAGAAGCTGTATGGATTCTGGTCCCCTAAGTAGCAGATGGCATGGCCGGATTAGACATAGGGGAAATTTCTGTAAAGGATAAATGGGATCCAGAGAGGAATGGTCTGGGTAAGACTGAGATAGGAATGAGGTGTGTGAGACTGAGATGGGAATGGGCTGATGAGGCTGAGATAGGAATGGGCTGAGAAGGGCTTTGTTCAGGATGTCAGAACAAAAATTGAACACCTGGAGATCTTTTTTCTGACATCCTGAACAACAAAGATTGAAAACCTGGAGAAAGGTGGGGACAGGATTGGACAGAAAGAATGTCAGATGGGAACATACTTTTGGGAAAATCCTGGGCAGTTGATGAGGAGTCCCTGAACCAAATCTGCCCACTGGAGGAATTTCCACTGGCTGTGACAAGGCCATGCTCGGTCAATGGCCATGAGCTGTCAACCAGCCATCAGTCTGTACAACGGAGTATTTTGAACATGATAGAGCACATCAGTGAGGTAGACCCAAAATTAGGAATCTTCGATGGGACCTGACAGCTTCATTTCCAGAGAAGGAAACTATTAACTTGCTGCCATTAGGATGCAAGGGGCTCAAGCATTTGTCTGAGTTAAGTTCACCTTCAAACTGAGGCACGTTGGACACACATTTAATCTCGCTCAGATTTCCCCTCCTCATACAGTTGGGATGATAATGGCACCTATGTCATAACACTTTTGTGAGCTTCAAAAGAGAAAACATGTAAAAAGGGTCAACTCAGTATCTGAAACACTCAAAAATGGTGATGATTATTAATTGCAGGCTAACATTTTTATTAGTGACAGATTAATTACAAATCACTTTCTACCCAAGTTAACCTCTCTACACTCATTCCAAAGTTATTCATCTCCTGAGGAACCATTCCTAAATGACACCCACATGCCTGAAAAACTTCTCTACCGGTTAATAATATTGTCACTCTTACAAATATTTCAGATCAGCTGGCCTCTGCGCGCAGAAGAGGCCAGTACACGGCAAGAAGCAATTAAAAGAATTCTAGAAAGGCTTATTCAACAAATATGTAGAATCAAATCATTTAATGCTCCAATACTAATTCAGTTAAGTTTTATGCCTGATAAAAATAAGACTCTGATATTTAAAAGTCCAATTTGGAGTCTTAAAATATTTACTAAAGTGAGAGAGAACAAATCAATGCGGCATCACCAAGGTCAGGAGAGAACATGCTCTCTCTTGAAGAGTCTCCAAGACTCCAAGAGCTCAACTTTGGCCTTCCAGAGAGCATCCCGAAAGGCAGCAGGAAGAGGCCATAGAGAAGCTAGAACCAGGAAGGTTCTGGAATGCTGTGTCACAGTTAGAAATGGGACCATTTCAAAGACCATGAGTTCTTACGTGTTGATTTTCTTTGTTTGATTGTTTTTGTTGTTATTGTTCTTTGTTTTTTCTTCCTTGGCTAAAGATGTCTCTCCTCCCTACCTTTTAAAACTAAAAAAACAGCTGGACGTGATAGATCATACCTGGAACTCCAGCCAACACCTCAGAGGGGCTGCTGAGACAAGAGGGTTAGACCTGAGGTTGAAGGTCTTCGTGGGTGGCATAGTGGCTTCCAACCCAGTCTGGACTTCGTAGTGAGACACTGTTTCAAAAATAACAAATATAGAAAGAAAACTGGAGAAAAAACTAAAACACATAAAGAACATTCCAGCTTAACAATGTGAATGTAGCTGACATTACACTTAAGAAATTATTAAGATGACAGAAAAGGAAAAAGTAATGAAGGATTGTGCACATGGGTTTTGAGAGGAACACATAAGAACACTCTGGGTTTTCTGTTCAGTAGTTCTGTAAAGTGCTCTAAAAAGTAAAATCCACTAATTAATTTTTTTAAATCATACTTAGTAAAAGAAGCCGGACGCAAAAGACCAGAGGCAAGAGTTTGTATATTAATGTATGAATGTCCGCAAAGACAAATGCATAGGACAGATGTACACAGTGGTGGGCAGGGCCTGTGGGAAGGACAGTGAAGGAACGAATGCTCAATTTCTTTGGAGACACTGAATGTACTTTGGTGATGTCTGTACATCTGACAAGCAGTAGAACCCCTGAAATGCACATTTTTGCATTTTATGTTTTTATAAATTACATTTTAAACAAAACAAAACGAAAACCCAATAATGAAAAACAAAAATAAGCATGTGTTATAATAAAGGTTACATCTTTTTAGACTTAACTGAGGCACTAGACTAATGGTGTACAGGAGGAAGGGGAACAGCAAAAGCATTGTACTCTCCCGCCTTGTAAATCTGTCCACCCCAACTAATATATGCTGCCTAATATAAATATACCTATAGATTAAATATGTAAGAATTGGAGATGATAATATGATGATAACATAATAAATATTAGGTGTGTGTGTGTGTGTGTGTGTGTGTGTGTGTGTATACATTTTATACTACAAGAAAGCTGGCATAGGTAAATGGACATCAATCAAAGTAGACTTTAGGACAGGTAATATACCTAGAGATGAGAAAACTGTTAAGAAGCTATTGCATCAAGAAAACATAATGGGGCTGGAGAGATGACTCAGTGGTAAGGGAGAACTAGCTTCTCTTTCAGAGTTCAATTCCCAGCAACCACATGGTCGCTCCCAACCATCTACAATGGGATCTGAAGCCCTCTTCTGGCCATGTACATGCAGATAGAGCACTCAAACATTAAATAAATAAATAAATAAATAAATAAATAAATAAATAAATAAATAAATAAATCAGAAAAAGAAAAAGACATGAAAAGAAAATCAACAATTCTCTGTGTGTACCTGAACCAGAGCCTCAGAATAAATAAAGCCAAAAGAGGATAGATGGGCTAAGATTATAAAATTCCTAAAATACCTAGTGGCAGCTAATATTTATTAAATATGATAGAATAAACACGAATTACAAAAAGAAAAATAAGGGCAAACCATGCTTTGTTAAAATGAAAGTCACTTTGGAACACTAACCCAGTGAAAATCCACAATGAAAGAGGAGAAAGCATCTGCCATGCATGTCTGTGATAAAGTACCAGAATCAAAACTGTGTGATAAGAGCTCTCCCAACAAAACAACCCAGTTTTTAAGTGACCACACATATGAGCCGATGGTTTTGCAGAAAGGACCTGCATCTGTGGCCCGTCGGCGCTTGGAATGTGTCAAAATGCACCGGCTATGGCAGAAATGCAAATGAGGAAAGCATTAGAAGCCCTGGCATTCGAAGGCTGACTTGCCGAATGTTGAAGAGGGTGTGGGTGTTACGGTCTGAATGTGAAACAAGTCGAACAAGCTCTTGTTACTGAATACTTGTTCCCCGATGGGTGGCACTATCTTGGAGAGTTCTGAACATTTTTAGTAAAAAGTTAACAATGAAAAGGAAAGCCTATCTGGAAGTTGCTTACAGGGGACACATCCATGAGGGCTATGACCTATCTGGCCTCGGTCCACAGTCTGCTTCCTATTTATTACCAAGTTAAGACACTCTTTTACTAAAGACTTTCACCTCCTAGATGATCTGCTCAACCACCCCAGTGAAGCAACCAAGAACTAAAACCCTTTGAAATCATGGACCAAAACAAATCTGTCCTTTCTGTTGCTCGTTCATGTTGGATAGGTGAACACGGCAGTGAGAAAGGCAGCTAACGCTCTGGACACCCGTTCTGTAGCTCTGCAGACCTAAATGCTTACGGGAACTTTCTTCGTAATAGATCCAAGCAGGGAACAAATCCGATGTAGATCAGTGAACGCATGCAGTAACCAATTGTGATATGTCTATAAAACAGTGAAATGAAAGGGACCAACTGGCGGCACCAACAAACCACAGACCATTACTCGGAGCAAAAGAAGACTAAAGGCGTGGAAAACAGTGTGTGATTCAGGTCAGTGAGCTTTGAGGGGAAGTTTGGGCTCATCTACGGTGACTGAACATGGATCAGCATTTGCCTTCGCCTGGAACAGGAAGAGACAAAAGGGGAGATTCAGGAGACTTGAGGGGGACATCCTGCCCTTGAGTAATAGCAGCAAAATAGGTGTAGACAAACATTAAAATCTCCCAAATGCACGTGTTTCACTGTTCACAATTTATGTCCTGATCAGGTTGATTTATGACTGACTATACAGCCTCCTGCCTCGCTCTTCATCTTCGATGGTCTGAGTTCTGTAACTTACTTTTAAACTGAGTCTGTTGCAATGCCGAGGTCTAGCCTGGCTCATCATGTATAATCGGCACTTAACTTCCTACGGTAGCTGTGTGCCGTCGTTTCTGACCTGCCTTTTAGCTGGGGAATATCCCGCCAATGGCGGTAATGAGCTGTTTTGCACGCACTTCATGGACCCAGAGTCATCCAGCCCCTCCATTTCCAACCCAGCACACGTTTTTAGAGCAACCACACTCCAGCCTCCAGCAGTTCCCAGATTAAGGGGGGGGGGGGTTCTTCTGATTTCCTCCCCACCCCCCAGTGAATAAGTGGCTTATGTATAACAGGTACAGCTCTCTCTCTCTCTCTCTCTCTCTCTCTCTCTCTCTCTCTCTCTCTCGCTCGCTCGCTCTCTCTCTCTCTCTCAACTTCTTCTAAAGCAGTGGCTCTCACCTTGCTAATGCTGGGACCCTTTAATACAGTTCCTCATGCTGTTCTTCATTGGTACTTTGTAACTATAATTTTGCTACTGTTCTGAATCAGAATGCAAATATCTGTTTTCTGATGGGTGGTCTTAGTCAACCCCTGTGTCTTAGTCAGGGTTTCTATTCCTGCAAAAACATGACCAAGAAGAAAGTTGGGGAAGAAAGGGTTTATTCAGCTTACACTTCTACATTGCTGTTCATCACCAAAGGAAGTCAGGACTGGAACTCAAGCAGGTCAGGAAGCAGGAGCTGATGCAGAGGTCATAGAGGGATGTCGCTTACTGGCTTTCTTCTCCTGGCTTGCTCAGCTTGCTTTCTTATAGAACCCAGGTCTACTAGCCCAGGGATGGCATCACCCACAATGGGATGGGCCCTCCCCCCTTGATCACTAGTTGAGAAAATGCCTTACCAATGGATCTCAAGTGAGGTTCCTTTCTCTGATAAAGCCAGCTTGTGTCAAGTTGACACAAAACCAGCCAGTACACCCCGTGAACAGGTCATTCAAGTTTCCCCTTCCCTCACAGGTTCAAGACCTGTGAGAACTGAGAGTCCCCTGTTCTAGGTTTGGGGGTTTGTTTGCTTGAGGTAAATGGGGAAGCCAGTGAACTTGATTTTGTCCTCTGGGTTTTATGCTGTGGTTTCCTTGGCCAACTTCATTTGTGGATGAGCTGCATTCCTCCTGAAGATCGTGCTGACCAAGTGACGACCTGACTCCTGACAGAGAAATTGACCCCTATCAGAGACCAGTGATCTTTAGTGTTCTAAAACACATGCTCTGGGTCAGCCATGCGTGGGACTAAGAACTCTGCAGTTGCTGACCAGTAATTTCAATAATTTGACTCCCCTCCCTTCGTTTGGGAGTTATATTTGCTCAGTGGAAGGTTCTTTCGGGAAGGGAAAACTCACAGAGTTGGAAAAGGTTGTGAAACTTGGAGAGAGCTTAGGGGAAAAAAAAGCAGAAGACTGGAAGAAAAAAAATAAGCCTACAAAGAGTGCAGAAACCCATGGCTGTAGTGTTTTGTAGGCGTTCCTGTAGCTCCACAACCTCTCCGTGGTGGTTTGTATATACTTGGCCTAGGGTGTGGCACCATTAGCAGGTATGTCACTGTGGGTGGGCGTGGGCTTTAATACCCTCTTCCTAGCTTCCTGGAAGCCAGTCTTCTACTGTGTGCCTTCCGAAAGAGATGTAGAGCTCTCAGCTCCTCCTGCACCATGCCTACCTGGATGCTACTATGTTACCACTTTGATGATAATGGACCTAAGTTCAGTGGAACCTGTAAGCCAGCCCCAGTTCAATGTTGTCCTTATAAGAGTTGCCTTGGTCATGGTGTCTGTTCACAGTAGTAAAAACCCTAACTAAAACACCCTCTCCACTCCAACACTCATTTTAGGCAAATGGTAAACAGTGAGTAATCTGATTCCTGTACAAACTTTCATTATTAGACATTTATAACATTGTTACAGACCCACCCTCAGCCAGCCAGCATTGCTAATCCTCTACCCGAAGTATTCCGCTCCAGGTCCCTAACAGCATCAGACAAGACACTCCATGCGTATAATTGCAGCTACATCCTTATTTTCCGGATTAAGGAGACGACATTTCAGGCTGTTTCACTTCAACAATGCTGTTCTTATCCTTTCTGAGCTTTTCAAAACTTTTAGGGATCAAATAGGACACATTGTGTCTTTTCTTACTTGAAAGTTACCAACAAAACTTCATGACTTTTAGAATATTCATTAAAGACACTTGACCAGAAATATAGGAGTAGTCAGCTCACAGAAAGATACCCCAAGATCTCTAAATATATAACTAACACTAAATTCCACTTTCTAGAATTAAAAGTAAACACAGACTACAAGAGGTGGAGATACAGCTCAGCACTTAGCATGGCCTGCTCGTCCAGAGGACTCAGAATTCATTCTCAGTAGCCACATGGTGTTTCACAACTGTCCATAATTCCAACGTTGGGGATATAATACCCTCTTCTAGCTCCTGTGGGTACTAGGTACACACATGGTACACAGACATACATGTGAGCAAAACACCCATATGCATAAAATAAACGTTTTAAATTAATAAAGAAAAAAACTACAATGAAATACTATACTTATCTGCCCCACCCAGCCCCAGTCAGAAATTTGTGGATTCACACTGCTGAGGCTGTGTATATAAAGGAGGGTATATGTACTTTCATATGTGGTTAGCAGAAGAATGAAGGTAGATCCCTGCCTGGGACGGGGGCATACAAAGATGAGGCAGAGACATCTTTGTCAGACAGTGAAGAAGTGCTCAGAAATTAGGGGGACAAAAAGCAGTTGACAATCAGCAGTGTCTCTCAGGAGAAAGGGAAGGGGAGACCTGCCATACTAGAAGAGGTAGGGTTGGGAGGAAGATCATGTTTTTTGCATTTATTATATTGATTAAATCATTATTGAAAGTAAAACCACTAGATGAAAGGTTATTAATAAAAAGACACTCACAGAAACTCACAGTGTCACCCCCACAGGTTAATTGGTATGCATGAGCTAGAACAGAGATTTCTAACCTCTGGGTTGTGTGTGACCCCACTGGGGGTCAAATGACCTTTTCACAGGGGTCCCCTATGACCGTCAGAAAACACAGATTTTTATATTACAATTTCTAACAGTAGCAAAATTAAAGCTTGAAGTACCAATGGAGATCATTTTATGGTTGGAGGGTCACCACACCATAAGGAATTGTGTTAAAGGGTCCTGGCATTAGGAAGGTTGGGAACCACTGGCCTAGCATTGGCTGTCTGCAAAGTCCTCTGTATCATTCTCTAAAATACATGTTGTGGTTGCCCAGATTTGGGCTGAAACCTGGCACCACGCCCACCTTCCTTTTCTGACAAGCTCCAAGTCACGCCCTGGCTGCTTATACTCAGAGCTACTTCTCCAGTTGCCAGGGATTGACGCTTCCTTACCCCATCACCGCTTTCTGTCTCATTGTTACATACATTATACCCTTTCTCTGGTGAAGATTACTTTTTCCAGTCTCCATGCTGAATTTTTTATTGAGCCATATTACTTATTTTTGCTAATTAAAATTCATCTCATCCATGCTTCAATATTTTTGCACAAGATGTGCTAGACGCAGATTAGAAACAGTAATTCCAACCCTCTGCACTTACATGTTTATTTCTGTGGCAAAGGGTTTTCTTAGAAAGACCAGAGGTTTTGTTTTTGATTTTTTTTTAAATTTTGTTTTCTAAGGTAACAGCAAGATTACACTGAGTGACCAGAAATAAAAAAAAAATGGCACAGTCACATTTCCAAGTGTAAGGAGTACCAGTAGGAAACAAAGAACACACTATTAAGTCCAGTCCTTTAACTTCCTGAACAGCAAGGACAGTTTTCAGAGTCCCATCAGAAGCTAATAAACCCACCTCCCAGAAAACGGAGCACAGTAACACAGTCCTCTCCAGTCAGGAGTTCGTAAAGCTCTCAAAACTGGTCCATAGTCTAATGATATGCAAATGCTGTACCTCTGTGAATGGGGACGTCGTGGGATTGGAGGGCAAGGATACTTAGCCTCCAATGCTTCCAGGTGAGACATCTACCATTCTAAACTTGGAGAAGAAATCTAGAACCTGCTTGGAGAATGTGGCTTTGCTACTTTAACCTAGAAAACAATAAAACGAATCCAAAGTAGGCATTCTGGATCAAAGACTACTGCATCTTAGTTTGGTGGAGACTCATTTAGGGGGCAGAAAGAAAGGTGAATAATGCAGCCAACCCAAGGTATCTTTCCATGCATGCTGTGGGAATGAGGCCTCTGTTGGGAGGATTCTGGGCTAGGGCTTATATTGACCTTACATTGATCAAGGGTGTGTGAATCTCACCTCAAAGTTCTTTAAGGCAAGACTAGAGATTCAAGAAAATAGAAGAATGTCTGTGGCTCAGAAATCTATATAGCCAACACAATGATTTAATGGGAGTAAATGAGCCTGATGTGTTGTTTATGGTTGTAGTTCAAACTTGCCTTCTAAACACTACCAAAAATTCACAGTGCACCAGGAAGAGTTCCTAGCCCTTCCTCCTAAATATGCGGTAATTAAGGTGGCTCTCAGGGCTTGTCCACTGTGTGCCCTGTTGCCCTTGCCACCAGACAATTAAAGAGCCTCTGTCTTCCTCCGCAGGAAATGCTCAAATTACTGCTCCCATTGAACTCTGAATCTGTAATCCATTGATGCCTACAGGAAAGACTGTCCTTTGATATGCCCTGCAAGATGCTGACTGAGGTGGATTTGTGACAACAGAACATGTCCTCTTCAAACTAAGCACCCTAAGTCTCCTGCAGAAGGACATTCCCTTGGCTCCAGCAATGGCATTCCCGGCATTTGGTGTGCAGGAAGCATGTCTGAAACCGTTGGCCAGGAGAGTCACTTGCTACTTGCGGTGGCTCTGCAAACTGATCCACTAAAGGGAAGTTGGAAAGTGACAACACTTCCTGTGTTGACATCCCTCAGAGGCGGTGGGTCAAACCAATACTTTTTAATCACTTTACAACTAAGATCATGTGAGAGCAAGAGAGGTTCTGCTCCCACATGGTGTCATCAGAGTCGGTGCCATGAAAGCTGGGTATTAGGAATGACAACTGGAGATGTCATGCTCCTTCTTGAACTAGGCTCAGCTAAGAATATCCCCCTGGCTGTTGAGGAGCTGTCTTATTATAGTTGCTCATAAGACCCAACTGCTAACTCTTCAGGAGTTTTGCAAGCAAGCTCCTGAACTGGCCTGGTGTAGATATTTACAACAAGAAAATTGGCAATTGCTGAAGTCAGAGATCTTCCCTCAAACCCGAGCTAGTTAAAGATTTACCAGCTTATATTAATAGTGTTAACATAATTGTAGGATCATGGTTAAGCACGTGGGGGTTACATCTGGAGGATTTAAACTAGAGCCCTCCAGGACCTTTTTTATATTTGTCTTTAATTTTTCCAAAAGTAGAAGTGAAACTAAAACAAGGAAACAAACAAAGCAAACCTGAACAACAGTCACCTCCCATTTCTCCTGTTTCCATCCAGAGAAATTTTATCAGAACAGCATTCTTAGCTTTTCCACGATCCTCAAAAGATGGGACTTAGGACGTTATGACATCTAGAAGCACTGTTAGCCAGTATTCTGTCAGCTGGTAGGTAACACAAGCTAGAGCCATGTTGAAGAGAGAATCTTGACTAAGAAAAGGCCCTCACTTGATTGGCCTATGGTTGAGCCTATGGTGCATTTTCTTGATTGATCATTGCAGTGGCTGGGCTGAGGTCCTGAGTGCTGTAAGAAAGCAGGCTGAGCAAAGCCCAGGCGCCCCTCCAGAGCCTCAGCATGAAACTCCTGCCTCCAGGTTCCTACCCTACTTAAGTACCTGCCCCGACTTCCCTCAGCAATGAAGTGTGATCTGAGAGCTATAAGCTGAAATAAACCCTTTACTCTCTGCGGTGGTTTGAATATGCTTGGCCCATGGGAAGTGACACTATTAGGAGGCGTGGTCTGGTTGGAGAAAGTGAATCACTGTGGATGGTGGGCTTTGAGGTCCTATGCTTAAGCTCCATACAGACAGAAGAGATCCTCCTCTTGGCTGCCTGCAGATGAGTGACTCCTTCTGGCTACCTTTGGATCAAGATGTAGAATTCTTGGGTCTTCCAGAACCATGTCTGCCTGGACGCTGCTATGCTTCCCACCATGATGATAGTGGACTGAACCTCTGAAACTGTAAGCCAGCCCCAATTAAATGCTGTTCTTTATAGGAGTTGCCTTGGTCATGGTGTCTTAACTAAGATACTCTCCAAGTTGCTTTTGGTCGTGGTGTTTGATTTCACCCATGGAAACCCTAACTAAGCTAGGAGGTTAGTGTGAGTGACAATTATCCCAATGCATGGTACAAAAATGGCATTATTTTTCCCTTTCCCTTTTAAGGACATTTTCCATAAATTCCACTTAGTTTGTATCCCATTGATCAGAACTTAACCATATAGCTTAAGCAGCAGCAGCAAAGGTAGCTGGGAATTTTTTCATTCCATTCATTCACAAGACCAGCTGAACAAGCAATTCATTTTCGTGTGGAAGAAATGAATGGAATGGCACACTGAATGTGAACAGATAGTGTCTGTTACTGTGCATAAACACTGAACACAAAGCTATACTGAAAACAAGCATCCATTGGAAATAAGCCACAGTTATTTTCTTATCAAAAGCATCCAACTTTCTCCAGACCTCTATGCCTATAATTATATGCCAAAATATTCCTCTAGCTAAGGGATTTTATTACTGTTTTCTGAAGCTCTCTGCTTGAATTCCGAGCACTAGCTTAAAAAGAATAATAAACAAAAGTAAAGAAAAAAAAGTGAATGTATTAGCTCTCATTATTCTTGGATGGACTAGGCCCAACAGGAAGCAGGGAAAGAAGGAAGTTTAACCAAGTGGGAGGCTCAAAAGCATGGATTTAGGAAGTTAAACATCCAAATTAATCAAGTACAGAAGGCTCTGGGCTGGAGAACTAGGACACTGAAAGGGAAAGAGCTCACTACAAATTCCTTCTAATTCCTTATTTTGCAAAAGCAAATTTTCAAATGAATCGTGATCTGGACCTTCTCTTTCTCATCTATAAAATGAAGCTTTTCCTCTTTGCTTTTTTCTACTGACCCAAGTATTTTCTAGAAACTTCTCTAGGTTCTTTTTCTCCATTATCTTTGACAATGTTCTTTACTGTGGGGAAGGTCTGCCATGTGCTACCTCTGTGACTTGAGCAAGTTGTACATCTCCCTCAACTCTGTCCCCACCAGTGTAAATGGAGCTAGCAATACCACCTACCTCAAAAAAAATTTCATATCAGATGAATTAATGCACCTTAAATGCTTGAGACATACCCTGACCCAGAGTAACATACAGATTTTGTTATTATTAGCTTTGACTTGGGCCTATATTATATGGGGCTATATTATACTAAACATGTAGATTTTATCTCTCAGCAAGATATTGGTGCTAAAGAATTTCTTAACATTTTCTTCTAGAAAATTCTGAGGCTGACCACTATTAGCATGACATAAACACAGAGTATGATGGAAGTTCCTAGTCTAGTAGGTTGCTAGACATGACCTATGTTCAATTGAGTCTCATGACATTCTACAATGCCATTATTGTACAGGTTTGAGTTATCTTTCTGTTGCTGTATTAAAACACTGAGCCCTTTTCTTATGAAAAGAAAGAGTTTATCTTAGCTTATGGTTCTATAGGAAGAGGAGCCCATGATGGAGAGGAGGCAGGGAACTAAGCAGTGGGTATGCTGGCAGAAGCAGGTAGCTGAGTGGTCACATTTCTAACCACACACACACAAAAGCAAAGGGTGAATAGGAAGATAGGTGGACTTTAAACTTTCAAAGTCCACCCCTCATTTCCTCCAGCAAGGAAGCAACTTCCCATAAAGTCTTGAAACAGCCACCAGGAAGCAAGTACTCAAATGCCTGAGTCAAAAGGGAAGTTTCTTACTCAAACCCTACAACACAGTAGAGAACAACCTATTCCTGTTTACTCAGCAAACACTATTATAGACAATAGATGTCCGCTGAAGCAGAAGAAGACACACTCTTCCACTACGAGCCAGAATAGCATGCTTGTGTGGGACAGAGCGGTTCAGGGAGGTAGAAGCATTATTGGTTGTTGCTATAACATACATAGCATCCGTTGGTCATCTGTCTGTCTATTTGTCATCTACTGTCTAGCTATCATTTAACGATGAGGAAGGGTATACTTAATAAAGTATTCCCCATTTCAAAATCCAACTCAAAGAATAGTTTGTTCATTGGTTCATTTAATCAGAAAAAAAAAAAAAAAAAAGCTGATCAACCTACCGAAAATATTCAAACATGTCCAAACTGGATCCTCATCTTGAGAAATCTGCTTCCTCTTTCTCCCTCAGCCCTGAGTCTTCTAGGTTTGCTTAGTACTTGAGCACACTAACTATACATGAACTGTAAATGGCCATCAATTATACCCATCAGCCAGAAGCCACAGCTGAGGTAGGGAGCCGCTTTCTGGGCAGCTGCAGCACAAGCCCTGAAAGGGGCAACTCCTTGGCCCGATGAGTTGTTCGCCCACCTTTTAGTCACTCACTGGAGTTTCATCTACAGCTTTTAAATCAAAGACTCACTTTCCTGTGGTATTGAGCTATAGACTGAAGAACAGTTCTCTTCAATGAAAAGGGCGGTACCACTAACAATGGATGAAGGAACAGCCTGGAGAAAACAAAACGGGCAAAGAAAAGTAAAAATTGAGAGTGAAAGCGTTAAAATTTCAAGTTAGCTCCCACTAACCCTGCTTTGAGGACAAGTATGCTTCAAGGCTAAGAACAAAATAACTTGTTTAAAAAAATGGCCCAAACCCAGACCGGCTAGACTCAATAAGGTCTGAGCTGGCCTTGTAGTCCTGAGAAAACCTAGTATGAAGGTCAGTGTGCCCCAAAACAGAGTGGTCTAGAGTTGAATCATATCCAAAAGCAGATAGAGAGTGCCAATTTGAATGAACCAATAAAATTATTATGTGCTTGTTGCTAACTGTTTATGTAATTTTCCCTATAAATATGTCCCCCTAATTGAGTTCAGGGTCGATGCCTCTGTCTCCTGCATGAGATATGTATCGGCCCGGAGCTCCGTCATTAAACTACCTTCTTGCTGCTTTTGGATATGATAGGTTCCCACTGCACCTTCCTGCCAAGATGGACAGCACTCTCTCAAATCATGAGCCAAAATCAAGTCAATGTAAAGGAAAATGTATGGGAGAGATTTGTGTGCCAACCCAGAGGGTGACAGACAAGACTGTGTGTCCTTGGACAGCTGTACAAAGCCCCATGCTTCTGTGTCCCAGGATGCCTTTCTTCTCTCCTCCACATGCTGCCATGCCCTCTGGCTCCCCAGATCTCCACTCAGCTTGGGATCTTCCTTTGTCATCCTCAAAATCAGTACTTGTTTTGGCAATTCAGAGCAGCACCTCCTCTAAAAGCAGGGAAGGGATGGATTTGACTTTAAGAGAAATGTTTATTTTCTATTGCCTCTCTTCTTAAGAGGAAGTGCTTTCCGACGGGAACAGACGCAGAGACCCACAAACATTAGATGGAGTTCAGGGAGTCTTGTAAAAGAGTTGGGGAAAGGATTGAGGGACCTGGAGGAGTCAGTGATTCCACAAAATGACTAAAAGAATCAACTAACCTGGACCCTTGGAGGCTCCCAGAGACTGAACCACAACCAAAGAGCGAGCATGGGCTGGAACTAAGCCACCCGCACATATGTAACAGATGTGCGGCTTAGTCTGCATGTGAGTTCCCCAGTAACTGGAGCAGGGGCTTACCCTGACTCTGTTGCCTGCCTGTGGTTCCTGTTCCCCTAACTAGGATGCCTTGTATGACCCCAGTGGAAGAGGATGTGCCTAGTCCTGCAATGACTTGATGTACTAGGGTGGGTGATATCCGGGGGAATCATCCCCCTGCTCAGAAAAAAGGGGTGGGGTTAGGAACTGTGTAAAAGGGTCTTGGAGGAAGGAAAGATAGTGCAATCAGAATGTAAAGTGAATGAACGAACAGACAAAATACTTACATCAAAGCATTCGCCTACAATAAATAATACCCCCCCTCCAGTGTTCTGCTAAGAGCAGACAGCTATACCACCTCAGCTGCCGGAGTCATCTCTTCACCAATATGGAAATGGCTGATACAGAACCAGGCAGCCTGTGGAATCCTAAAAGGAGATGGACCATTATCGTCTTACCCATGATCCTTTACACCGGCCATGATTTCTGTCCACTCTGGAGCACGACTGTTAAGACCTTCCTCTCTGTTTCATCATGTTTCTGGTAAGTTCATCTTAACTGAGCCAAGGTTCTATAACATCATAAATCCAACTTGGATCTTCTTCCTGTCGTTAGACAAGCAGATAAGGGCTTCCTCCTCTAATGGGACATTGAGGACTCGTGGAAACACACCCTTTCGTGGCTATGAAGGCTGTCATTGTAAACTTCAATTTCAATCTGAAAATAATAATGTAAAAATGATAGCATTATCCAGTTGAGTTCTCAAGACAAGTTTGATGTGATGGAGTATTGGGGAGTTTTCTATTTTGGCCTTTTTGAGCAAAGTAATTTTTTTTACTATAGTTTATAACATCAGGAAAAAAACAATGCCTACATTGAATGAATGAGTGAATGAATGAATGATTACTTTAGGATAAGATGATTAAGCACACAGGCACTGCAACTAGGCAACTTGGGTCGACAGTCCAGCTTGGTGTCTTGGAGACCTTTCTGCATTAGGGAAGGGCAGCCATCTTAGGCTTTTTCCTTTAGAAGCAGACCCTAGAATAAAGATTCCACTGTACTTGTTTTGGACAGAATCCCAGGAGAGACAAGGCATTGTGAGAGGATGTAATGCTGGACTCTGATTGTTTTTTCAATCTTTCTTTCCAGTAAGCCTATATCCCATACCTTCTTACTCTTATTTTCTCGTGATCCAGATCCTCAATGTGTCTTGCCTAAATCGTTCATCCAACTTTCATTGTCTCCCCAAACATACTGGGTATTGACACTGTGCCAGAGACTGCCCAGGTACAGGGGGTGTCAAACCAAGTTCCTGCTGTGAAGAAGCTGCCCGCCCACTCATGGGCAGAACCGAGTCCAGGAGTGGTTTTTGGGGAGGAGGAATGATAAACTCACAGATAAACTCAGGAGGTATCAGGAGCACACAGATGTTCACTACTGTGAAGGTGTAGCGTACTCCTTTAGTGTAGCACTGCGGACTCTCCAGTGAAGAGACCTTTGAGCTGTAGGAATGCAACCTGAGAGTGTCAATCAGAGGAACCTGAAGCAAGAAAACACCGAGTAAGGCAGACGCACACAGGGGAAGCTTGAATGGCTGGGTGGGAGGAGAGCAGATGAAATTTGCTGAAGGTGACCTTGGAGAAGCTGAGATAAGTACGTGAAGAGAGAAGGAAAACTGGACAGTGATTCAGAAAGTGCTGCAAGGAATCCATGCAGCTGGTGGAGTCCGTGAGAAGAGTCACATGTTTTGTTCATGTGATCAGGATCTCCTGGCAACTGGCTTGAAAATTAAAATACAAGGCTATCGAGGTGAAAACAGGACACCCAAACAAGAATGCTCCTATGGCTTGGGCCAGAGTAGGGTATAACTTCAATGTTTCCAAACCTTTTTTAGCCCACCACACGCCATAGGTAGTGGGAAAGGAAGGATATGGGGAAATTGAACCCGTTTAGAAAGGTTCTTTGGAACAACTTCCATTTGTGTTGTCTGGAAAGCAGCAGTTCAGTTCACAGGTTAATCCAGCCCCAAACACTTCACAGATACGCCGGCAGTCGGGTTCAGTAGACCTGGGACAGCAAACATGAATCAGGAGCGGTGGCAGGACCTAGCAGACACGGCCTGGCCTTAGCCACAGCACAAGTCAGCAGGAGGGGTCAGGAGGAATGCCAGGACTTCTCAGCTGTGCCTCTCTCAGTGAAATGGAGATCAGCAAAGACTCGAGACCAACAAGCTTTGCACAGCTAGTTCCATAAGCAAGCCAAGCTCAGCCTCCATCATTGTTGGATCCTATTTATACCCTCCTAACATCACATGTCTTCCATGGGTCCTGCCTCAACACATGTCCTGCCTCAGCACGTGTATCTGTCTCAGCTGACATCATCCTACCAACCAGTCTGAGTCCACAGAAGCGGCAAGAAACTGCAACACCCCACAAGAGGGTGTGTGTGTGTGTGTGTGTGTGTGTGTGTGTGTGTGTGTGTGTGTGTGAACGCATATGCATTTCTCTCTTTGGAGTCCCAAGAAATGCCGCTTAACTACAAAATATAAGGCAGACCAATACATTCGTGCCATTAGCGAAGAACCCTTCATCTCGTGTCCTTTCATGTGCTTGCTTTAGCAGAACATCCTTTTTCCTGTGCCTGTCTTAGCTAAACATGCTTTCACAAGTCCTCCTTCGTCTTTCACCTGTATCCACTTCAGAAAAATCTTTCTTCATGTGTTTTACCTCAGCAAAACACCATCCAACTAACTTTCCAAAGAACCCTCTCCACTTCACTAGGAGGAAAGGGCTTATGGGAACTCATTGTACTCTGGATCTATTTTGGACATAAAGCTAACAGAATTGCTCATCATTAGATGTGCGTTATATGTGATAGGTCAGAGAAAACTGAAGGATGTCTTTATTCAGTAAAACAGTATTGTTGGCTATTAATATCAGGTTTCTCATTGCTTTGTCAAGACAAGAAGCATAAGGAAATAGAGATTTGTTACGGCTCACAGCCCAGGGTCACAGACAAGGGTGCAGTCAGTCTATCATAGCAGGGAAGGCTGCTCACATCACAGCCCTGGTCAGAAAGTCCAAAGCAGAAAAGAAGTAGGGCTGGGTTATAAAACCTCAAGACTGGTTTCCAGTGGCCTACCTCTTCCATGGAGGGTCTGACTCCTAAAGGGCCTATTAAACTGCAACACCAACTGAAACCAAGCATTCAGACCCATGAACTTGTGGGGACCATTTCCCATTCAAATCACACAAAATATGTCCCAGACACAGTTGAAGGAAACAAACTACAAAGTTTCTTACTAGTGGAGAAAACCAGTCATTAAAAAGTACAAGTGTCATGTTGGAGGACAGTAAGTGCTTGGAACAAAACCAAAGCAAGTTTGGCAAAAAGGCACAGTTGGCATGGAGTTCTGATCATATAAAGGGTTTTAAGGGAGGCCTCATGGTGCATAAATGGTCTGGATGGATACATAGAGGCTGAGGAATGAGTCACATCATTCTCACTTTAACAAAGCTCACAGTCTTAGGTTTTAAGCACATTGGTTCTCAAATGCCAGCAAGACATCAAATGGTTGCCTAGCTGGATGCAGAAAAAGGTCTTGGGTTTTGAAGAAGTGGCTCAGGTGACATCTCAAGTCTTGGCTCTAAGCTCATCATTCCCCAAGTAGGGCCATCAGTTGTCTGAGATATAGGTTTCTAAGGGTAAAGAGATTTCAGGATTAAAGTTAGAAGAAGAATGACTAAGCTGGGTGGTTGGTGACCTCAATTTCAGCCACTCTCCATGCTGCTGTGTAGGAAAGCTTCTGAAATGCAACTTCGAAGAAAAGCATCTTTTTTTTTTTCCTGAGGAGATTGGGACATTTTAGTTCCCTTCATGTGCCCTGTTCCCATTGCCAATACTTTCTCCACTCACCAACCCTACTCCTATGGAAAGCTAAAAAGAAAAAAAAATCCTTTTTTTCCTTAAGTGTCATTGCAAGGACAGTAGAAGCTTCCTGGATGATACAGATGTTCTTGTCTCCATGTGTGTTGCTTTCAGAGAGTGAAACGCAGCCTGGCAGGGCTTAGAATTTATACAATTTAAGAGGCTGCCTTAAGAAAAGCAGTATGAACCTACACACACACACACACACACACACTCACTCTCACACACACATACACACACACACATACACACACACACAAACATTTAGGTATGAATCTACAAACCATTGGAGATCCCCATTTAGCAATTCCACCTCTGGGGATTTAACCAGATGCATATCAAAACTCTCCAAGAGACAAGTTACCTCTGTACCAAACATGGGCATTCATCCCTTGTCATTGACCCCTAAAATTCAATATCCAATAATTTACATGGCACTTTCATGGAACATTCTAAGAGATGCAGAGATAACTGTAAGTATCTGAGATAATGTGTCTAGGTTCTGTGCAAATACTACACTATTTTGTCTGAACACTATAGCATTCAAGGAGTCCTGAACTGATCTCAGACAGATACTGGGGGACAACTACATTTATTTAGAAAGAACATATAGAAAATGAGGAGTCCTGAATTGGCCTCTGGTCTCAACCTTTCCACTCTGTGTGGTAAGTGTGGGTTATCTTGCCATCTTTTTTAAATTGTGAACTCTTTCAGAGCAGAGAACTTCCAAGACATCATTGTATCCCTGTTCTTGGTACAGAGGCTGGGTAAGTTGACTAGTAACATAAATGGTTCTAGTGGAGGTGATAAAGAATGTTGTTTTTTGAATTGGAGCCTGACTTTAATGGTATCTGCCACTGGTCTGTGGTATTACCTAAACACACGGAACTTAATGTCTTGGGGATTGAAAGGAATTTGATGAATTACCCATGTGATATTGCCAGGGGTAGCATGACCAGTCCAAAGGTTTTCCTTCATAAAAACTTCCTACTCTTCTCCCAGCCCTGGACTCTGTTGCCTTTTGTCAGTAACATTCTCCAAGCCTGGGATCCAAGCCAGAAAATGATGCTGTTGTCTGTGAATACATGAACTTATTTAGCTCAGCGGCTTGGTTTTAGAACCAAGATCAATGTTTTAGATGAAATATTTTCCCTGCAACTCAGGAGTTCAGATCACTTAATTGATCTTTTAACCCTCGTGTTTGTCTAAAGGTCAGAAGGTACATCTATAACGTGGCACTGTCGTGCTTGAGCTGAGTCCAGGGTCTGCAAATGAGGATGAGAGAGTGCTGTTTGTGCTATTTAAGCCAATCGATATTATTTTAAAGGAACCAACTTCCTTCCTTGAACATCCAAGTATATAATCAATGAATAATTCATCTCCTTAAAATATTTACTAAAGGTAGGTGCTCTCTGAGAAATGTAAGTCATCTAAGAACTGAATGTTTTTGGGTTTCACCAATACCATGAATCACAGAAACTCTGTCCATTGCCTTCAATCATTTGTCTAGTGTCCACAACAAACTTGGAAGCTGGAAATGGCATCTTCATTTTCAAGGTGAAGCAACACAAGGAAGACAGTCAAATTAGTCATCCAAAGTCACAAGACCAAGTAGATTCTAGAGTTGTGTTCTCTCTTTTGCATGCCACTACTCCCTCTGCAGGGGAAGAAACTGCTGATTACCATGTCACTTCCTTCAGAGAACCACAACCCCTAGGGCATTCTTCTGGATGGTTTGTTTCTCTTTACAGTCTGCTTGTATCCAAGGTTTATTATATCATATACCAGGTCTGAATCCATATGCCTATTCAAAGATGGGATGCCCAAAACCACTTTCTGGTCTTACAATTTGAGTCATGTATAACCAAGAAAGATATTGGGTTACAATCTGTGAAGTTCTTTGGAAAATATTTGCTTTGTGATCACTTAACACACCCAGGTAATTGCTAACAGTTTGTTACAGGGAGTCACTGTTCTTCTTAAATGGAATTCACCCGACAAGAATGAACCACAGCTAATGTTACCCTTCGCCCAACACTTAACTATATGTCAAGGATTATGCCAAGAGTATACATATTTTAATTGAATCACGAGAATCCTGTAAGGTATTGACATCCTCCATTTAATTGAGATGACTTTCAACTTGAGGCCCCCTACAATAAAAGAAGTAAATCATTCAGTATCATTCAGATAGTAAGTAACCAAGACAACCAGAACTTAAAATGGTGGCCAGGCATACAACACATGCACTTAGCCACTACATTTTGCAGGGTCTGTAAGAGTCAATAAGTACCTACCAGCCAGATCTTAGAGGCAAATATATCTCTAGGCAATGGGCATTTACTCACTCATTCATTTGCTTGTTCATTCACTCATTTATTTACACAGACACAGTCCCATTGTCTGCAGTGCTGAGTTGCTCCCCTTTTCTATTGAGCTAGCCTCCTTATCATCCTTTAAGTGTCATTTTTAAGATTGGCATCTTGAGCTAGGAAAATATTTAAGTGGAGTTGACTTATAGTTTCAGAGGTTTAGTCCATCAACCCCACTTAGATGTTTTCCTTTATAAGACTTGTCATGGTCATAGTGCCTCTTCATAACAATAAAACCCTAATGCAAACACCTATATGGTCTCCAAAGTAATCTGGTCCATGGACATCAACATGGTTTCAGGAGGCAGCATAGGCCATGGAAATCTGCCTGGACTGGTAACATGAAATAGTGATATCAATATGGCCTCAGGCTGCAGTAGGACCACAGAACCCAACATGGATGCAAGTGGCAGCACAGACAACTCACATCAACATGGCCCCCAACATCAGCATGGCCTATGGACATCAACACAGCTTCATGCTGTGACACAAATCACTGGACATCACTATGGCCCTTGGTAATAAATGGGTCTCTTCTGGTAGCCTGTGAGTACCTCTCTGCACCAAAGGCAAATGTAGGCTCCAGCTCAACTTCTACATGTTTAATCAGTTGTGTAAGTTTTGTCCTTGGCAATGGAGCCCTGAAGTCAGTTTTCAGAGAATAATCCATTATTGTGGCAACAACCTGGGTTGGTTGGGAATTTCCATGGGACACCCTTGGACCACAATTCAACTGAATGCAATCTAGTTCTGGTCCTGGAAATTTTGTTTGGTGATAAGACATGGCCAGTTGGGATGACCATTAAATTGTGAGGATTCTAATTGATGAGAATTGCACTGAATCTATAGATTGCTTTTGATAGAATATCCATTTCAATATCATGATCCATGAGCATGGAAGATCTTTCCATCTCCTAAGATCTTCAATTTCTTTCTTTAAAGACTTGAACTTTTACCACACAAGTTTTTGCTTGGTTAGTTACTCCAAGATATTTTATAATATTTGAAGGTATTGGATACATTTGTGATCCCAGCAACCTGGAAGCAGACACAGACAGATCCCTGAGGCTTTCTGGCCCACAGCCCAGCCTAATGGATGAATTTCATGTCAGTGAGAAACCATCTAAAAAATGAATAGTGCTTGAGGAATGATACCTACAGTTGTCCTTTGGCTCCCATGTGTACCTGCACACACAAACACACAGACACACAAGGACTTTCCTCCAACTGAAGTCTTCCTAGTGTGAAATAGTGATTCGGAGCCTTTATAATTCTCTGGGCATTATACCCAGGACCAGTCCAGTTTCTTAGGACAAGAATCGTGAAATAACCACTCATTAACTCAATGATAATCAAGGGTAGACACTGAAATTAAACAGAGGACCAATAGTTAACATTCCTTTTTTTTTTCCTTCCTGGTTTTAATTTTTTTTTTCCTGGATGCTTAATGTAGCTGAATCACATCTATTATTGCTTTAAATTTAATCCAAGCATCCATGTTTTACTTCTTTAGAGAATACAATCTCACCCACAATAGATAGGCCAAGGTTCTAAAATTTTTAAACAACCATAGCTTCCATTCATCTCTGACCTGCTGAGCCTCATATACACCCCCCCCCCCCGCCAAGGTTTCAGCCAGCATAAACCTGAGACCAAATAGTGCTGACCCAAATGCCAACTGCTGCCATACTGTCAGTACTCAGATTAATTGGCAATGTGTGTTTATTTGAGCTATTTTTTGCTTATACAGTCATTGTTGAGGTCAGATCATACAAACATTATATTAATAACTCATGACGAAACGTAGAGATGTTCATTTCTTGTACACAAGAACAGGAAGTCAGCAAGATGCCAGCATCCACATTGCACCTGAGGAGAGCCAAAGCCCAGAGACATGCTCACCTCAAGGTCACAGCAGGTAGTGAAAGGCATGACTTTGACATCAATATCCTTTGCTCAGTGTCACACTGAGTCTCTTGAGGAACATGTTTTGTTTTCTTTTGATTTTTTTTTTTTAAGAAAGAAACTAACTAGACATGATAGCTTCAGCAATCCATTATAGACTTACATTTCTACCTACAAATTAGCCTCGCTAGGGTGTAATGGGTTTTACATGCTCAATCAATACTCCTGTAAATAGTATTTCAAAGAGTTTATATCAGAGTTATCTAAATATTATAACATTTGTTGTCAGTTATTTAATTCCTATGCAACTGACACCCGGAAAGAGATGATTGTTCTCAAGGTTTTTGTAAATGACATTTCAGTTCAAACCTTTTGCTTACAAATCCCAAGACATCTTTAAAGGGAGATAGAAATCCTTAGTCCTTGAGGAGTATGTGATGACCTCCAAGGGCCACTGTGATTGAGGAGTCCTCAATGCTGGTCTCCAAAGACTAGAAAGCCAAATCAGGCTTCCCATAAACTTCACGGATGCCAAACAAGTAGTATGTTCCTTTATAATTTCTATGGAACAAACTGTTGGTTTAATGATAGGCAACATCCATTTCTCTAGTCAAGACTCGTGGTGGGCTTATATATGCAGTGAGGAATGAGTATCCAGGTTGCTTCTGTTGCGCTCTCATTGCTACCACGAGATGCATCCCACCCGATGTTTCCTACAATGGTTTCTAGAAAGCCTGGGTGGCTTCTCTGCAACTCCAGGTTTCTGTGCAACTCCCCAACAGCTGTAGTCACAGAAGCCTTTGCAGAAGTTTCAACTAAACAAGCTCAGCCTTGTGGTGCATCCTCTGGTACCTGCTGGAGGAACTGTGAGGCAGTCCTTACCTGCCTTTCACCCCAGAGTCACTAGAACCTGCTGGAGCTGCTGTTCTTACTTCTCCTGCCTACTATTACTTTCACCGCCCCCCATGCACTCTCCACTGATCTCTGAAGTCCCACCAAGATGTCTAAACCGCTCTGCTGGGAGAATAAAATGTATCTGTTCCTTCAGGAGCCTCCCCAAAGGTATATTCTAAGCAGTCAAGCCTTGTGTTCCAAATGTCACAGATGTGAGATGTGGGAGAGTGTCTGAGTTCTCAGCTGCATTGAGGGCAGTACCAGAAGATGAGCTATGTTCAAACCACTCCAGTCTCAGGACTAGGAGTTGGGTTTGGGGTTGAAGTCTGTGCTGAGATCACTGTTTTATAGACAAATTCTAAAAGTATTTAATGTCCCTTCAAGTAGACAAGCTCCCACCAGATCCACCCACTAATACTTGACCTCTGAAGGAGTTTAAGTCTGGAAAGTGATTACTCTCCAGCTGTTATCCTGGGAACCAAGAAAATTCAACCTAATTATTTGCAGCACCCCACTGGAGTACACAGAGCAGGCCATCAGGATTCTGGGTTGACTGAGTGGTGGAGTGTGTGAGCAGACAAGAGTCTCCTCATTAGAGGGGATGTCAAGGGATTTCTAACTATACCCTTGTTTCCCATTCCAAACACATCATGAAGAATACAGAAAACCCAAGCCAGCTAAATACCTATGTCATGGGATAGCCTGTTCTTCCAGCAAGGCTGGGTCACTTCCAGTTACCTTCTAGGCCCATGCTAAGTCATGACATCTTCTTGGCCCTATCTCGGCGGCATACTCTCAATGGCTGTTAAAATAATTAGAGCAAGAACCAGGAACACTGCCTTAACTGTGTGTCTTTGTGCTTAGAGAAGTCACAAGCTTTCCTACATCTTTCAGAAATCTCTCTCTCTCTCTCTCTCTCTCTCTCTCTCTCTCTCTCTCTCTCTCTCTCTCTCTCTCTCTCCCTCTCTCTCTCTCTCTCTCTCTCTCTCTCTCTCTCTCTCTCTCTCTCCCTCTGTCCCTCCCTCCCTCCCTCCTTCTCTCTCTCTCTCTCTCTCTCTCTCTCTCTCTCTCTCTCTCTCTCTCTCTCTCTCTCTCCCTCTCTCTCTCTCTCTCTTCTTCCCTCTCAGATTTGTTTGTTTTATGTTTATGAGTGGTTTTGCCTGCATGGATGTGTGTTAAATCTGTTTGCTATGTTGACAGCAGAGAACACGAGGGTGGTATGGTCCCTGGGAGGATGCACTCTCTCCTGGGAACCATTACAAAAAGTGATAAGCCAGGCCCAAACAGGTATAAAATAAATAGAAAAGGAATCAGCACGCTGGCTCCAGTGTTTCTTGCTTCCTGTTTCCTTCTCAGCTCAGGCTGGGAACACCTGCTGCCGAAGTGTTCTGCCCATATTGTCTTAGCCGTGGCTTCTCTGCCATGGAAAAATACCAAGAAGACAAATTCCCATCTCCCTCCAAACGTGTTAGCGCTCAGTTCATGTTGCTTACAGAACAAATGAAAAGCATATAACCAAAATAGTGACATCACATAATTAATGCTACTCAGTGAAGCACTGTCCTCAGCAAAGGATGACTTAGTCTGATGACTCGAGGGAAAATCCACAGGTACAGAGAAAATGGCAGAAGCCTGGCAGACAGACGCCGAGTCTTTTGTCCCAATTTTTAGCATTTGTTGGTTCTCTAATATGCTTCAGATATTGTGGGTTAGATCCCTCCTTAATCTGTGCAAGCAATACCTTCTGAAGCTGGTATTAATGTCCTGCAGCTACCCTGAGGCATTTTGCCAAATTGTTTGGTCTGCCACTGAAGCTTATAAATACATACATACATACATACATACATACATACATACATACATACATACTTAAGTCTGAGGGCTACTGAGAAAGTCCTTGAATCCTGAGTACATTAGTCAAGACTCAGTAGCAAGAAACAGAAACCAATCAAACTCTTGAAATGGATTTTAAAATACCCCAAGAAAGCAGTTCTAACCAATGTCAGGCATGGCAGGACCAATGTGCTGTGAAGCTGTGGGGACTGACTTGACCTTTTTCAAAGTCTTCTTAACTCTGCTCACCTCCATTTTATTTTGTTTTATTTATTTTATTTATGTTTTCCCTTTTTTACAGAGCCAGCTTTGGGAAGATGACTACCAGGAGTTATCACTAGTCTTGGTATTTATTTCATAATCCCAGAGAACAGAGGCATTTCTTTGTTAGGATCTATGTGTAACTTCACGGGGAAGATTCGGGCCCTGCTTAGATCACACTTAGATCCTTGAACCAGTCACCTCTGTGGGTCAGTTGAGTTCTGTGGAAAGACACAGGTTCACTAGAAACAAAATGTAATAGAACCAGGAGGTGCATAGTTTAAGTCAACTCCTTTATGAGAATGGAGTGTACCAGTTTTTATGTTTGTTTCCTTCTGTTTCAAGGTCCTTCTGTGGAAACTGAGTCAGAGAGATGGGAGCATGCTTTAAAATTAATTTAGGACCCAGTGGTTAGCACTTTTCTTTTTAGAACTAACAAGTATGTTTTTCAAATTGGGTGATCGAAATCTTTAGAGTTTCCTGTTTTGTTCTTTAAGGAGAATGTAACTCAACCCAATGATGTCCTTGCCAAAATCATTTCTCCATGAAAAGTGAATGCAAGAACTCAAAAAGTCTTAGCTGGTTTGTCTAGACGTGCAAACTTCATAAAAGGCACAGCCTAATAGGCTGAAGAACCACTGCAAGTTAAAATAAAAATGGCTTTTTCAGAACAATGTAGGCACCTCAGGACTGGTACCCATATTGTCTATAAAGATGGCACCCATGTAGTCCATAAAGATGGCATGCCACAGCTTCCTGAGTGTGACCATAGCGATGCAGAAGAGGTTCTCGTTCTTAGGAGACAGGTGCTGAAGGATTAAGGTGACTTGTCAGAATGATACAATTAATTCTAAAATGGTTGGGGGATGGGAATGTCCCCACAGGTGTGGGAAGTGAGGGGAGGTAAAGAGGGAATTAACAAAGTGTTAAGAACTGGTGTCAGAGCCAAGATGGCGCTGAATACCTGAGTTTAATCAGTAGAGTGCCCATGGTGGAAAGAGAAAATGGCTCCCTTATTTGTGTGCATGCACAACACACATATACACAAACACGCACACACGTACACACATATATAATGGCATATAATATTTAATATTATATTATTTTATTATGTAGTATTTATATGTTGTATTTTATATTAGTATATATCATATATAATTACTAAAAATATTATGTGATACTATATTTAATGGCATATATTAAATAAATAATTTTATAAAAATAAAAATATTTTCCCAAATTTAAAAAAAATTAAGATAGCTCCTCACACTGACCTAAAGTTTAATTTAATACACAATAACACAGCAAGTTCAATAATTCAGTCATGTACATGACATGTTGCTATTGCTAAACTATTAACTGTGAGGTTTTAACAGCTTCTGTTGCAGACCCAGTATGTCCCAATCTGGCACAATCTGACTGGCGCCACCTAGTGGCAGTGATCTATGGAAGGCTGATGACTGCTCTGGTCCCATCAGAATAGACCCTCAGAAACCTCCAGATTCGCTGCTGTTTCCCTGCTTCCCAGGAAGGTTGCTCTCTGTGGCTCCACCAAAAAGTTCTGGCACCCATAGGGGTGCCTGGCTGTGGCAGCAAAGGGCAGGTTTTGCAATGGTGTCTATAACAAATCCCTGGCTGCTGTCAACTCATGATGGCTAAACATTCAAAGGCCTGACTAGAAGAGTTTGATGGGGCTCCTTGGTGTCAAATAATGACTAACAAGGAGCAATATTTATCCAGAGGAAAGGTCACATTAACAATCTCTAAAACTCAGCCAGTGATTTAGAAATTGTTAGAATCCCAACTTATATCCTTTAGCAGGTTTGTTAGATACTGTTCATATTTATATAATACTCTATATTACCATATTAAAATGTTTTCTAGCATCTGTGCACACAGGTATGTTTAAATACTAACCTTTACACACACACACACATACACTCATACATATATGAATTTGTACACACACATGAGTATATTATATAAGACACATGTTTATGGAAAGACATAAAACTTAAAAATATTCTAATTATTTTTATTGTAAAACTGGTTATCATTGTGGTAAATATAAAAAAGCAATAACCTTTTATCCCACACTAGTGCTGGCAACTGTTGGGCCACTTGGCACTGCAGGGCATCTTTACCTGAGCAGCTCCATCCCTCCTCTAAGAACTCACAATCCCGGCTTCTTTTGACCCAGGCATGGTCCTGGGTCATGATCTACTCCAGCCACCCCTGCTGCTTCCGTCTCAGGTGGTCCAAGACGACTCCAGTGTGTTGTTTTCACTCTCTTTCCCTTGGCATGTTGTTGCCAAGTCTTGCACACACACATCCCAACTCCATGGTGGGCTTTGTGCGAACCACCACTTTGAATGCCACATTAAAAAACACACCCAAAAATACTCTGACCCAATTGGTATAATATAATTTGCCCACCCAGATAAGTCAAATGATCCTGTACAATTATAAAACATTCTCAACAACCTTATCCATATAGAGATGCACCAAGAGAAACATCCACGTCTGCTTCCATGTTGCCTCCTCTTGAATCTCCTGCTTTCTCCTCCTCCCCTCTCCTTACTAGACTTTTCCCCACCTACTTTTCCTTCTCATCCAACAATAGGCTGGACCCGCCTTTTTGGATAATGTCATCCTACAAGTTATTAGGAACAATGCTATTCGTTCTTTCCTCGGTGCTTCATTTTTTTCTTACACGATAAACCCTTAGCCAGACCAACCAGAGGGCATGGAGACAGTATTCAAACTAACAAAATCAGAAATGACAAGGGAGACCTAACAACAGAAACGGAGGAAATTTTAAAAATCATCAGCTCCTAGTACAAAAGCCTATACTCAACAAAACTGGGAAGTCTGGATGAAACAGACAATTTTATCAACAGATACCAAAACAGGTACCAAAGTTAAATTGGGATCAGATAAGCCATCTTAACAGTCCCATACTGCCATGCCAACTCCAGTGGAGTCTGCATGATTTGGTTACCAGATTGAGACATAAAGTTCAAGGAACTCAGCCTCCTGGAAAAACGTGTGAATTAAGTACCCTTTTGGACTTTATAGGTGCTCTTGTGATTACTATGATTTCTGCTCAAATTGCAGATATTGGAATTGGCAGTGAAAGTCTCTTTCATGATCAAGAAGGTCGTGTTTCTTGGAAAACTAGATATTGAGGAGCCTGTGTGTGTGTCTATGTGTATGTATGCATGTGTAATGTGTATATGTATGTGTGAATGTGTGTAAATGAGTGTGTGTGTATGAGAGAGTGTGTGTGGTTTTGTATCAGGTGTATGCCTGGAATATAGCAAACACTAAAACAAACAAAGGTCGATTGGGTAATGCTGCATCCTAGGATGCTTAGTAAAGAAGGAAGCCAACGAGGAAGCTCTATTATAGAGCCTGGGCTTCCCACAAATAGATGAGTCACCTAAGTTTTCACTTCTGATAGCATGTCCTTGAATGGCTGCATACATACTATCTATTGATTATATTTTTCTCATGAAACCTTATGCAGTTAATCTGTTTTCTCTTCTATGAATTTTTTCTCCTAGAAGATCTTATTTCATTTTCAGTATTTCCACGTATTAACTGTTACTCTTCCCTTAAGTAGAACCCTCAAGCTTGCTACGGATAATGTCAAGTGTACTTCATATTTAATTCCTGGCATTATTAGAGTATCTGTCCATGATTGCTCATACTTTACCCTTATTTCTGAACTGTATGCAGGGGGTCTCTGAGGGACCTCCCAATGAATAACAACCTTAATCTCTGCCATAGTTCTGAGCAAGTAGAGAAATTAAAATGACAAAGATAGAAATGAAACGGAATGTAGTGGCCAGGCCTGGAGTGTCATTCAGGCCGAGGCAGAGGCAGAGGCAAGAATCATACCTTTAAGGTCATCCTCAGCTACATATTGAGTTTGAGCCAGCCCGAGCTACCTGAAACCCTGGTTTGGTTTTGTTATGGTTTGGGGTTTGCTTTGGTTTGGTTTTTTAATGAAGATAAAAGCTATTCTTCATAATGGAAGCTAGAGGGGGAGAGGCAGAGCCCAGGGTACCAGGGGAACTGACAGAAGTGGGCAGGTGTGAGCACCAGGTTCCAGGCAGAAATGAAACAGGGAGGTTCTCCACTACTACCTTATTTCCTCCACTCTGTCCACCTCAAAGCATAGCCCTTTGCCGAGTCAGGCAGCCTCTCATAAAGAATAAAGGGTGGGATTTTTCCCCAATGTCACCAGCGAGGTGGCTTTCATCGTCATGAGAAGGGGCAGAGAAGGAAGCGTCAAGAGGCGGGAGCAGGGCCCCACCGATGAGAGGCAGTAACACCGCGATGGCAGAGAGGGCGAGGCGGTGAGAATTTACCCTGTCCTGATTTCTCTACAGGATCAAGCCGCAGGGCTCTCCACTAATAGTGTCCTACTGAGCTTCCTGTTTTCTCGGGCACGAAAGAGAGATAATGTCTTCTCTTCTTCCCAGGCCCTCTGGCTTCCTAGCTACCCTTTCCTTCACTCACGTGATCCCGCCCATGAGCCGACCATGCTGCCAAGGCCCGATGCCACAGAGCGGGCCCTCAGGAGAACTGTGCGTGCCTTTAGACCTCCGGAACTTCGAGCTAAACAAACTTCTTTGTCTTTATAACTACTTGGCCTCGGGTAAACACACACGCACATGCACACGCATGCATGCACACACATACACACAAGCACATACAGCAAAAACAAACTAAAGAACCCACTTTTCTTCCAAACTGACACAACCTCCATAATGAGAAATAACAATAATGACCCCACATATTAAATTCCTACAACGTGCTGGACACCTTAGAAAGCACCGTATGGTCATCTCTACAACTCCCTTTCTCGAGATGCGTTATGATCCCCGTTTTACAGAGGGAAAGATCTGTATAAAACTACACTTAACACAGTTTAATAAAGAAACATTTAATAAGTGATTTTTTTTATTTAAAAACTAAAATTATTGTTCTATAAGCCATGATTTAAAAAAAATCATTATGCCTAAATATACCCCTCAGTGGAGATAGTACAGATCGTACAGAGATGACCTTGAGCCACAATCTTATGTAACTTCTTTTCACTGTGTCCTGCTTAACCAAACACATTTAATAAAACTTTCTGCTTTACCTTTTCTCAAATCTCAAAAATCAAACAATTTCTGGCCACAATAGAGGAACAAAAAGCACATGAAACCTTTTATTTCCAGCCCACCTACACCAAAATATTAAGCTTTAAGTAGATATATTCAAATTTATAGTCATGATAAAAATAAAAGTCTTTACGAGTTCTCCATAACAGTGGACGAAGCTGTGGCTACAGGCTTATAAACTCGGGAGGTGGCTCAGCCCACGACAGAGACTCATCAAACCCAGTAAGTAGGAACATTTACACATGATGAAGCAGAAATGAAGCATCCCCCAAGAGAAAGAGAAAAAAAACCATTTTAGCTAAAAGAAATAACCACAAAAATGACAATCAGATGTAAAATTCACAACCAGCAAAAAATGCACACAGAACAACATGTAAAGAAAGGAGGCACTCAGCTTAGAGTCTACACCCAGATGAAGCATGCCTGGCTTGCCTGAATTTTCTGTATATGAAGGTATTCCCTGCTCACAAAGTTAAGGACAATTTAAAAGAAGAAAAAGATTCTTTTTAAGCACAACAAATCCAACCAAGCAAAACAAGGAGAACAAAGGAAATGTCTTTGCACGGAAGCTGAGCAAGGTTATGATTGGAGATTCCCTGACAATTACTGAAGGGAGTAGGAAAATAAATCCACGAGGAACGGAAGGATGCAATTATTGACTATAAAATAGCAATAATTGCTAGCTATAAAAATAGAAATGATAATTGTGGTTTCTTATTTAAGGCTGTGGGGAGATATGAGGGTAGGTATGAAAGACTTAAAAGGTGTTGGTGGGCACGGTTATAAGGCAAAGAAATTAACCTCCTGTTTTGTCTGAAACTTGTCATCTGTATGTGTTGAAAATTTTAATGCAACCAGGAAAACAGGTCAAATAGTGAATGAATAGGAAAGAGACAGACAGACAGTCAGACAGAAGGACAGACAGGCAGGCAGAGAAGGGAGGCCATAGCTGCTCCTAGGTATGGAGGGAGAGAAGGTTTATTGTAGATAAAATGGAGAGCCTAGGCAGAGGCAGGCACATCTGGAAGAGTTCAGAGTGAACATAGCCAGAATGGGCTGAGCCATGTAAGGGGGAGGGCAGGCGGGAGAGGAGAAAGGAGCTACTGGCCAAGATGAGTGTCCTGGGCCAAGAAAACAAAGGCTAGAGCCAAAGGAGAAACCAGGTAAGCAAAATGGTTGGATGATATAGGGAATTGCACCTGGGAGAGGGGAAGCCTAGCCCCAGGGATGGAGAGTTCAGGAAAGGGATAGGGTATGCCAGCCAGGAGGGTCCCAGTAGAGATAGAGGGATGCTGGGAGACTGGCAGCCAGCATCTGACTTGCTATGTTAATGGAGACTTCACTTTGGCCAGCCAATTGCCCCAGGCTTGAGACTTAACAAATAGGATGTTCTTCAAGCTGGTAAAATGAAGAAGGGAGAAAGAGAACATGACACAGGGAAGGTTTGAAGAGGAGCAAAAGACAAATGATGAGACTAGAAACTCACTGTGAGACAGTGACATCAAATACACCACTCTGTAGAAAGGGCGCAAGGGATTAAACTCACACAATAGAGATTCCTGGACTGAACTAAACAAGTTGTTTGCACAGGACTCATCTGGTTGTCTCCTAAATACATGTATACACACCTGTAGATTAGCGTGTTCCCACATCCTTTTTGCAGTGGACAGTAGTCACTGCGGAAATGCTTTGGTGGTTAGAGCACTGAGAAGTGACTGTAGATATTCGGCTCCAAACATATCTATGGAAGGAGGAAAGGAGGAATGCAGAATGGCTGTCCTCGACCATTACACTCATGAGCTTACAGCATTCTGTCACAGTTGAGGAGGGACAGAAGGCCCCTCCCTGAATCACCGTAGATGATTGACATGGTCTTCAGAGGCAGAACCATTGTTTAGTTTCCCATATCGATGTAAACTTACGTTCTTGACTGGTCACTCTTCTGCTTCTGCTCAGTGTCCTACAGATTAAACTCATACAAACAAAGAGACGGGAGAGTTAGAAAGGGACTCATTTGGAAGATGAAAAGAGCCAACAAATAGGAAGGGGATGTGAGAGAATAATAGGGCGTGATATGATAAAAATAAACTACAAACATGAATGAAATCCCATAATGAAACATTATTATGTATACATTAAATGCTAGTAAATGATATCTGTATGTAACATATCAAAGTAGGATGTACATGTTTCCTCTGGGACTGTGTGTCTATATGTCTGTGTATGTGTACATGTGCATATATGTGCATGTCTATATGTATGTGAGCCTGTGCTTGGGTGCCTGTATATGTGCACATATGTTTGTGTGCTTGTATGTGTGCATGCCTGCATACATGTGTGATTGTGTATGTACATACATGTATGTGTGAGTGTACATGTGTGTGTACACGTGTATGTGTAACTTCAATTTTTCAAAGTCTCCTTTTAATGATGGTTCTTAAGCACTTTAACCTCCCTTCTAGCCCACATGGAAAAGAAAGGATACAGAGGAAGTGGGTCTGTTTAGAAATGGTTCTTTGGAGCAAGTCCTATCTGGGTTGTCTAGAAATCAGCAGTTCAGTTCACAGGTCAGCAGCAGCAGCTTGATCCAGTTGCAAACATTTCGTCACTATACCAGCAGTCCAGTTTGGTAGAGCCAGGATAGTAAAGACAAATCAGCATTAATGGCGTAACCTAGGAGAGACAGCCAGGCCTCAGCCTCAGCACAAGTCAGCAGGAGGGACCAGCAGGAATGCCAGGAGAAGTTTTCAGCTGTGCCTCTCTCAGTTAAGCAAAGATCAGAGAAGATACAAAACCAGCAAGCTCTACCAGCAGGCCAAGCCCCACCTCTATCACTGTCCTGTGAATCCTATTTATATTCCTCCATCACATGTTCTCCAGTGTCTGCCTCAGCTGACATCACTCTGCCAATCAGCCCGAATCCACGGAAGCGACAAGAAACTATAGCACATCAGAAGTTTTTTTTGGTGTGTTTCTCTCTATGGAGTCCCAACAAATGGAGCTCAACAACACATGTAAGGCAGACCAATTCATACATGTTTTTAGCATAGAATCCTTCATCATGTGTTCTTTCACGTGCTTGCTTTAACAAAACATCCTTTCACTTGTCTCCACTTCGGGAAAACACTCTTTTGTGTGTTTGCGCCAGCAAAACATCATCCAACACAACTGACTTCCCAAAGAACTCTTAAGTTTCTACTTCATGTATGTATACTTGTGTGCTTGTGTGCATCTGTGTCTGTGTATGTCTATATTATGTGTCTCTGTGTCCATGTACGTGTGCATGTTTATATTTGTGCATGTATGTGTGTGCATATATATATGTGTGTCCATGTATATAAGTGTGCAAGTCTATGCATTTGTGTGTCTGTGTGTTTGTGTGCATGTAGGTGTAGATATGCATGTCTGCATGTATCTATCTGTATGCATGTACATGCGCATGTATGTATATGTGTATGTGTGCTTGTGTGTGTGTGTGTGTGTGTATGTGTGTGTGTGTGTTTTGGAAGTAACTGTAATCCAGTTTACATGATTTTTTTCAATGTTCTGGTGATAGAAGAAGTCCTGCGGACTAGGTAGCGCAACTTTAACCTTCACATGCATTCTTTTACAGGCTGCCATTCAACTGTTCTTAACACTCATTAAAAGCCTTCCTCTAAAAAGCACAGATACTGAACATGACACAGAACGATGACTAGGCACGAGAGAGAGATTTGAGGCTGGAGAGGTGGACAGAGGTTAAGAGCACTGACTGCTCTTCTAGAGGACCCCGGTTCAATTCCCAGCACCCACATATGGCTCAAAACCATCCGGAACTCCAGGTGAGAGAGACCCAGTGCCAACTTCTGGCCTCTGTGGGCACGTACACATGTGATGCACAAACACACATGCAGGCAAACACCACAAACAAAATAAAAGTTTAAAATATCTCCAAGATATCAGCTGTTTGCACACTGTACGTTAAATAGGCCAACAACCTGAGGTTATTCTTGATGTCCTTAACATCGCAAGGAAGTAAAGTTTCACACATCACTGGTCATTCACTTGACAGTTGTAGCCAGGAGACCTTCATTCCTTTCCCAGGGCCTGAATAAATCAATTATAACACACGGTGCAATTATCATCCTTGCAACTGACTGCTTGTGGCAGATTTAAATTCCAGTTTGCAAGAAAGCCAAAAACCTCTCCCTAGCCTCATAGGCTCAGAAGCCAGAAAGCAGCTGAGAGAGATGGCCATGGTTTTGCTCTTGAATGAAACTAATTACAGAGTTGTCTGCAGTGGGGAGGGGCGCTCTACAGTCAGTGTGTAAATGGGGACAATTAGAGCCCATTTTAAGCTGACATTATGTCCAAAAGAAGGAAACAGAGCTTCAGATTTTAATTACTTTCATAGGAATTGTTATATTAAACAGAACCTAGCCCCCCCCCCCTTTTTTTCAATACAGTGCAATGAACAAGACAATTCTCCGTCATAAGAATGTTCTAATTTTAAGTCTTCCACAGATGGTTTGGTAAGAATGTGAGGTTGACTCTTCTCATCTTCCCTCACGGGGTTTATTTTAATCCTATATCACAGTTTGAAATACTTTCCATAGTTTGCACACACCATGCTTTCCCCTTACTCCTTACAGCTCTTCGCGGAATTGTGTAAAATTTAACCAACTGACCAGTTATGATGCCTTCACTTTTACTTACCAAGCATAGCCCCTAAAGCTTTGGAAATATGATCTTGCTCAGTCTTAGGGTGTGTGTGTGTGTCTTCATTAGGGTTACTATTGCTGGGGAGCAAAGGCTTTATTTTGGCTTTATACAGAGTCACAGTCTGTGAAAAAAACCAAGGCAGTATCTCAGGCAAGGCAGGGGCTGATGCATAGGCCATGTGAAGGATTTCTGGTTACTGCCTTGTTCAGCCCGCTTTCTTGTAGAAAAGAGGACCACCAGCCCTAATGGCACCACTCACAATGGGCTGGGCCCTCCCACATTGATCACTAATTAAGGGAATGTCCTATAGGCTTACGTACAGCCCAACCCTATTGTAAGTGTGTTCTCAGTTGAGTTTCCCTCTTCTCGGATGACTTCAGCTTGTGTCAGGTTGACAGGAAACTCGCCAGCACAGCAGGTCACCTGCTCCGTCATACCGGAATTGATGTGTACTAAGTTGCCCAAGGTTATACGCCCAGTGATAGCTCCAGGGTTTAAGACTGTTTTCAGAGCCCTGGTTCTGGTTTTTCCTTTGTGCTACCTACAGAATTTAGAGCTCAGTGCCACACAGGGCCCTCGTTGAGGCCCTGACTAGAGAGACACTGTACCTTTACAAGTAGTTTAGAAGGCTGCTTTAGAAGTGTTGGTGACGGGTGTGGGTGTGTGCCTGTGTTTCAGTGAAACCTTGCAGTCTGGACTTCGCCATAGCTAGCTAGGACCAAAGCTGAGGGACATGGTGGTAGAAGCGGAGGGAGAAGCATTCAAAGAAACAGGTCGAATGAGGTGACTGGTATGCCAGTCCATTTTTAGGTTCTGGTGGAACCAAGGATCACCTTTTCTCCATGACCTGCTAAGTGTGTGGCTAGGCAGCTGCTGTGAGAAGAACTTTCTTCTTCCAACATAGTTTTATTCTTTGGTTTCCTCACTCCAGACCCATTCACATTTGTACTCTCTCAGTCATGTGACAATAATTTATCTCGTGTCGAATATTACAAATGCGTCTGGTTTCTGGTCAATTTCTTTCTTCAGGAAGCAACCACCTTCCTCAGTTGAGTGTTTGCCCTTCTCTAGCTAGGTCACCTACTGTCTGGGTTTATCTGTGACAGAGACTGTCTTAGTCAGTGTTCTATTGCTGTGAAGAGGCACCATGACCATGGCAACTCCTATAAAAGAAAGCATTGAACTGGGATTGGCTTATAGTTTCAGAGGGTTAGTCTGTTGTCATCATGGTGGAGAGCATGGCAGTGTGCAGGCAGACATGGTTCTGGAGAAGGAGCTGAGAGGTTTATATCTGGATCTATAGGAAGCAGAGAGAGAGAGATCGCCTGGGACAATCTTGGTCTTTTGAAATCTCAAAGCTCACACCTAGTAACACCTCCTCCAATAAGGCCACACCTCTGAATCCTTCTCAAGTAGTGCCACTCCCTGATGACTAAGCATTCAAGTATATTAGCCTATGGGGACCACTCTTACTCAAACCACCACAGAGACACATGATTTTCAGTGCTAGCCCAAAGCAAGCTGAGATCATACTACTAGACACAGTTTATATTTTCCTACATGCATGCATATGTATGTGTATAAATGATGTGTTGTATTATTTTCTTTATATAATTAGTATCATGTATCACTCTATTTTTGTATTATCATTATTTTGGTTGTTTTGTTTTGTCTTGAGGCAGCATCTCACACTACATAGCTCTGGCTATCCTGAAACTTACTACGTAGATCAAACTGACCTCAGACTCACAGAGCTCCACCTAAGTGCTGAGTCTAGAGGCATACACCACTATGCCCAGCTTTTGAGTCTTTTTAAAGCTGGACATATTTGTGAGACTGGGTCCTGTGAATAACTACAGTTTAGCTAATCACTTTCACAGATACATAAGACTGTACTGATACGACCTGTCTTAATGTTCCCATTGCAGTGAAGAGGCAGCATGACCAAGGTAACTTTTATAAAGAAAAACATTTAGTTGGGGCTCACTTACAGTTTCAGAGCTTCAATCTATTATGATCATGGCAGGAAACATGGCAGCGTCCAGGCAGACATGATGCTGGAGAAGGAGCTACGGTTTCTGCATCTTGAGCCGAGCCGAAGGCAGCCAGATGAAGACTCTTCTGTAGGCAGCCAGGAGGAGGTTTGCCTGGATGGAGCTTAAACAAAGAACCTTAAAGCACCCCCCCAATCCCAGTGATGCACTTCCCCCAACAAGGCCACACCTACTCCAACAAGGCCACGCCTACCCCAACAAGGCCACACCTTCTAAGATTACTACTTCCCATGGGCCAAGCATATTCAAACAACCATACAACCAAAACTTATTCATCTTTTCTACTACTAATAAAATCTCTTTGGGTTTTTTGTTTGTTTGTCTTGGGTTTTGCTTTTTTTGGGTTTTTTTTCCTGGCAAGTCACTTCAAACAGAATTGTGATTAGCATTAAGCACAGGTATACACATGAGAGAGTTTGTGAGGACAGTTGCTGTTTTATGTCACCTTGACTGGAAAGCTGAGAAACTACTGCCCAAGATGCTTTATGAAATTTCCTTCTCATTAGCTTTGTTCGGGGGTTACATTTGCCCCGCAGCCTTCAAAGTTAGTATCCTGAGAATTTTTCAAGTAGTGAAATTAGAGGGATATGAAATTCCTATTTTATTTTTAACAAGGTTACTATTGGCTCTATTCCTTACTGATAGTTTAATTACTTTTTAATTTACTCATTTGCTTGCACATGTATTGCAGTTTGCATATGATCAGAGAACAACTTGAGGGCCTCAGGTTGTCAGACTTGGTGGCAACCACCTTTATCTTCTAAGCCATCTCGCTAGCCTGCCCTATGGATTTTTATGTACACGAATATGAAAATATTCACTCCATTTTGATTCTGTAAGACAATGGTTTTACTGGGTGTGAATGCCTCGAGGATACAACCCAGCTCTGTTTATGTTTTGAAGGCCCAGGACTGACCACAAATCCTGCCACACAGTTTTCTAAGTACATTGACTCGGTACATACTTTTTGGTTCCTGTGATCATCTTGATCGCGGGCATAAAATGGTCTAGAATCCCTGGTGAGATTGTAATGACTGTGGGGGAGTATCTTGATTAGGTTAATTGAAGTCGGAAGTTCTTTTGACTGTAGATGGTACTGATTGATCCCTGAGAGAAGATCCTGGCCGGGATGAAGAGGAGAAATTGAGGTAAGAGCATTCAGTACGGCTCTGCTTCTTGGATGTATATTCAGTGTGGCCAGCTGCCTCCCGCTGCTGCTGCTGCCGCTGCACTTTTCCACAGGGATGGACTGTAACCTTGAACTTTGAACTAAAACAAAATACCCTTTCCCTTGAGTGGCTTGTGTCAGGGGTATTTTATTGCAGCAACAGGGAAAAGTGACTAAACCAGTAGCAATCGAATCCATCAAGTGTTCTTTTAATTTTTCTTTTTTTTTCTTTTCCCCTCAGCCCTCCCTAGTCTTCTGGTTTTGTTGAGGGACTTTCATGTGGAGAGGAGAGAGAAAAGAGGGCTGAGAGAAATTCCTTTTAGTGCAATACAGCCAAAATTATTTCCAAAGTCTAAAAAAAATAAACAAAAAGCAGGCTTTTCTCTTATGCAACTAAGCAGAAAGGAGTTTGGTTTTTTTGTTGACTGGAACACACACATGTGATCCAGTGTAGAGAACATGCAACAACACAGCAGTTGGAGAGGGTTTTTTTTTTTTTTATCCTGAAGCTGGGTCCCCCGTGTAAAACAATCCCAGCAATGTCACTGCCCCAGCAGTAACTGATTAAGAAGGATTGCACTTGCCCCAAAGCAAAATGCATGAAGAGCTCTGACTCACGTGTGCCATAGTTACCCAGGTTTTATCCCTCAGTATGATGCCAGGTAGGATTACGTTTCTTGTCAAATTCCTTTTCGGTTAGGCAGCAGTGCTCTTCTCTGAGTTATGTTTATTCGTGGCCTGTGTGGCACAGTAAAAGTCATCTTGTGACAGATCCTCAAAAATGTCTGTCTTTTGGATCTCCACCTTCTGGTCAGATATCACGACAAGGAGTGTGGTCAATCTCAAAACAACTGCATCGCTGAAAAGTCTCCCTCCAGCGTGGATGTTGGCTCCCCAACGGCTGTATAGATGACCCTGCCCCATAAGTTTTCTATTCTTGATCATTTTTCTTGCTCAAATTTTTATAAATATTCAGTATTTGTTCATCCATTCATTCATCAAGCATTGATCAAGTATGCACCCTCTTCTAACTACTGTTATTGATGTATAAATATGACTGTGAATAAAAGAGATTAGTTCCCTTGCCCTTGGGAAGCTCACATTTTTGTGTCATGTACTTACCTCTGAACTAAGGTAGATGAAGACGCAGTAGACCAGGCAGGCTTTATGAACATGAAGCTATAGTTATCCCTGAAGGACAGTTCCCTTAAGATATCCACAGGTGAGGCTAGTAGGGTTGCTCAATGGATAAAGACAAGTATGATCAGTCTAACGACCTGAGTTCAAACCCTAGACTCCATATGGCTGAAAGAGAGAACCAACTGCTTCAAGCTGTCTACATTAACCTCTTGAGAAACATTCCCTGGACGTGAGAGAGAGAGAGAGACAGAGAGAGACAGACAGAGAGAGAGAGAGACAGACAGACAGACAGACAGAGAGAAAGAGAGAGACAGAGAGACAGAGACAGAGACAGAGACAGAGAAACACAGAGAGAGAGGCACAGAGAGAGAGTTTTTAATCTCCTAACCACACCTAATCTGTGGTGCATGCTACTAAAAATCCATCCTCGCTGCCAAAGAGCAAGCTCTTTGTTAGTCAACCTGCACTTGACTCTGAACTCCATGAGGAGTTCCTTCCTATCCCCATCTATCTCAATGGGGGAGACTCCTGCCCATGGTGGTTGGTACCATCCCTGGGCCAGCGGTTCCATAAGTATCAGGCTAAGCAAACCAGAGAAGCAAGCCAGGAAGCAACGCCTGCCTCCAGGTCCCTGCCCGGCTTCAGTTCCTGTCCTGACCTCCTCCAGTCATGGGTCTGGAATTGTAAGCCAAAGAAACACTTTCCTTCCCAACTTGCTTTTTGTAAGGTATTTTATCCACAGCAATAGAAAGTCTAAGACATGTACCTAGTTGTGGATGATAGCATGAAATACCCATAGTTAAATTTTCAGAAGGGCTTAACTACTCAGTCTTAGCACAAGGATAACACAGTCAATCTGCTCAGCATACCACATAATTGTACTATTATTATTATTATTATCATTATTATTGTTATTATTTATACATTCACATTTTTTGTTCACATTCTGTCAATATCATTTGAAAATGAAGCCAAAGCCACTTAATTTCTTTAGAAAGCCAACCGGAGCATATGACCTTGAGATTTTAACAGGTGGATACCACATCTCTTTTAAAAAAAAAAAAAAAAAAAAAAAAAAAAAAAAGATCACTACCCAGGGCACTCTCCATCCACTCCAAAGGTTAGAGAAGTGTTTGCAAAGCCGACTGGCCGCTCATGCTGACTGCCCCAGAGTGAGGAGTACACGTGGGCATCTCACAAGGCATAGGAACAAATGACCACGCCCACTTTTGCAGTCAGCATCAAAGTTAGCAAAAACAAAACTCAGGAGGTGGGGTTGGTGGGGGGGGGGGATCCTGTTTTATATTCTTAGTTCTTCTTCTTTAGAATGGTCTTACTTTGCATCTTAGAGCCCAAATATTTTCTTCTTGCTCCTGATACTTTGCAGCTAAAAGATAAATTACCTTAAAATTTCCCTCTTCCGCAACATCCTTTTTGTCAGAAGCTAACTTTCCAGCCAGGCCCTTTGGGTTTCCTCTTTGTGGAAGGCACATATCCACTGACACTGGGAAAAGCTACTTATGCTGGTGAGTGGAAGACTCCCGCAGTCCCCCTTTCCCCCACAACACCCCCGCACCACACCCCAGCCGTCAGCTCTGAGCTGAGGAGATTCCAGGGTTAGCCAGTGAAGGCGCCAGTGAGCCATTAAAGAACAAGGAAAAGAAACCAGGGTGTTGCTCTCTCTCCCTCTGGTTGCCTTGGGCAGCATCCCTGGCAACAGCTGCAGCTCCTTGGCTCCAGCTCCAGCCAGACTGGCCTGCTGTGGTTACAGCGTTCTCCAACAGAAAGGCACCAAGGCAGTCATGCGTGCTGATCTCAGTTGAGTTTGATATCCTGATGTGCCCGAGGACTTGGCTGAGCTAAACAAACTCTTCTTAAACTCACCTCCTCCGTTTTTTTGTCAAGTAGAAAGGAAACTATTCAAAGTGATAGACAGGTCAGCTACATTGTCAGAGTTGACAAGGGGCCACAGTTAAACTGAAGCCATTTTAACTTGCTTTGTTTCTGTATCTTTTGTAATGCCTGGGTCTTTGTTCATTTGTTATGCCAACTAAGAAGTAACTTCTCAGTTACCAAGCAAATTTTAGTATTCTTAAATCACTATAAAGAAACAGATAAATTACTTACTACCTAGTAGACAACAGATGTGGAAATCCTTGAGGCGGGAGGGTGACTTTCACGCGACCTATGGGAGGCCAGAACCAAGCAATGTGGCCTTCTTTCTTATTGAAATGGGGAAAGCAAGGATGATGATGATGATGATGATGATGTGTATGTGTGTGTGTGTGTGTGTGTGTGTGTGTGTATGTGTGTGATGCGTTGTAGTCTAGGACTTTCTGTGTAGCCCAGGCTAGTACAAAACTCATAATTCTCCTGATGCCAAGATTTTGAGCACTATGATGTCAGGATTCAAGTTGAAGGTAGATTTCAACAGGCAAGACCTTGTAAGACCATTTGGAGGGTGCTGCAAGCCTACAGCGCTGCACAGCTGCACGAGATGACATTTATCTAGAGCAGGTTGTGAAGGGTGTCCCCTAGAGTCCAGTAATGTGCAGCCCTGAGTCATAGAGAAAAGCTGAAAGAAAGCTGAAGGGCTCCTGAGAGGCCAGCGCCCTCCAGGAGAAGGGAAAGTGTGGGCAAACCGGAAAGAGAGGCGGAACATACATCCTAAAATAATTTGAGAGTTTGAATTCAAAAGAGAGATTAACAGAATAAGGAAGGCAGGAGGAAATATGGTTTTCCTAACTTATCCAATGAGAGATGTTTAGGCTATGATGAGAGAAAGTCAATGGCTATGAACAAAAGAATTGCGGCTCAAAGGAACTGGGCTGCAAATAAAAATCTAGAAAACATGCATGAAGAAGCAGTACTGGAGAGACCATGGTTTCTAAGAAACTGCCAAGAGCTGCCATAGTCCTCCCCTTTGAAAGGTCTCAGTGTAGATTCTTCAGCCAGGGGTTTTCCGGAATCTCAGGATGAAACAGCCGGGCTGACTTGGACATTTTATTCACTTACTCAGTCTGTGTAAGATCCATGTACTTGAGGATTTCCAGGCACTAAAAATGCTGTTCTGGATTAGGAGATGTCTAAAGGATGCTTTTGGATCATACTGGTCATAAGAACCTAAGGTCAATATTGGAAATGTATGGTTCCTTAACAAAAAAACAAAAAAAAAAAATCTCTAGGTAACACAAACCAACTTCAAGCAAATAGTGGGCTTTGCCCCAAGAGTATTAGTCTTCCAAGAAGGTCTGTCTCAGCTTCTGCTGAGAAATGTGAGAGCCAACCTAGTCTTCTTTCTGACTCGGTCAGGGTCTAGAACACGGTGACTTACCTGTTCACGTACTGGTTTGTCAAGGTTTAAAAGCTGCTCCTTCACGGGTTGACTGGTGACTTAGGCAGCAGGTGTCTGTAGCTAGAAGCTCTACCCCCAACAGCACAACAGTGGTAAGGCCAACAGATTTGTCTTTCGAGACCGAACTTGAAAACAGTACTGGGTAGATTTTACTGTTTGTTGGTTAGAGAGCATGAAAAGCCTCAAAGGCAGAAGCGTAAAAGGACAGTGTCCGTGGCAGAGCACCAGGAAGGGCGTGGGAAGCCGGCCTCGGGTGGGGAGGTGAACTGGAGGACTCTCCAGTCCAAGCTTCTGTGAGGCTCACTCTTCAGATGGGTTTTGGGCTGATGCCAGATTCCTGATCTCCTTCTGACTGTGCCTGTCCATAAAAACAACTTGCTACTAGGAAAAGATGGAGTGAATCTATTTTGTGAAATCCAAAGAGCTGAACTAAAGATGCCAGGTCTTTTTAGGATGCTCATGGTTCCCTTGGGCTACAGGACCACCGGGATGTCAGCTCAGAAGGTGTTTTCTGTGGTTCATAAGTATCAGTTTTATACAACATCTTTGTCATCTGCTAAGGCAGCAGAGATGTCACGGGGAACGCCCTTCCTTTAATTAAGATGGTTGGAAAGAAACCATCTACTGCTCAGGGAACTGATGGAGACCTCAAACCTGTTTTCATGGTGGACTTAGTGAATTTCACTTCGTCATAAGGTAACGGACTTTTCTCGTGTCCCCTTTTTTGTTTATTTTAAAACACAACCAAAATATTTCTTAGTACCTCATGTAGCCCTGAGTAGTTTTGAACTGTGTAGCCAAGGCTTGAACTTCTGATCCCCCTGCCTCAGCCTCCCAGGTGCTGGGATAACAGCTCCACACTCAGCTCTATAGTGTACTTAGTAGAGTTGGGGTGCCGTTTAGTATGAGTTGGTGCAGGTAGGAGAGGTCAATCCTTGGTGTTTCTAGAAATACAGTCAGAGAAGCAGGCTTGCCCGGCTGAGCATGTATCTGGCCATGTGGCTCAGGAAAGGCAAAATGCAGTAGCAGTTGTAATGGGTTTTCTAGGTGGGAAGCAGAGGGGTCTGGGACGATCGCTGTGGTTCCCAGTCTCCTGTGTACTCAGGGTCCACTACATACCGCTACACTTGAGAACAGGGTCCCTGGTCCACACTTCCCCTCTGGGCTTCCATAAGTCAGGCAAGAAGGGGAAGGCAGAGCCTGGGATGGGGCAGAACCTGGTTTGGTTCCAAGTGAGTGCCCAGTAGTGAGGGGCAGGGAGAAAGAACACCTTCACCAAGAGATTTTGACATCACCCCCAACCTCCAGGTGATCCTTGATAAAGAGATGGCCCTTGTTCAGACTGCCATTTTTTGATGGTGAATGTAAATACTCCTTAATGGGGTGAACCAGGGATTAAGCAGTAAGGAGTGCTCATTGGCTGAATACCCGGGGTTTTTCTAGACACTTCATTAGCACGGAGGATTCCAGTTTTTTTAAGCTATGTGACTGATTGCCAAGAGCCTCTCACTGGGTGTCATGGTTACCTGTTCCAGAGCAGGTAGACAGGGAGCCGGGCCCACTCCTACCCTTCTTGATTCTGAGTTTCCCAGGGTTTGGGCTCACTCAACCTTACCAGTTCTGTCTGGTGGTGCATTCCACTTGCCCCACGCATCCTTATAGTCAAGATATGTTTCTTGATTGTTCAGCCAAAGGCTCATCCAAAGCTCAGGTTCATTTCTGATTCAACCTCTCACTTAGGATTTGATTCTTACTGTTCTGTTTTCTGAGTAGCAATTCTTAGAATCAAACGTCTCTTGTTCCTCAGGTTCACATACTAATACTAGAATACTAATTGCTTGCCTGGTTGTTTTGTTCTTGCTTCTTTCTGTTCATCTCATCTTTAGATGGGCTCCTGATCCAAGGCATTATGAGAAAATAGAAAATGTTCTTATGGAATATCTTACTCCATGAGTAAAATAATCACACACACACACACACACACACACACACACACACACACACCTGAGTGGACAACAGTTTAAGGGAACATTTTTCTTGTGTGTCTTTACCTAGGCCATCATAATGTGACCATGGTAATGAACAGAAGTTGTGGATGATCACCCAACCCCTAGCACCTAGCTTAGCATTCAAGTAAATGCTGAATGTTACATAAGCATTCGGAAAAAATCGTTTGCTGAACAAGCAACTAGATAGACTGCTGTTTGCCGCTTTCAAACCAACCATAAACACACAAGAAATGCGCTGGACTCCATCCAGTGTTTCAAGCGGCTCCGTTGAAGGGTCTGGGACTCAGACACTTACTGAACAGCTAGGATGAATGTCTCCTCCCCCCCTTTTGACTTCTTCCTGCTCCAATGTTGTCAGAAAAATTTTAAAGTGTCCAATGTTGTCAGAAAGATTTAAAAGTAGCCATGTCAACAGTTGCTTGGTCTCGGTTTCCAGATGTTCAGTGTGTGAGGACAAAAAGTGGTGGTAAGGAGGCACCAGCTAAGTCAACTAACGTGTCACTGTGAGCAGTGGCCTCTTGTCACTTAAAAGATCTGTAAAAACACTACAGCTTCTCTCTACTAAATGTCCACACAACTGAAGAAATTCACTTCGTGGCCTCTCATTACCTCATTTCTAACAATGTAAGGTTAAATACGCTTGATCAAACCTACCTTGGCATTTCCTCTGGAAAATTCTTGCCCTGTTGTGGGTCCACAAAAATGAAGCCTGCAGTTGCCTTCCGCCGGCAGTATTTCCTTCCCTCCCTTCCACAAACATTTGGGTGCTGTTTTAAAGTCAGGAGACTTGGCGACAAATGAGACGCTGGCCCCAGTACAGCTCTGCTTTCTGGGGGTGGGGGGGGAGAGGTGGGGGTTGAATGATGGAAAATTCTACTGCTACATTAAACGCAGTCAAATCTAAAGTAAGAGAACGCTGTAAGTAGCCACCCAAGCCACTGAGATTTGGAAGCCTTTGAGTGATATTCACACTGACACATGAGGTGTACTGCTGACCCAATGGGGTCAGGTAAGGTGGAGAAAAGGAGGAAAGCTAGCTGGGGAGGGGGGGGGGAAGGAGGGCTCACCTCCTGCTGGGATAGCCTCAATACTCTTGGCCCCTCGCCTCCTGCTGAGATAGCTTCAAAGCTCAGAACCAAGCTCCTTTCTTAACCTGCCCTTAAGCCTCAGAGATTTCAGGATTTTAAAGGTAGCATTCTCAGCAGGGATGGTTTAAAATAAATAAAAGAGAGAGAAAGGAAAGAGAAAACCAGACAAGGACTCCTGGGACTTTCTGGACTTCAGAAATTGTTCTTGTTGCCGGCTCAAGATAAATGGAAATCATTACGCATTGCAGTTTAGACGTTATCTCAAAGCTGGGGATGCTAAGTGTCACTTTGCAGTCTTCTTCCAATACACATTCATTCATTCATGACGTGTGTGGCATCCACGCCTCGGGCCCCTGCAGGCTTTTGCCTACCATAGCTCTAGCATATTTCATGGCTGAACTTGTCCCTTCTGTGGGTAATGTGAAACCTGCTGACTCAAGAGGATCGCCGGTTGTTTCATCTTGTAATAAAGGAGATCCTAGAAGATGTGCACACCATATTCTACTAACAACCACTTCCACTATGCTATGGGAAATTTAACTGATAGAATGATCCTGTAGTACGTTTATTTATTTTTCTTATTCACTCACTCACCTGCAATGACAATGACAGAGCACCTTTATTCTGTTGTCCTGGGGACTTCATGTGATAGTTTGTTTTAATAAACACGGCAAAGCACTTTAAAGTTAAAGGAAAATGTAAGAATAAACTAGTATCTGAATTTTAACATTTACAATGCTTATGAAAAGGTTTTTGATTTTAAAAGCACTTATTAGCCAAGTGGTGGTGGTGCATGCCTTTAATCCCAGCACTCAGGAGGCAGAGGGAGGCACATCTCTCTGAGTTCAAGCCCAGCCCAGTCTATTAAGCTAACTTTCCAGGACAGCCAGGGCTACAAAGAAAAGTCCTGTCTCAAAACAACAACAACAAAGCAATTATATTGAGTTTTTTCCAAGGTAAAATGGCAGAAAAAAAAAAAGAAAAGCAGAGCTTAAAAAAATGATACATAAATACTATTTTCTAGCTCACACCAACATAAAGAGTAATTCAACAATTAATGGAAGACTATCACTAGCTTTACAATTACACATCGGTGACTTGACTCACTAGGTGAAGGCACTTGTCATGAAGGCTGATGAAGTTCTCTCTATAGCCCATATGGTAGAGAGAACTGCAAATTGTCCTCTGGTCTTCCCACACAGGAAATAATTTTTTAAAATATTTTTGTTAAAGTCCCTTAAACAAGCTTCAAGTAGTTGGCTGCAGGAGGTGTTTTGCATATACTAAGCAACTCTCGCAGTTGTCCCATTTACTGACCGTGCATTCCGGGTCCATGAGAAGGCTTAGAGAATGAAAAACGCTTGCTATACAAGCCCGGCCTATGGTGATTGATCCCCGGACTCACATAAAGCTAAAGAACAGACTCTGCCCTGCGCACACGCACTGTGGCTGATGCACCCAGTCATGTGCGTGACATATACACATACAAATATGTAATAATGTACACTTTAAAAAATGAAGCACGTTCACATAGGGAGCGGTTGAACAGCTTTGTTATGGAGACACAGTGGGAACGACTTACCTGGAGAGGAGGAGGAATGGCAACATGGAGTGTACATAATGCTAAGGGTGTTTAAAAGGACATAGGGAATTGTGACTAATTACATACGTATAGAGGGATGAAGGGGGAGAGAGATAAACTGAGATTAAACAGGCTAGGATGACAATGCTCCCCCCCCAAATAGACCAATAAAAGCCCCATATGCGAGGCATGGAAACCCCTATTTTGAACTGTTAGTCAAGAGAGTCCAAGAGGCCTCCCAAAACAATATAGGCCATTGCCTTTGTTTTTAGAACATTGCAGAAAAGGAAGGCAGCATCCTCTTGAAGACATCCAACACTCAGGGCACAGGATCTGGAGAAACTGGCCTGGAATCTGGAGGAGAACGTACTCCTCACCATTTCCTATGCCAGTGTGACGTCTAACTGTATTCTGAGGCTTACTCTCCCCCCAGAGATTAGTGTGGCTCTCATCCCTCATCAAAGCCTTCTTTTGTGGCAGACAGGACCATTACAGAAAGAAACAAATGGTTAAAGCACAGAGACCAACTGAGCATGGAATGGTGAATATTCACAACACAGTCCCTACATGGAAGGCTTGGGAGCATCACAGAAGAGGAAGCAGGAAGACTGTAAAAGGCTGGAGAACAAAAGACATAAAGAGTGTCAGGGTATGGCTCTCGAAGAAATTCCGGGCAAGACCTGGGGTGAACACGATCAGGACACACTGTGTAAAATTCTCCAAGAATAAAACGTACTAAACGCCTCCTGTGTGCCAAATTTCATTCTTGAGAACACGGAGGTAAATGACAGCTGTAATTCTTGCCTTCCCAGTGGTTCTAAGAGTCTGGTAAAGATAACACCTATTCTCATGGAATCTTTGGAAAGCCAGGTGTTACCTAAGTGTTTTGTGACATACACCCCGGGTCTTGAATGCAATGTCCATCTTCTTCTCTCTCCCATAGCAGGCCGGCGCTGACACTGTCCATTAGAGGCCGACAGTCATACACAGCCTCAGTTTCTATTTGTCCATGTCTTTGTTACATGTGAGATAATCTAGTGACCTAAGAAAACTGATGGGAAATCATAAAAGGCAATTTTAATTGGTATGTATTGAGGCTATATCTCCAACCAGCACTTGAATTGTTCCTATCTAATGTGGAAAGATAGGAATACATTATTAGTGCATTATCCCATCAAGACTGTGGGTTTTCTACATTAACAGTGTAGATACTGCAAAGCCATTTAATAAAATTTGTCTGTGCTTTCATATTTACCTAGAAAGGTTTTAAGTGTTCCTAATGTTCTCCAGAATGTCATAAAATACACTTACATTTAAATTTTTTAGGTTTGTAAGAAGTTAGGAAAATATAAAATTTCATTTGTGATTTGGGATTTTATTCTTAGAAACAGCACAGAAAATATATACTAGATTAACTGCATTTTAATAATTGCTCTAGTCATAAAAGAACATTTAAAAAAAAGAATTTCAGATACATTTACAGTGTATCAAAGTATGACCCTGAAACAGGACTAGGAGAGAAGTTTGAAATTCTATTATCAGTGACCTTCTGCAAACACAGTGTTGGCGTGTCCTATAACTTTACTAACTGATCAGTTCTACTATCTCAAAGATAATTAGATAAAAGCCTGGTCTTTCCGAAACAACATCAAGGAACAATACAATAAAAATGCTTAAAATAACATAAGATTTAAAGCTCTCCTTAGTTTATGAGTTTCATATATGTAATTTCTACCATGGGTCAAACAATCAAAACACAGTCAGAATATATATAAAAAAGAAGCAAACAGAGATGGGTTTATGTTGACATTTTAATGTTTGAGAAAATATAAGTTAAATTGGATACAAATACTGCTGGCACAAAACAACAACTTAAAAACAACAGAATATATACAAAGCCAGACCGACACAAGGGTGGTATGAAACTTGGATGTAAGAAACATCACAGCCTTTATTAGCTCTTTTTAAGGAAGTAACAGATTTTTTAATTAGACCAACATAAAAGAGATTACAGAAGAAATTATTTTCCCCAGACTATTCCTTTATCCACTAAGAACTACAAGCTCCAGCTGGATGTGGTGCTGAAACCTGCGAACCCAGTACTCAGGAGGCTGAGGCAGGAGGATTGCTATGAGCTCAAGGCCAGCCTGGGCTACCTCAAGAATGCCAGGCAAGTTGCTGCTGCATAACAAGACCCTGTGGAGATGACAGGCCAAGCTCACCAATACTCCGGGCGTTCAGAAGGCACTCTCTTCAAACCCTTCACGTGAAGCCCAGTGTAAAAGTGGTCACCTCACTTTTCTGTTTGCTTTAAAGAATTACACATTAGTAAATTATAACAAAGAAAAAAGCATTCCACTTTTAAGAAACCACACACTGTGTCTTCCAGGTGCTTCAGTATTTTATGCCTAATAGTTATTTAAATATTGAACATTTTAAGTAAATAATTCTAAAGTTCATTCTAGAATTCATGCCAGGTGCCTGGGAGTATCTTTATTCTTGATTATCCAACACAAAGATAATATTTATAAAATTGTACAATCTACGGAGTCACAGGCTCAGTCTGCCTATAGTGTAATTTATATTTTTCTTTTAGCTCTCAGAAGTTACTGATCTAGAAATATATGGTCCTCTACATGAGAGAATAGCCTCTAGAAAAGTATACTTCTTCCTCTTTGAAAGGTGTGTTAGATATTCCTAATTACTAGAAATGTTCCTGGCATCTCTTGAATACTAGAGGCATTCTCAAAGACGTAAATACTGACATTCTCAATGCTCAGAACCGAGGAAAGTTTGGGAAGTTTCAAGGATGTTTTAGGAACTACAGTATTATCAATTATCATGAGTTTTAGGGGCTCGGAGGAAATAGGTACATGCCTGTAATTCCAGTGCTTGGGAAATGGAGGCAGGAGGATCAGAAATTTGTCATCTTCAGCTATGTCCCAGAGACATGTCTCAAACAAAACAAAACAAACAAACAAACAAACAAAACCCCAAGTATTTGGTGGCTTTCTGTTGTAAGCTATTCTGAGTAGATCTCTGATTTGATTTTAAGCATACGTCCCGGGTAAAGATCACTGGATTTTTACACGAGGTTCTCTGGCTGTAGGCCTAGAGAGTGCCAGCAGCCAGCTACGATGCTTAGTTCTCAGTGACAGTGACGGCACGTCTGTGGACAGGACTTCGTCTGCGTTAGAAACCGTATTCGAAGGGGCTGGAGAGGAAGCCCAGCTGCAATGCTTCTCTGGCATGGTGAGGTACCCCAGACCAGGACCCCAGCATCACAAAGAAAATAAAGGAAAAGATGAAGAGGAAGGAGAGTTTTAAAGGGAGAGTAGGTGAGTTATAAAAAAGGAGTCAAAGTGCCAACATTTTGTGAGGCATGCACAACTTAGACCTGTTTTCCCCACCAAAACTTATACTTGGTTACTTAAAGCACCCTTAAAAGTTTCCAAAGTACATTAGTAAACTTTAAAATAGTGACAAGCCTGTACATAAATCATTCACAAGCACCACGGGAGGAGTTTACGCTGTCATTACGTCATCTGGTCACTCCTGAAGAGACTCTGCCTACAGAAGAGAAGGCACCACATGCACTGTCTGCTGGGCACCGGAAGACAGCACAACATGCCTTTACTAACGATGAACATAATCTGGAGAATCTAATTAAAATCAATAGTGTGCTATCAAAAGAAACACAAGTCACCTGATGAGATGTGTGCATAGTATCACTCTAAGGCTCTCTTAATACCATCTTAATTTTTTTGTCAATATATGTGGTGTGTGCATGCATGTATGTGAGTTTGTGTGCATATATGCTTTCATATGTGTGTGTGTGCCCATGTGTTTGGGCATATATGAATGGGCCTGTACATAGAGAGACCAGATATTGACTTTGGGTGTCTTCCTTCTTTACTAAGGTAAGGGCGCTCAAAAAAGCTAGATCCTACCACTGGCTCGTCTACCCAGCCAGCTTGTCTCAGAAGATGCTGTCTCTTCCTCCTGAGTGCTGGGACTGCAGACAGATCATCAAGCCCACCATGGTTTTGATGTAGGGACCCAAACTCCATTCCCCATGACTACACTAGACGAGATTTATCCACTGAGCCACATCCCCATCCTTTTTACTTTTAAGATCATTAAAACCTAATTCTGGTATCAAAACACATTATTTTAATGAAAAAAATGTATCTGTATACATAGGAAATGTCTACTTAAAATATCTTAATATGCTAAAAGCTATTAAATGTTTCCCCATCACACTGCATAGACTTCATCTAAAAATATAAGATACAAAGTGTCTAGATTATTATATATATATTTTTTTAAAAAAAGCTTAATTCTTACTAAATTTCAGCTTATGATTTAATAAGTTAATTTACTTGGTTGAGTTTTTTTTATCAAAAATATTGGTTAAAAAATGATACCAATATTAATAAAAGCCCAGTTTAATTTAGAAAAAAAAAAAAACAGTCCTTTCTGATATGGAAAGGTTATAGAGAATTAAATAATAGGGATTCCATTTAATCCAGAATAATATTAAACTAAGCAGCAGAAGCCATTGGTACTTAGGATTGCTAGACCAGGATTCCTGACCAATGAATTAGCTTAGGTACCTATTACAGCACGTTTCAAAACCTTGCTAGGGGTACTGTGTACCCCCGCCTCAGCCTTCAGAGCTGGATTATAGGCACACGGTAACGCCAAGCAAACCATTGCTTTGTGATTGAGCACAGTAACTAGTGTTTAAGAGCATCAGAGTTGCTATGAGCAGATAATCTCCATAGTTAACACCTATTGAAAAATATACCAACAACAGTTAAAGTTCTAGTAGTGTTGCTGACTTTTACAGTTCCCTCGAACAGCAGACAAGATGGTACAGATCAAAACTCACACATTTGTCCACTAATACACAAAATGCATGTGAGTTCTTTCCCTGACCCAGCTTCGTCCCATCCTGACATCCTGTCTGCGGCTCTCCTGACAGACAGTGGGAAGATCTTTGGTGACCCTGTGGACTGCCATTCATTGATAACCCTGATTTGTTGAAACGATATACGTATATTTATTTCCTAGGCTTCTTACTTCCAGTCATAACAAAATAATGGTCATCCTCTTCCTTTTTCTTGGCAGTAGGCTTTTTACCTCCACTGTCCGTTCCCTTACCAGATGAGGGTGGGATCCTGGAGGAAGCCAGTGGCTTGCTGCTTTTGGGAGGCACTTTAGCTGAGTATTGGCCCTTCACGGCAGTCTTTGCTGACTTTGAGACAGTGTCTGTCTTGGCAGCAGACTGGGGAACAGTCACAATGGACAGTGGGGTACGGCTAGGAGACTTCGAAGAGCCAGGCTCTGGATTCTGGCAGACACCCTTACTCTGAGGTTGCTTTTTGGCAACGGAAACTGTATTCTTACCTTTCGATTCCTGAGTAGCATTTGCAGAGGACCCTGGACACACAGAAGGTGGATTATTTAAATTCAGTGTAGACTGATGTCTTCTGGCTGAGACTGCCCCTGACTTCAGAGTTCTATCAGGTGGCTGAGGCTGTGTCCCGAGACCTATGGCTCTAGTTTTAGAACTGGGTTTTGTAGCTTTTGCAGGTGACTGGAAAGGAGAAAGGTTAGGCCTTCCTTGCATGGTGCCTTTAGGTAGCTTTGGGCACTTGGATGACTCATCCCTGGAAGAAAGATGATGGTGTTTCAAACGCTTTGGTTCAACTTTTCCAGGAGATTTACCTGGTAAAAGTCTAGACTTAGACAGATCTCTTGCATTCTGGGCTGGAATAGCCTTAGTCTGAGCAGTCTTGGGGACAGTGACACATTTTCTCGCTGACTCTGATGCACACTGTGCAGTACTTGGTTTAGCCACTGGATTTAGAGAAGTCAGTGGAGACGGTACACTGTTGGAAGGAGCAGTCACCTTTTTTGCTAGGCCCTTTGAAGGTGTGACCTTGGGATGCAGAAATGACGCTGGAGAATCTGGACGTTTAGAACGGGTAGACGGGGAAGCCAGGTTGCCCTTTACTGATGATGCGGGCAGACCTGGCGGGCGTCCCTGTTTCTCCTTGTTCTTCGGAATACTCACAGGTGTGCCGGGTCTTAAATTTTGTTTCTGAAACATATTAACTGCCGACAAAGGGTTCATTTCCGGAGGCTGAGGCGTTCTGGCAGGCAAATCTGGCACACTTTCATTAGAAACTCCTTTTTGAAATGCTAAAATTTTTTGTTCTAGTGTAGCAAACTGTAGTATTCGACAGGGATCATATTTCAGCAAAAATCCTTGCAGAGTATCCCAGCCTCCACCAACACGGACCATAACATGTTTTCCATGAAGCATCTGCCCCAAAGGTGAAAATAAAAAAGGCAACAGTGAAACTGTGAGGTTTACAGCTCCAATCTGTTCATAATCATGGTTTGCATTTGCTATGACCTGGAAAACTCAGAATACTTGCCAAGAGCTTTGTTTCAAATAGTCTCTTTTTGTACTAAAATAATAAATTTAGCATTAGATCATACAACTAACAATAAAAGCCCTTCACTGTATAATACAACTGTTTATAAATAGTCTGTATCCTAAAATCCACACAATTAATATAGAAAATAGAAATAACAATATTGTCCCATGAATTGAGTGCTTCATGGTAAACAAAAGAGTAACTAGAAAGAACAACTAAAACTTGTAAATTTGTATTTAGAAGGTATAGTCTATGAATTTCATCTTTGAAACACTTATATAAGGCTGGAAGGATGGCTCAGCCTCAGGCGTTAAGAGCACTGATTGTTCTTACATAGGTTCTGAGTCCACGTCCCAACACCCACATGGTGGCTCACAACCATCTATAATGGGATCTGATGCCCTCTTGTGGTGTGTCTGAAGACAGCTACAGTGTACTCATATACATGAAATAAATAAAATTTTAAAACAAAACAAACCACTTATATGAGCTATTCTTGCAGATCAGAACAGCTCTGAGACATTGAGACATTTGGGAACCTCAGGCCCACCAGGTTGCTCCGACACGGGTACTTTTGTGGGGATAAACAAACCCTGGCTCTGCTAATGTGACCAGGCTGGATTTTAGGCCTGTGTCTGCTCAGCTGGTAGATCTTCATATCTATATGAGCTCAGCTTTACATTTTAGCTCTAAATCCCAGTGTGTGCGCTTCATGTCTACACCGCAGGTGAGTGCTGCTTACCCTGGGCCCTAACCAAAGAACATGCTCTCCGGAGTGATCCGTGGCCCTCCGAGAGTGCCCAGTCTATGTCATGGCTAGGTGTTCAGCACTGATGGCTTTTGTGTAGCGTTCCCTCTGAGGTTCAGGAAATAATTTGGAAGACGGGGGGGAGGAAAGGATGACAGGAAAGATGAGAAATGTTATCTTCTGAGCGAGACGCAGCCATTACAGTAATAAAAGAGGCCTCAAGGCTGTGCGTGGCTGTACTGAGTCTGTGTAAGACTGGCATGGATGGATGAAGGGCTTGAGGAACAATCTGCTAAGAAAAGAAAACAGAAGGCCCCACTCACTTATCCTTAAGTCTCTCTTCCGGTTAGTTTGGGTAATTAATGTTAACAGCCGACTAACCCGATTTTCTGCTTCTGTTTGCTATTGAAAGCTTCAGGGAGAAGGAAAACTGCCTTCAATTGGATACCCACTGATGACCCTGCTAGACTCCAGTGGATAGCTTCAATCCAATACCTACACTGATGGTCCTAACTAAACCCATTCAGTCATAAAACAAACCCAAGGCCATAAGGACAGAAAGGGACTGGTAGGGAAGAGGAAACGGAGTTGACTGGCATGAGGGGAAATGAAAAGGGTGGAGGAGAATAATCAGAACACACACACATGTGCAAAGCTTAGAGAAAGCTAATTCAGAGACGGAAAGGAAACTGGGGATTCTGAGTCGGACTCAGGGTAGGAACATGAGGGTTCTGTGTGAACTAGAGATGTGGATGGGGAACTGTGTGTTCCTGACTTGAGAGAAAAGTGTTAGATCAAAAGTAGAAAAATGCTCAACAGGTGACATTTCAATGTCTTATCAACAAAAGAGAGAAGTAATCAACTACAGATGGGATAAAGGAAGGCCATAACACGGGCTCTCACCATAAACCACAACATAGCCAGAACATTCTCACCATACTGGAGTGTGACCTAAGACAAAGACCCTATGCTTCCTCTTGAAAGTATGCTCATCATGAATGGCAATATTTCTGTTAATTTTCTGACTACTAATACTGATCTTAGTGGACATTCTATTTTGTTCATTTCTTCTTATGGAGTTGATGGAAAAGTATTCCATTTAAGAAAATCTGAAAAATGCAGTACATTCCCAGAAGCACATTAAGTATTTTTATTTAAATCTATTCAATGTTTAAACAGTCTCAGCTGTCTTCTAGTTAGGTATGTGAGTGTTAAAAGCATCTATGCAAACTCATTTAAAATTCCTGGAATCAAGCAAACTATATTTTTTTCTGTACAGTGAAATTCTTCCATTAATAGCCTCTCTATTCTAAGTTTTTTACAAGGTAAAGGGGGGATCAAAAGGAGGTGGGTAAATACTGTGTCCAATTCCAAGACAAATCTGCATGAACACAGGCTGTCAACAGCAGACTTACCCTTATAAACAGTATCTTCTCCCCCAGCCGGTACCGCCCTTCAGATAAGTACTCAATAGAAAATCGGTGGGAGCAGCTACAAGGAGGGTCCTCAGCGATGTGCTTAACCTACAGTTAACATAAACATCAACAAACACTCAATGCCTACTAGAAATTTTCCATTAAAACTAAAAATGCAAAGTTGTTTGATGAAAAAAATGAATCTCAAAGACAGAAATGTAGAGCTGGTTCAACTGTATGTCTCCCCCTCTTAGGCCAACTGAAAGTAGGTTTGACATCATAAACACTCAAGGGCTGTAAACACTCAAGGGCTGTAAACGGAGAAGACAATCAAGTCAACTCAAAACAAACTTGCTGGTCTTTAGGCAACATGAGATGATTAAGTCTGAATTGTTTGAAGCCCTAAATAATTACATTTGCCTTGAACCAAAGACCATCTACTCAGATACACGCTAAGTAGGAATTCACACCAAAGAGTGGATGCTTCAGTCCTTCTTAGAAGCGGGAACAAAATATTCACAGGAGGAAATACAGAGACAAAGTGTGGAGCAAAGACTGAAGGAAAGATCATCCAGAGACTGCCCCACCTAGGGATCCATCCCATATACAGCCACCAAACCCAGACAATATTGCTGATGCCAAGAAGTGCTTGCTGACAGGAGCCTGATATAGCTGTCTCCTGAGAGGCTCTGCCAGAGCCTGACAATTAGAGTCAGATTTCTCTCAACCAACCATTGGACTATAAATGGGGTCCCCAATGGAAAAGTTAGAAAAAGGACTGAAGAAGCTGAGGGGGTTTTCAACCCCATAGGAAGAACAACAATATCAAACAACCAGGGCTCCCAGAGACTAAACCACCAACCAAAGAGTACACATGGAGGAACCCATGGCTCCAGCCACATATGTAGCAGAAAATGGCTTTATTGGGCATCAGGGAGAGGAAAGGAGGCCGTTGGCCCTGTGAAGGCTGGGTGCCCCAGTGTAGGGGAATGCCAGGGTGGGGAGATGGGAGGGAGTGGGTAGGTGGGTAAACACTCTCATAGAGAAAGGGAGGGAGGGGAAGGGACAGGGGGATTCCAGAGGGGAAACCAAGAAAGGGGATAACATTTGAAATATAAGTAAAGAAAATGTCCAATTTAGAAAGAAAGAGATAAAGAAAGAGATAAAGAAAGGAAGAAAGAAAAAAAAAACAATGCTGAGCTAATAATGTGGGGATACCTAAATTTGTTCCAAGTTCCTACTAAACCAAGCAGAGACATGTCTATATCGCAGGATTAGGTAAAACTCTAAATATTTCAGTTCGGGAAGCATGAGAAAATTGAAGGGGGAAAGGTCCCCTTACTTCTATCCCCCAGAGATCTTTTTGATGCATTAAGAATTTCAAACATGCATACAATGTACCGTGACCACATCTGCCTCCAACTCTGACATTTCAACTCCTGCCCAACACTTCTTCACGTTCCCTCCGACTTGACGCCTTCTTTTCTCTTTTTGTTTTGTTGATAACCCACTGAGCACACTGGTGCTGTTGCCACATACGGGCGGCTGCAGGCCTGCCGGTCCACCAGATCATAGGCAGCCTCAGGGGGCCACATGCCTGAAGAAATCTGGCTGCTCCTCTCCCAACATCTACCAAATAAATGCCAAGCGCTTCTGAGTTAGAGGTGGGACCTAGTGACCTAGCCCCATCCATGCAGAAGTGCCAACTGACTCCTGTTGTGCACATAACCAGGACTGTGAGCTCACGAGCACACATTACTATCCACAATACTCCTTCATGACCTCTGGCTCTTACAGTCTTTGGACCCTCCTTTCCTTAATAGTCCCTGAAACTTGGGAAGTTGAAAAATTATAGTAGCTAGGAAAAGAAATTCAGCAATTCTATATTTTAAACAAGGAAAAAGAAAACAAATTGATCAAGTAATGATACATTTTGAAATATGGTTACGTGAAAAACAAATTACATATCTGCCTCTAAGACAAATTATTGGGCTTCCTCCTGAAATTATATATTTAAAAAAAAAAAAAAAAAAGTCATGCTGGGCTTGCTGGTGCACATCTTTAATCCCAGCATGCAGGAGGAAGAGGATGGAGAGCTCCAATTGTTTGAGGCCAGGGTTGTCCGCATACTGGTCCAGGCCAGCCAGGGAGGCACAGTGAGACCCCATCTCAAAACAAAACAACAACCAAAAAAGGTCATAACCATTTTCACAATTACTTAACCTAACAAGGCTATCAAAATATATTCATTTAATTGAACTTAATCCTAATGTTTTAAATATCCTCTCTGGATACACCCACATTAGCTGCACACTAAGCGATATTTATGATTGCCTTAATTACCTACCAAAAATAACGACTACAGATTAGAGGGTCTAAGAAGATCACTACATTAATAGAATCTATTTCCATACGGCGTTCACTTAACAAGAAAATGTGCTTGTAATCGACTGGGATTGGTCCCTGTAGGTCACTCCATAAAGTTCTTCTTGCTCACAGACTGGGAGCATTTGCACCTCTGTAACACATCCACATTCAGGACACACATGAAACAAGACCTGAAAGCAGGCAAAGCTGACAACCCTTAGAACATGCTTATACATTAGTTAACCAAGGTAAGTAGACAGGAGGCGTTTCCTTTAGCCATTGTGTTCTGTAAAACTTGAAGTTTATAAAATTTCACATTCAATTTGCATATTCAATAGGCTCCAACACAATGAACCAAATAGCAACTGTCCTATATGCTAAATATTAACCCAGGATATCCGCATATCATGTGCATGTACAGGAGACCATTGGGCATATATGTTGAAAGAAGTATGGTTGGTTGCAATAAGAATTCGCGTCTGTATCCCTGATTAGAATATCCAAGCTTATATTTGGCAGCATGAAGCTGTTAGCCCTAGCAGCCACCGCTAGCAGAGTCTCCACAAGGTAAGGAGCTGTGGGTAACACTCTTTCCTACATCTCTATATTGAATAATTAGCAGCTCTGAAGGAGACAGTTAAAGAGAATAATCTACAGTGAAGCTGCCTTATTTTCATCCTCACGTCCATTTTTTCCACATACACATACTTTCATAAAATCAGCATTTCCTCCCTACAATATTAATTGTCATAGTGATCACATAAAATGATCAGTCTGAGACGATACTGAATCCGAATTTCTCAAGCCTTTGCCCTACTGAAGGGTTTTTATATTACTTAGTTTTTCCTCATTTTAAATAACAGTGTAATAAACATTTTTATTTATGTTTTTTTACTGAACTCCATTATAATAAAAATGAAGAGTGAGTATGTTTGCTGCTCCTGATATCTATTTTCACAATTATATAATTTTCATAATTATACATTAGCAGTTCCAGTTTAGTTTCACCACGATTTATACAGCTTTTGATTTCCCAACTTTTAAAACTTTTGCTATTGGAACAAAATGGAATTTTGTTGCTATCTTAATCTTATTTTCCTAATTACTAAATTTCAACATAATACTTTTTTCTTATGTGAACACAGTCCCTCTGCCCACTGTTTTTCCTATCAAGTGTACTGTCTTTACATAACAAATTATAATTGAAGTTTTTCATTTAACAAAATGTTTCGGTTTTCTTTGTTTCATTTCTATTTACTATGTTATTTCTGCTTCCCCATTCTGATACTTATAATTATCAAATGTATCAATAAGATAATATAGGTAAATACTTTTAAGCTAATAAAAGCTTTTTCAACTGACATCCTTAATCTGTCTTACAAGGTAATCTGAATATTCTGCTTGCATGTGTGCACGTATATGTGTCTATCTATGTGATATGTATGTGTTTTGTATGTTAGTCTGTATATGCGAGTGTAGGCACATGTGTAAACTCATGTATATGAAGCCAAGAAGTCTACATCAAGCATGTTTTCTTCTCTTTCTCCCAACCCCCCACTCCTCCTCCTGTTTCTTCTTCTGACCTCATTAATTGGCTAGATTGGTGGGACAAACTGAGTGTCTCTGCCCGCTGCTTCCTACTCCCACATCACTAGGGACACACGCATGCACGCACACACACACACACACACACACACACACACACACACACACACGTATGCACGCGCACACCTCCACAGCTAGTTTTTACATGGGTGCTGCAGATCTGAGCTCAGTCTCTCACACTGCAGCAGGCCCTCTACCCAACTGCTCTACAAGTCCCAGGCTGAATAATTTATCAAAAAATTATATTAAGCACTCCTAACTATTCATTCCTAATGATTTGTTCTTATTGCCAAATGATTTCCTGCACTGAACTTTTCTGTAAAGTGCTACAAATCCTTTGATTTTTTTAAATCACAGTGAGCAGAAAATGTTTGATATTCCATCCATTTACCTCCATCATCACCTCCAGTCACTGGAGAGGATTCAGAACCTAAAGGAATGATTCTGTGAATTGCCACAGAAGGACAGGTACTGTTGAGAAAGCCATCACAGCACGGCCCACCATATAACAATTCTGCATATTGTCTGTTAGGAAAAATGTTAAAATCAAACTAACAAAGAGAAGAAAAATCCCAGTTTATCCTCCAAGCTTTTCTGCCTCCTCCGTTCCCCTAGCATCTGGGTACCATCCACCTAACCTTGCCAACCATCTTGGATCTGTCGCTCCCTCACCATCCTTAAATAAGTCCCATCAGTTCTACTTCTGAAACAAGGCTAATCCTTGTTCTGTTCCATTGCTCACCACTGTGCCCGTCAGTCTCTCGTCACCTCACTCCTGGGCTAGTACTATAAAACAAATGCAATATGTATACATTTATTCTTCATACACACGCAGAACCCAGAGAGTAGAGGTTAGTCACTAGATACATTCTGAATAGAAACTGTTTCCCTTTATATGCAGTATTTCCAGTAGCAAGCTAAAAGTTCGTAAGACCATAAAACCTCACCTGGAACAGCCCAAAGAGCACAGCAGTTACTTACAGCTTCGTGCAGTTCTTCTTGCTGACAGCAGGTTTTGGGGATGCTGATAGACTCTTCAAGCCCCGAGGCATTAAGCAAGGTCTCTTCCAACTCAATTTCTTTCTCGAGTTTTACTAAGACCGGTGGCTCAACTCCGTATCTGAAAGCAAGCCGGGAAATCTGATCATTCAGTGTGTACCCAACTACATCGCTGCAGACCAAGACAGGAGTAACGTCTGCGGGACTCTTTTCTGCAAACTATTGCATTGAGACAGCTGGATGTCCTTTTTAATATTTTAGATTGCCCAAAATTCAACTACAATCTCTATATCGTAATGTATATCTGGTATTACGTAATATTTTCCGTTTTTTTTTTTTTTCCTGGAGTCTTGAAAGGCAGCTTTAAAACAAGCTGGCAGCAGACAGGGCTGATGTGGGCATGCGGGACACAGGGCCTCATCCTTCTTACCAAATGGGACCTGATCTGCTTTGAACTTCTCGCTTTTACCCTACTTGTAATCCAGAAAGGCTAAGTAGCATTTTCACAAGTTCATACGAAATGAAAGCAGAAAACACATGTGGACATGCTCATGTAGATACAAGTAAATAAAGACACAGAAAGATAACACAGGAAATTGGGTTACTCCATTGTAATGAAGAATCATGTTCTTTGGTACAGAAACTATGATACAATTAAATGGCTTAAAGGTATCTATGATTTTGAAATTCTGAAATGTTGAGAAATACGCACCTTGACACAATCCGACCAATCTCAAGTAGACACAGGTACACCTGTCTGGGGTCTTTATGTAAAACTGGGGAAAAATAAGAGCAAATGTTTTTAAGACTCAGATGTTAGACAGGAAATAGATTCTGGCAAAAAAAAAAAAAAAAAAGAGGATCCGGAAGAAAAATAAAGACAGCAGGTTTACTTGCTTAGAGAAGACTCAGAAAGCACATTTTTACTGTCTCTACGTTAACAATTTTTTTTTGTCCTAAAAATAATTAAACTAAGAACAACAAAAAAAAAAGAGTGGCCAGTGGTCCAGAATGTTCACTTGTACAGCATTTCAGACTTTAAAACCCATGGCTTTAATAGCACATTATAGTAAGGGGTGGCGAGATGGCTTAGTCATAAAGGTCTTCCTGCACAAACCAAAGAGATATCCAGCAGCAGTAACCGCACACGTCTGGAACCACAGTGCTGAGACAGATAAACACAGAAGATCCCAGGCTCAATGGCTGCCCAACCTAGAGAAACTGATGAGCTCCCGGTTGAGCAAGAAACACTGGCTGGAAAATAAGGTGAAGAACAGAGAAGCTTGACCTCTGGCCTCCCCTGAACACGTAACAGTACAGAGCTCTCAGCAGGAGATGCTGTTCGCAGAGACCTGTCACCTTGACTTTAAATAGTTTCCAAACTTTACAAAAACAGGAAGGAGCAATTCCTAACTTACTCTCTGAAGCATCATTATCTTCACAACAAAGACAGAAGCCAGAGAAAGATATCACAAGGAAACCAAAAACCGGTATTGAAGCCTCACAGATATGAACGTAACCGCCTTCAACATGCTGGTGACACAATCCAGCAGTGCTGAGAAGCTATGTGCAGTGGACAAGTACAACTTATGTGCAATGTGAACAGCCGAATGAAAGCCAACCAAAGCCATTAATAGAGACAGGGGTCCTGCCTCACACTAAAGGGACAACATAGAGAGTGAAGAAGTTCAGAGAGTCTAACACCAGTTCAACGTGTGAAAAAGACAAAGGGGGAATTCCCACAGCTAGTAGCACACTTGCATCTAAGGTAAATAGTGGAAAATCTTCCTCCTGAAGCCAGGCTACAGAGTAGAGTGCCACTCCCATCAGCCCTGTTCGGCATCACAGTTTGTGGCCTCAAAACAATACAAGCAACCAGGTGAAAAACCTGTATCGCCTTTGTTAGGCGATGATACTTAGATACAACAAAAGTACAAAGTAAAGAAAAGAGACAAACTTAAAACCTCTACATCTGAGACTAGAGACATGGCTCAGTAGTTATGAGCGCTGACACTTTCAGGGGGTTCATTTCCCACATGACAGCTGGAAACTGTCTGAATCCAGTCTAAAGGCATCCGACACCCTCTTCTGGCCTCCCTAGACATCAGGCACATATACAATATATAGACATACATGCAGACCAAACATATATATTATAGATAACTATAATGTATGAAATCTATGTAGTAAATGTAATCATATAATATAAAACAAAATTTTAAAAATTTAAAAATTCTAGACAGTCAATGATACTATTAAAAAGTGAAAGATGAAACAAATACTTGTAAAACATATTTGATGGGGTAAACCATCTAGAATATGCACAAAACTTTTGCAAGTTCATCAAAAAGGTAAATGACATAACTTTAAAAATTAAGCAAAGGAGGAGAAAGAGCAGTAAAAGGAAGAGGAGGAGGACGAAGAGGAGGAGAAAGAAGAAAAGGAAAAACAGAAGGATGAAGAAGAGGAAAAAGAGGAGGAGAAAAAGCAGCAGGAGGAAGAGGAAGAGGAGGAGGAAGAGCAGGAGAAGGGAGAGCAGGAGGAGGAGGGAGAGCAGGAGGAGGGAGAGCAGGAGGAAGAGGGAGAACAGGGAGAGGAAGAGCAGGAGGAGGGAGAGCAGGAGGAGGGAGAGCAGGAGGAAGAGGGAGAACAGGGAGAGGAAGAGCAGGAGGAGGGAGAGCAGGAGGAAGAGGGAGAGCAGGAGGAGGAGGAGCAGGATGAGGAGCAGGAGGAGGGAGAGCAGGAGGAGGGAGAGCAGGAGGAGGAGCAGGAGGAGAAGGGAGAGCAGGAGGAGGGAGAGCAGGAGGAGGAGGGAGAGCAGGAGGAGGGGGAGGAGGAGGGAGAGCAGGAAGAGGAAGAGCAGGAGGAGGGAGAGCAGGAGGAAGAGGAAGAGTAGGAGGAGGAGGGAGAGCAGGAGGAGGAGGGAGAACAGGAGGAGGAGGGAGAGCAGGAGGAGGAGGGAGAGCAGGAGGAAGAGGGAGAGCAGGAGGAGGAGGGAGAGCAGGAGGAGGAGGGAGAGCAGAAGGAGAAAGGAGAGCAGGAGAAGGGAGAGCAGGAGGAGGAGGGAGAGCAGGAGGAGGAGGGAGAGCAGGAGGAGGAAGGAGAGCAGGAGGAGGGAGAGCAGGAGGAAAAGGGAGAGCAAGAGGAGGAGGGAGATCAAGAGGAGGGAGAGCAAGAGGAGGAGGGAGAGCAGGAAGAGGAGGGAGAGCAGGAGGAGGAGGGAGAGCAGGAGGAGGAAGAGCAGGAGGAGGCAGCCTGACACTCCTCACAGCCCCTGTGCTGGCCTCCCCAGGACAGTGCCTACGACTCTTCTACCTTTCCTCAGAGTTAGAAACCTCAAGGAACTTTGGGATCCTAACCCAATGTGCAGTGTGTTCTGAGCACACACACTGACTGCAGCAGTAGAAAGGGCAGCCTTCCTTGAGGTCTGAATAGCATCCATTATATGCACAAAAACCATCTGGTTCCTCTGGAACAGGTCCTGCTTGATACATGGCTCGGGCTCGGGCCAAGATTACAGGTGTGCACCAACATGCCTGGCTATAATGTGTTACTGTTCAAAGCAACAGAAAGGCCTCCATTTGAATTTAACATCTACAGAAATCAAGGAATTTATCATGAAATATTTCAAACCTGTTTTTACAAATATCCCAAATACTTTAAAATAGTATATTTCCTTCATAAAATTACATTGAGTGCCAAACAGATGTTTAAAAAAAGAGAGAGAAAGAAAATGATCACTTCAATGCCTACAAATGAATTACTGGTATTGACGGTATTTTCCTTAGTCCTACACCGCCCTAAAAACTAAATGACAATCTTAGACCATTTCAAAGAGCCAGCTACAAAGGAGAGAATTCAAAGCCTTCCCCTTCCTTTGATCTCTAGTGGCTGGATGTGCCACTAGATGAGCTTCATTGTGGGGCACAATCACACACCTAGTTTACAGCACAGCAAGCCTCCAGGACAAACCACTGTGTCCTGCTCTGCCCTGGGCAAGAGGAGGCACAAGCACAGGAGCAGGCGGCAGGCTAGCAGGGGCAGGCCACGCTGGCCAAGTCAAGTAAGAGTCTGTTTGCCTCTAATCACCACCATAAATCAGGCGCTGTAAACAGTGTCAGTGATAAAATATCTGTCTAGAAATACAGTGTCCACTTTGAGATAAAGCTCTCTTCCCACAGCATTATACACTCCGTGCATGTGCATGCATATGTATACACATACTCATGCATGTTTTAGGATGCGTGCATGTGTGTGTGTGTTTGTGCATGTGTGTGTGTGCCTGTGTGTTTGAGAAAAATACACCAACAATCTTACACTGGACCATGGTTTTTGTTGGTTGCTTGCTTGCCTTTTCGAGGCAGAGTTTCTCTGGGTAGCCCTGGCTGTAGTGGTACTCTTTGTAGAGCAGGCTGACCTCGAACCTCTGCCTCCTGAGTGCTGGAATTAAAGGCGCGTGCCATCACCGCCCAGCTTGGAGCATGATTTCTTTACCAAAATGTCAAAGACATTATTCTTTTTAGATAATAAAGATGGTAGCTATTATTGACAAGCACCTGTCATTTCTGTAATGATCTGGGTAAAGAGGAACTGCTAGTAATTTAGACCTGCTAGAACCAACCTTCAGGACAACAGTAGAGCATTAGTACAGAACCTTCTGGCTGTCAACTCTAGAGAATTCTAGCTATGGAAAGCCCACTAGAATAAGGGGACACTTACTACATTTGATTAATATCAATTGTCACTGTTTCACATATTAATGAAGTATGAATTACATAGTAACAGTGACATAGCACTTTGAGTCACTGTTTAGAAACTCAGAAGTGAGGGACAGACATGGAATCATCCTAACAAACACTGAAAGCTCTCACCTAAACCTTCAGACTCAAAGAGGTAAGTTTCGTCAATCCCAATGTGGCGGCACCAGTGAAGAAAATTTGCAGTGTTGTCTCTAGCAAAGAATGAGCCCGAGGCAGCGTCTTTCTTACAGGGCACTTTTCTCATTGGAAAATTCTAGAAAAAACATGAGGAGAAAGAAACAAATGTATGACAAAGTAAATGTTACGTGTATTAAACTTACCTAAAGATCACACAGTGCGGAGGGAAAATAATTATTGCCCAAAATGATTTTCTTCTTTTACTTAAGTGTTTTCCAGAAAGATTCCTATGAGAATAATCTACTCAAAACTAGCAGTAGATTCAAGTTTCTCTAATCTTTTTTAGAGCAGCACAAGAACCTCAAAATTTAAAACGACAGCCTGGTAATCACAAAGCATCTCCAGGGCGTCTCTCCACGCAGCTCAACATGGACACAAGACTATGCTACACTAGAGTTTAACAAATCCTCAGGTTTGCTTTCTTCTACAGACAGACTCGTGAAGCAAGAGACTATGAGATTCAATAGTTGCTCATCCTTAATTCAGGTTGTTTTAGTGACCACAGTCTCAGAAAACCCTGTTATTATTTTTGTGGGTTTAACTGTCTGGCTCAAGAGTTCTGAGGCATTCCTGCCAGGGCTGAGGCAGGAAATAGGGGCGGTCTTTTGCTTCTGAACTTGGCAATTCATAACAGTGATGGTTTTAATGTAACAGGTAACAGTGGCTCTTTCTCCACCACTGCCAGTGTCTCTCCCTAGAGATAACCGCTATTACCAAGTCTAGGCATCTCCTTCTAGGCGCTATTATCCAGAACTGAAATAGCCTCATGCATGATTAAATACAGAATATATTATCATTTCCAAAAATATACAAATAAATATAGCAAAATACAAAGATGATTAGTATGAACTGAAATCCTCTCACTGACATTTTGATAGAGCATCTGTGTGCAAAGGTACACATATATACCTAGAAAATGTCACACAGACACGATTCTGCAAATTGATTTGTACGTGTGCATGAGTATGCATGCACAGTTAAAATATGTATACTAGATTGGGTGTGGGCATATTTAAGATTTATAAAGAACACATGTAAATAATCATTTCTAATATACAGTATTCTGATGTGTTTAAATACCCATAATTTGTTTTTACATCTCTATTGATAAGCAGATTATTTTTAACTTTTATATTATTTTTATCTGTGATTCTTCTTAGAACAAATTTCTAGAAGTAGAGAATTTTACATACCAAAGGATGTACTTTGGGTATTCCATATGTAATGCATATGTGCTTGTATGCATCTACATATAGGTATCTCACTTACTGTCCTCCAAGAACAATGATCCCATTTATGTTTCACTAATAGTATGTCCAGGCTCCAAATTCTTAAAAACACTGAACACTTGATGAAAAAAAAGATTACAAACCTAATCTACTTCAAACCATCATTTTAAGTTTATCTTAAAAACGCTATATATTCCACCAATATTTATAACGTCACCACCACTGCGGCAGCAGATGAAGACGATGATGACAGAAAATAATGGAGGAGGTGCCCTGTGTGCCACTGTCTAGGGTTTCCATTGCTGTCACGACAAGCGTGACCAAAAGCAAGTGAAGGAGGAAAGGCTTATGTGGCCTACAGTCAGTATCAACTGTTCACCACTGAAGGAGTCGGGACAGGAGGGCAGGAGCCTGGAGGCCGGAGCTGACACAGAGTCCCTGGAGGAGTGCTGCTCACTGGCTTGCTCAGCCTGCTTTTTTATAGAACCCAGGACCACCTGCCCAGGGTGGCACCACCCACCATGGACTGGGCCCTCCCTCACCAGTCACTAACTAAGAAAATGCCTTGCAGCTGGATCTCATGGAGACATTTTAAAATAGAAGTTTCCTTCTTCCGGATAACTCTAGCTTCTGTCAACTGGACATAAAACTAGGTAGTAGGGCCACGAGCAACTGCAAATCCTTTTCTCACATAACCAGAGAGCAGCCTGTGGATGGGTCTATCTACGTTTTTAGGACCACCTATAGCATATCAGGCTATCCTAGATACTGGATATAGACTTAATGTCAGTGAACATTCACGAATGAACGCCACAAGGTTTATGTCGCTGTCGTTTCTGGTATGTATGTGTACCCACATCACTCATGGATGGTTTTTAGGACAGGGTCTCTCGGTGAACCTGAAACTCCCTGACTTACTGGGTGACTAGCAGGCCAGTGAGCCTTGGGAACCTGCCTGTCTTTGTCCCCTAGCACTGGAGTCACAGGCACAGGCCTCCATAGCCACCCTTTACACGGGTGCTGAGGCTCTGATCTCATGTTACTTGACAAGCACTCTACATGTTACATGTTTACTTGTGACATGATAAACAACTGGGCCATCTTCCAAGCCTCAAGGCTAATGTGTCTAGCTTTAGTTTATAAATAGTATCTTTCAAATATTCAAAGGATGAAATCCATTTTTTAATGGATTCTATTTATTATATACAAGTACACTGTATCTGTCTTCAGACACACCAGAAGAGGGCATCAGATCCCATTACAGATGGTTGTGAGCCACCATGTGGTTGCTGGGATTTGAACTCAGGACCTCTGGAAGAGCAGTCAGTGCTCTAACCACTGAGCCATCTCTCCAGCCCCCTGAAATCCATTTTTAAAGCCAGTTAGAAGCTGGAAATGTAGGAGCACAGGGTCAGTGAGGAGCAGGGGTGAAGAGCTGACTTCCCTGTCGAACAATCACTTACCCCTGGCTCGTCAGAGTGGCAGGCTTTGACCATGCTCTGGAGAACGCCAATCAGCTGGCACAGCAGCACCCCGTTATCAAGTTCTTCCAGTAAACTCTCTGCCTTAATGTCAACACCTAAAGGCACATTTGAAAGCTAAGACACATCTGGAAACAGCAAATCCAAAAGCAGTGGCTAAAACTTGAATGCCATCAGATAACAGCCGGAAAACTAAAGAAATACAAGGACGAGACACTGAGTTACCACCCTTCAGGGGTCTAGTAAAACAAGTAATGTGGAGTTAAAGACAAAAGAAAATGTTTGTGCTACATAAAGTTCAGAAAAAAACATACGTACACTTATATGAGACAAATTCACTGACGTTAGGTCACTTGTGCAAGAAAAAATGTTTATAGAGAAGATGGATTGTGTTGTGATTTATGGGTTAAATACAGTAGCAAAATAACTGGGGCTATCAACTCGTGCATCTAAAACAGCTTCTTTGAAGAGCATTTTACATGATAAACTTTAGAAGCTTCCCATCATCAAGCTGAGAGCAGACAAGAGCTCTTAGGAGGGCCTCGGTCCATCTTCAGGCTTTTCCTTCCCATGAAGATCTCTGAATGCTACGTGAAAGTCCAGAGCTAAGTGATTTGAGGGGCTCAGAGGAAAGCTTACTCAGTAAAGGGTCCTGAGTTTGGGTTCCCCAGAACTTCATAAAAACGAGGTGTTGGTGTGCCTGGGGTGTAGTTAGGCAGAGCTCAGACATGGTTTTACACACACACACACACACACACACACACACACACACACACACACACACTGTACCTACACATAGGTACACATATACATGCACATGTACACATATACACACCCATACATACATATGCATGCATATGCACATATACACATCCACATGCAAACATACACATATACATGTGCATGCATACATGTAAATATATACCTGCATACATAGATATGCACATATGCACATGCACACATACCCATGCATATACACATACACACATGCACACATACCTATACATACACACACACATACCCATGCACACATACCCATGCATACATACACATATACACATGCACACATACCTATATAAACACACACATATACACATGCACACATACCCATGCATAAGCATACATGTAAATATATACCTGCATACATAGATATGCACATATACACATGCACACGTACCTATACAAACACACACACACACACATGCACACATACCCATGCATACATACACATACACACATGCACACATACCCAAGCATACATACACAGGTACACATCCATACATACACTTGAGAATTCCTGGCATCTGGAACAATCAGTCACTCGGTAAATGAACACAAGGCATCAGTGTCTCTGTGAGCCTTACCTAGCAAGCCAGACAGCCAAATAGAGAGATCTTCCTGCATAGGCAGCAGAGTGGCTTCGTGCCTCACGGCGATCCACTCGTCATACTGGCAAACATCCGCCAGTCCGGGGCCGTGTCTGGGAGTCAGGGGACACCTGGGACTCAGAGGCAGATCTTCCCCAAACCACACCTAGACAAAATACCAACCAGCTGAGAGAAAGCAACCTTTGCTTACTGTCACCATAACCCACACATGACTAGGTTTACATAGTAGCCATAGGCCATCCAGAACAAGCAAAACTGTATCATCTCCTAGAAAATGCATAAGTCAGAAGAAAACTGGACCATCTGGAATGTTCTGAGTATTTAATACCAACAGTGGTTAATGTCAATGAACACAATTAATAAATGGATTCTACTGCAGAGACAAGACAATAAAAATTCAACAAATAGTATTTTTTTTCTCCACTTGTTAGCTTAGGAGTTTACTAGTAACTAAACCAGAATCCCGCACCTTAGCTATAGGATGGGTCAATGACCCCTGCCTTACAAGATACATGTGTGCAGCATCTAGCCCTGGCCCTGACAGACAGCAGAGATTAGACAGGTGTCTGTTGAATGGGTGAGTCAATGGCTTCTGCAAACTTCAAATTAGAATTGTGATGCTTTCAATGTTTATTTCATTATCTCTAATTGTGTGTGGGGGAGGGGAGGGGGTTGGCCATATTAGTACAGGCGCCCAAGGAGGCCATGAGCCTTCGGAGCTGGTGTTGTGAGCAGCTGTGACCACTTGGTTTGGGTTCTGGGACCAAATTCAATTCCTCTACAGGAGCATGGACTCTTAGCCACTGAGCCATGCAGATTGTCCCCAAGCTGTTTGTATTTTAATGTTAATTCCACTTCCCCAAAAAAGGCTGCCTAGTCGTAAGACTCCAACTGAACCTTCCCATTTTAATTAGTAAAATAAAGGAAAGCCAGTGAGTGACTGGGCGGGGTGAAGGGGTGGAGAGAAGGGAGGTCTAAGAGGTAAAAGGCGGAGAGGTGAAAGAAATGAGAGGACAGAGGAGAAGGTCATTGTTGCAACAAGGAGCTTCCCAAGGACCAGCTAGACCCAAGTGGGATTTATTGGTATTAAAAAGCTATGAACATTAAGGATTTTACAGGTCTAATATCTCATATACAAGGGCAGTTTGTATCTTTGTCTATTTGATGCAATCTTGTTGTGTAGAGGGTTTGTGGATTGAGAGTTAAATATATAAACCTGTATGAAAAGCTATCGGGCTGTAGAGTTGTGTTTGTGTGGGATTTTGGGGTAGAGAAACACCCCGGGACAGAGGCAGAGAATAGGCAGTAGAAAACCGCCAGGGAAGAGTGTTGCACGGACAAGTTGGGCCGTGTTGGCGGCTCAGACCGGGCGCCAGAAGTTCGTGGGGCACTGAACTAAAACCGGGCCTGAAGAGTGAGACCACAGGGCCGAAAAGAGACAAACCTTTTCTATTTTTTAATATTTACTGCAACAGAGCCATTACTCCAACCCCTACAATGCTATCTTCAATTTTTTCCCAAATACTTTGATCAAAGCGATTACAATGGCAAACTACAGCCTATATGCAAATCTCATTTATCATTATCTGTATTTTTATGGCCTACAACTAAAACACTTTCAAATGGTTGTTATCTAAGTACCCCAATGTCCACCAGACAGTCTTGATTCTGCCTACTGGCCCGCAAAGCCTAAGATAGTCACTAATGTTTTAAAATAAAAAAGAAGACTAAGGTTACATAAACATACTATCAAAACAGCACTTGGAAATATCTGAAATGAGCAGATTTGCTTTCAGATTGCTTATAGAAAGTTATGTGCCAATTGTGAAACAACCATGAATTCACTTCTTTAAAAGGGCTCTTGTCTTCACAAGGGCTATTCCTAGTGAGGTGTGCAGGGAACTCTTCAAGGGAGGTGACTCAGAATGGAAACAGCAGTGACAGTGACGTATAAGGGTGACCATCTGGAGGTGTCTGGCAAGCAGGACAGCTCGTTAGAGAGTGTCAGAGCCCAGCCAGCTGTGTGTCTCCACCAGGGAGAAGGCAGACAGTGAGAACATGGGCCACACACATGAGGAGTGACCGAATGGGGGGAGGGGGGCCTCTCTGCTAGGGAAAGGAACAAGCATGAGACGGAGACACAAATGAAACCTGGGACATTTTAACAGAAAGCAAAGCAGTACTCAACAGACAATGGACGTATCAGAAAGTCACAGGAGAACCCACTAAAAACAAAGATGAAACAAACAAGACCCCTGGAGAACAGGAAAGCATCAAGTCTGATTCCCGTTGACCAACAGCTACTGAGCATGAGGTCTGCCTTGGAGTGTGTTTTATACACCCCGTATCGCTCCTCTGTAGAAAGTGATGTCCCCTCTCCTATCACCTAACGAGTGCAAACCGCTTCTAGACTATGAGTGGGACTTGTCCTGCTTGAACTTGTGCAAACTATAAAGAGGGGAAAACCCGTTTCCAGTTTCCTCTGGTGAGATATCCACAGACGTTATTAGAGAAAGAATCACAAGAGAACGAACTCCTGGAGTGCACACTCACACAGTGTGCATCCCAGTAGGTTCCCGCATGTGCTCTCCAGGCTTCACGACTATCCTGCAAAAGGTGAATTATTTTTCTCACCTTACAGGTGCTGAAAGGACAGAGGAGGCAAGATACCTCACCAGCCTCTTACTGAGAGATGGACGCTCTTACTGAGCCATCGACCCTTAAGCTCAGCTCTGGCTTTCCGATGTACATATTGGCAGCTGACTGTATCTTTTTAGGTAGAGAGGTTCAGTGTGCCTTTTGCCTTTAAATTAATATTTAACTACTATTCTATTAGTATCTAAAGGAAGATGAGAATAGAAAGGCAATAAGTACAGCAAATACAAACTATTGCGTTTCTGTCTGTTGTACATTCTGACTATTGTGATTTCTGTCACTACCCACAGCTAAGCTTTGCCCAATCATAAACAAACAAACAAACAAACAAAAAAAGCCCTACTCTTTAAAGTTTTTAATTTTAATATCCAGTCAGGTACGGACTCATTTATAAAGCATATGCACAATTATCTAAGCCTTGTACCTTGTATTTGATTTCTACTAACCATTCCTTCAAACTGCAAGCATGCACCATATTGTAAGGAAGGAATACTGTAAAAGATTCTACCTACTTTCCCAGGCTGACCCACTAACCCCAACATTCTTTTGACTCTTTCAAACATCTAGCAAAAGTAAAACTCAGAATCAAAATCTTCTCAAAACTAGAAAGTCAAAATGCAGTGTGCCTATTGTTAAAATGTAGTGCTAAAAAAAAAAAAAGGAAATGCTCGTGCCGTAAAAATCAATAATATCAATTCATACTTTATATTAATCTTTTACAAAGAGAAAACTTACTTGGATTGCAGGCTGCATGGTCATCTATGCTGAGATGAAACTTCTATTCTGGAGAAAGAAGATGGCATTAGTTCCCAGACGGATGGCAGAGTTCCTGCTCCCTCAAACCCCAAATGATAACAATGAGACATGCCATTTCCTGCCTCTTTGACACCTGCGACCTTGCATCTAGTCAGAATAACAATGACAGCTCAGAGGTGACTCTCTCTTCTGCCTGCCTAAGGGCACCTGTTAGCCGAGAAAGACCCTTTGGTGCCCCATCCCTGGTGCTACATAAAATTCATGGCAAATGTGCTTTGCAAAACAGTGTCCCTGAGCCTTTTCCGGTGTAAAAGGGGTGTAAATATAATGCCCTCCCCCTCACACATACACACAACCCGGTACTGGAACTCAGCCGTCTTTCGTCTCTTTATGCTGATCACATCTTTATGAGTCATACGGACTTCATGGATCACATGCTTAGCCACAAGCTTTTTCTGCTAGATAAGAAGATAGTCAAGTTAACTATCAATTTCAACTGTGACTTAAAAGCACTCACTACCTTCCCTTGATAATCTGTCAAAAACCAAAAGCAGCAGCAGCGTTGGCTCCAAGGCTCTGTTCTTGGAATCTACAACAGAAAGGCAAAACCTTAATTAACTCCAACCCATATCATTCTTTAATGTGATTTGCAGGGAGAAAAATCAGTGAAAGGCTTAAAGATTATATAGATTATATAAAAGCTTACTACAGAAAACTCTTTATAAGGCTAAAAGGTTACCTCTTTCCAAAGTTATGTTCTGCAGAGCGCTCTCGCACACCTCTCATGCTCGGTGCCCACTAGACACTGCGCTAAGGAACAAACAAGCTCACTGAAGGGCTTCGCATCATGTCCCACTTTCCTCGAGGAAGACCAGAGAGCACAGAATGCCCTTTCTGATGGCATTTCTCCTCTCTGCCACAGCAAAAGGCCAAGGCACAAGTGAGCATGTATTCTTCCCACCAGTTAATTCAGCCGGGAATACATTTTCCTTTAGCATAAATAACCCTTTGTCCCCAACAAAGGTTCACAGTATGAAGCTTCCGAGACCATTTCTTGGGGTGGGGGGGTGCAGCAAAGAAGCTGTTCCCATTAAAATGAAGTTCCACATAATCAGACAAGGGCTCTAACAGTTGGAGCTGCCGACTACCAACAAAAGAAAGCTACAATTATAAGGCGTGTGCACACCCAGAACAGTGGCACATTCACAAAGGAGCTGTCCCAAGAATATTCAGCAGCTGCATTTTTATGGAAAATTCAACAGAATCAGTTTTATGAAAGAAATGAAGAATCTGGGTCCAATGGTCAGTCACTTGAACTTTAGCAAAAGTCACATGCTTTCAAATTCTTCTGGTACGACAAACAGACAGCATTCCTGAAATAACAGAAATATAACCACGTACACTACCTCTAAAATATTTCTTTAGCTCTACGGATGTCTCGCCTGCAGAACGCTTGTCCAGCAAGGTGTTGGGCTTGACCCATGATACCTCAATAAATAAATAAACTAATTTGCAATAAAGGAGTACTCGGGTATGTCATAGCAGATCCTCAGCTATGAAAAGCTACTGTATACACTATTTATTTGAGGGTTTTATAACTGTCCAGACTGGATACAGAGAGCCAGTTTTTTAAGTATAACCTAGCTGTCTTGTAAGCCAGTTTCATACCAAGAATAGGTGGGTGGTCAGCCCTGGCCCTGGTCTGCAGAACAACTTCAATGTTTCTCTCACTCACTTACCCTGATCTCCTCCCGTCCATCCTTCCCTGAGTCTTAGCCTCAGTCTGGACCAGCAGCACATCATGCCTGGGGGAAGGGAGGCACTTCGACCCTGGGGGGACACCTAATTTGTTTTTCTCTTTCTCCCTGTCTTACTGGAGAAGCTGCCTTCAATTCTTTACCAGCCTTAATAGGATTTTTGGTTATCAGGTCCCACTCCCTTTAGACTGAATAAAAACAAAACAAGAACTCTCACGTGACCCCAAACCCAAACTCTCCTGTGACCCCAAAACCAAACTCTCCTGTGACCCCAAACCCAAACTCTCCTGTGACCCCAAACCCAAACTGCACTCCAATCCTGATGGGAATCTTTCATGAGCAAACACAATGCGTAAGCTGAGAATATTAAACTCACCATCAAAACTGCATTACGGTAATACAAAGTACGGGGTCCATCTGGGCTCAGCTCCTGCTTCAACATAAAAGCAGCTACATGGGCATGATGGTGCCAACTTCTTGGAACCTAAAAGTATATCAGAAAAAACGGTCTCACCATCACCCTCAGATACCTGATGTGAAAATAAAATGAGATGACACATAAAGGCATAGGAACACTTTACTAGGAAATCTACGATGAGACACAGTTGCAGAGCATTTGACAAAATCTGAAAAATTACAAGACCGACAGGATTTCGTTAAATATAACGTAGACTTCTTCCACTAACAAATGTATGATTATAAGTGAAGATAAAAACTTGGATACAGCCACATCAAGACTTGAAGCCAGAGTATACAACATAGGGTTCTTTTTGCTAGAATAATGTGGGGCGCCGCCCACACATTCCCACGCATTCGCCATTACAAGATGGCGCTGATATCTGGCTGGAGTTAGCAGTAAACAAGCCATGTGCGCACAGGCTGGGTAACTTCCGCTTCATGAGTTCCGCCTCTCCCGTGGCGTCATAGGGCCTGGTGAGTTTCAACCAATCAGGGGGCTCCGCGTCCAAGGCAAGGACTGATCCCTTTATAATGGGGCGAGCTACATAGCTCTCTCTCTCTTCCTCTCTTCTTCCTCTCTTTCTCCCGTTGGTTTTCGGCCGTCTCGTGGAGCTTGTTCGTCCTGTTCGTCTCCTTGGATCTCTTGGTTTTCTCCGTCTTTTTCGTTACGTGAAGCAAGTACCGGTTTTTCCAGATTAATAAAGTTTACCGCAGAAGGATTCTATTTTGTGTGCCGCGTCGTTCTTGCAGGCGAGACGGTTGCGCGGGACAGAATAAGTCTTCATAAATTTGTGGTTTGCGTATGTGATGTGCACGTGCGCACAGAGGCTACAGCAGATACCAAGGATGCTCCTGTCTCCACTCCACCACGCTGGAGTTCTGCCCAGGTACAAGCCAGCACTGCTTTTACACAGCTGCTGAATAGTAGAACGTAAGTCCTTATCCAAAGTGTTTTTACTCTGAGGCGTGTCCTCAGCCCACGAGTCCCATTCAGTCCTATTTCTTATTTCAGGATATATCTTGTTTCGTGTGATATTACACGCGTTCATGTGTTCAGTAAACATTTATCCACATCCTTTATTGAACTAGTCACCATAACTAAGATCAACATGGTGACCATCTTACTGTCCTTACAGAGCTAATAACAAACACCACTAAAGACTGAGATGGGACCAGACGAATCACTGTATGGCTTTAGACCACGCCAGTGCTTTGGAGCCAAAAACAAAATCTCTCAAGCGAAAAATAACAGGGGCCGACATTAGACTTAACTTGAATGGAATTATTTTCCTGTAAGAAAGGCATAAATCTGGAGAATGGTAAGATTTTAGCCAAGAAAGGAATAAGGGCTCTGTTTCTACACAGAGAGCAGTTTTTACCAAGGCTTCAGCGAAGAAAGTGTGACGTAATCCAAGAACTCAGAGAAGCACCACTCCAACTGAAGGATGGAGAGCCTGTGGCTTAGAATAATGTCCAAGAGTGGCCCCATCATCCCGGCCGTGCTGAGAAAACTAGAATTTACTCTAAGCGGAGTGGGAAACCACTGAGCGGTTTTAATGAGGGAGCGGAGGCATGATCTCACTGATGTTTTAAAAAGCTCTCTGAGGACAAAGGAATAGAGGCGTGAGACAGAAGTGAGTTCAGTGAAGAGAAGCAGGAAACAAGAAGTAAATGGCTGGAGGTGTAAGAAAAGGAGCGGGGACACAGAGGGCAGATCCTCCAGGAGAGGGAGATCAAGGTGGAGGGTGAGGAGACCGTCGCTTGCTGTGGACAATCTGAAGAACCCCATACCCCATACCTGGGATGAAAATGAAAACATACTTTTATGACATTTCTGTATTTTTTAAAGACACCAAAATTCCAGAATTCTCATCACACGTATCTGATGTCAAAGTGCTCTTCAGTTTTCCAACTCCTTCCAGCTTTGTTGACTACACACATTTCTCTCTCCTTGGCTGCTTTCACTCCGTGTTTAGCAGCTCTCCTTGGCAGGTGGCCCACAATTCTGGCGATGCCAACACCGTGGGGTCTCCAACACAATCCAGGCTTCATCTTTAAAGTCTCATGCAATGATCCCTCCAGGTCTCTGCGGGGAACCTATGACACTCGCCTGATCTCAGAAGCTTTCCTTAGTCACTGAGGATAATCCCACAATCCCTTTCTTGTATCCTGGACTCTAAAGACAGAACCGTGTGGCTGACGCTGCCAATTTCCGCTGTTTGCTGGGGCTGAGACTTGGCCCTCTCCTTCAATTATGTTTGCATTCAGCGTTCTGCTGTTGATGGATTCCTTCGCTACTCAAGTTTTTCTTTAATTTCTTTTTATAACGTGGAAGCTTAGCTGAGTGGGTCTTGGGCAGAGGTTACCGTTTGCTTTATTCCATTCAGCACTAGGCTCTTCTTTAAACATGTAATCCCTGAACAGTGGACTTAACTGCATTAACTTCCTGGTGCTCCTTTTCTTAAACTGTACCTCTTGTATTTTTCCATGTCCGCCTTGCTCCTTTTAATTGTAGATCTGCGTGAGAGTGACAGCCATACAACAGTCACTACTAGGCTGACTTGGAATCTTCTTTACCAGTTCCAGTAATTAAGAACTGTTTTATTGAGCCATAGGCAGATTGGGGTGACGAGGCAGAAACCAGCCACAGTCTTTCCCAAAATATCACAAGAACGATCTCTAGGTCACTTACTAATAGTCTTCCCCTTCCCCTCTGAAACCTCTTCAGCCAGGTCATCATAACCTACAATGGCTCTCAGCACTGCTGTCTCCCATGCTCCTGCTGGGATGGCCCAGGAAGCCCCATTTAAAGAGTTCAAATACTTTTCCGATCCAGAGTCTTCCATGTTCCTCCAACAAACAGCATGATCAAACTTGTCACAGTAACATCCCGCTCCCTGGTACTAACTCTCTACTGATCACCGTTCTATTGCTATGAAGAGACACCCCAACCGAGGTAACTCTTATAAAACACAGCATTCAATTTGGGACTAGCCCACAATTTCAGAGGTTAGTCCATTATCATCATGTAGGGGAACATAGCAGCATGCAGGCAGACATGGTGCTGGAGAAGTCATTGAGAGTGGCGTCCTGATCCACAGGCTAAGAGAGAGACTCTGGGCTTGGCGTGCAGTTTTGACTGTTTAAATACTGCAAGTGACATGAGCTAATAGGTCAGAGGACCCACTAAGACAGGTAGTGACAAAGGTTGAGAGTAGTCAGAGTTCAGGAATGCAGGACAGAATAGATGCACAGAGGGGCAAGGACTCTGGCCACTGTGACACTCGAGGATGCATATGGCTGCTCGGCTGGAGACATCAACATTATCAGACAGAAGAGTGGCACCCAGAGATGATCCTCCTCGGTTCCCAGAGCCTACAAATACCTGACTTGACATGAAGAAAAGGGAAACTTGCAGACAGAATAAACGACCTTGGGATGAGAGCTTACCTGGGTGGAACTAATGTAATCACAAGAGTCCTTAACGGAGGGGTGAGGACCAGAGGGGGACTCTCCCTTCTCAAGAAAGAAGAGGAAGGTGGAGTGGGGGGAGGACCTGTGAGGGGGAGGATGATACTGACACGTAACGTGAACAATAAATGTAAACAGAGATGGAGGCAGTGTAGAGGAGGCACCGGGAAGTCATGCTGGGAAAACATCAGAGGCAGATCTGAGATGCTAGCCGCACCGGGAAGTCATGTTGGGAAAACATCAGAGGCAGGTCTGAGATGCTAGCCGCACCGGGAAGTCATGCTGGGAAAACATCAGAGGCAGATCTGAGATGCTAGCCCGGGGCTGTGAAGATGAACAGACAATAAACCTGCGCTGCTTTTGGATCCTTCTAACACTTGGAAAACTGACACAGGAAGATTAAGGCTTCAAGGCACAACAAGTTCGTGCCTCAAAATTAAAAAGAAAATTAATATACAGCAATGTTAAACCGATACCTAAGTGTATATTATTAAAGGTTAAGAGGTACTATAAAAAAAAAAAAAGACACAAATCCATGGTCTATTTACCTACAGAAATGACAGCTTCAAGAGTAGATGAAGCCTTTTCAGAAAAGTAAGATGTTTAGGCTGAGAGGTGACAGTGACAGCAGTTGGCTGGGATGCACAGGGCTTTGTGCTCAGTCTCCAGCACTTTGAGAAAGCAGGAGCAAGGTTTCCACAGGTTCCTTACTAAAGCATCCTCACACACCACTCTATAGACTGTTTCTTTGTGGAAGAACTTGAAAACTTCTCTTGCAGTGTTTAGCAGATACTGAATTTGAGCAACTCAATTTCAGCTTAACAATTTTCAGTTTAGTTTTGGGAAAAAAAAAAAACAACAAATCTTTTATGATTTTTTAAATTGTATTTTGAGGAAGGTATACACGTGTGAGTTCTGGCACCCAAGGGGGCCAGAGGAGGGGACCTGGTTCCTTGGAGCTAGAGTTAGAGAGTTTTTAAGCTACTCTGTGACAGAGATGCTGGGAACTGCGGTTGGGTCCTCTGTCAAAGCAATACATGATCTTAACCACTGAGCCACCTCTCCAACCTCTAGCCCCCCCCCCCAAAAAAAAAACTTTGAAAAGAAATTTAAAATCAGTCCAACTCCATCACTTCAATTAAAAGACTGCAAGGAAAATACAAAGTACACTAACATAAGGAAAAATGAGAGAAAATATATTTAATATGGCTTATGGACCACTCATATTGTTTACTAAAATATGAGCATGGGTAAAGAGTAAAAACTTTTCTCTAGACGTGGTTGACACACCTGTAATCCCAACACTCAGAAGGCTAAGGCAGGAGGGTTGTCACAAGTTTGAAGCCATTCTGACTTACAAAGCAACAGTTACTTTTTTTAGTTGCCTGAAGACTAAGGCAGCTTATAGAAACAAGAGTTTATTGGGGCTTCAAGTTTCAGAGAGTGAGTCTGTAACCACCCACGGCAGCAGGCAGGCAAGCATGGCACTGGAGCAGTAACTGAGAACTTTACATCCTTCAGAGTTAGAGCTTTCTAAGAGTTGATATCTGACCCACAAGCACGAGGGAGAGAGCTAACTGGGAATAGCTTGGGCTTTTGAAACCTCAAGGCTCCCCCACCCCCAGCCCCACCCCAGTGACATATCACCAAAGGCCACATCTCCTAATCCTTCCCAAACAGTTCTAACAACTGGGGACCAAGTATTCAAACACAGGAGCCTGAGGGTGGGGCTTTTCTCATTCAAACCACCACACAACACAGGCCAAAAGAAAGGAAGGAAAAGAGGGAAGGGGGGGGGGAGAGAAAGGGTTAGAGGGACTGAGGGAGGAAGGGAGAGAGGAAGGGGACAAGGGAGGGAGGGAGTAAGGAAGGAAAGAAGAAAAGAATTTTTAACATAGCCAAACATATTTTAAGAACCAACTTTAATTTTGGCAAGGAATATAAGTCAGTTCTAGACTGGGGTAGAGTGCTTTCCTAACATGCATAAAGAGAGCCATCCCAAGACACACAAATACAAACTCCACCATAGCTAATATAATACTTTCTTACAACCAACTTATACAGCATGACAGTAAACAGACATCTGTCAGATAAGACTTCAACAATACCTAGCCCATGACTGACTGATGACGAAATACTCCCGAGATGCTATCAGCAAAAACAAAGGTCACATTACATTTCATGACTGTGCTATACTTTATTATAGTCAGATTCTGGGAAGGTTTATAATTCATATATAAAATACTTTGTAACTTTCTGTTAACCAAAACATCTGGTACATCACAGTGCCGTTCAATGAGAAAACTCGCTGAATTCTTAGGAGGAGAAACACCCAAGAAATGTAATTTTAACCACTGCCTTGCAAAAACATTATTTCTGAGGCAGTTCTCTCTAATAATGAGGTTCAAATTTAATGTGAACTCAACTTGAGATGACTTAGATTAGCTTCCCACTCTCTCAATACATCATTATTGGGTATGTAAAAGGGTACCTAATCCAAATATGAGCAACCACAGAAAGATAGTAAAATATGTTGTACACATTAATTTTAATCCTTTACTTTTCTCAACAGTAAGCTGAAAAACATTACTGAGGTAAGCAGCTCTGTCCCGTGTCTCCAATCTCAAAGCAGCAGACAGCTAGTGTGCAGTGTCAGTTAGCCATAATTTTTGAAACTGATGAGTCAGACGTGCAACACGTCAGAATCTACACCAGAGTATTCTTACTAGTTTCCTCCTGAAAGGAGTTAAAGGTGTGGGGAAATTCCAATATTTTTAATCCTTCTGTGTAAGCGCAAGAGAAGTGAGCCCACAGCAGCTCAGAACTACTTACCTAAGGGTAGTCATTAACGATCTCACACGGGCTAAGCAAAACCCAAACTCTGACCTAGACTGGACTCGCAGAAAAACGCATCCCTTCGTTTCAAATAAAGACTACAGAGCACTCTAATGTCTTCTTCTCAGCCCCTAAGTTTAAAAGGGATAGGACGGAACAGGACGGGGAGTGCGTATGCCTCGGGATGCAACATTCTGCAAGCCTATCCCAATTTAGTTCTCCAAACCCAGGGGTGTGGGTGGGAGAGCGTTGCGCAAGGGCCCCACTAATGTTTCCTAATTCCGTTAAGTCTGGGAGATCTGAGCCCTGCAGAGGACGAATAGAGAAGAGGTGCAATGCCTATCACGGGACAAAATAGTAGCGTGACCATGAATAGTATAGTCTGTCCTGGGCCAATGATTCCATCCTTTCCGAGGATGATGATGAAGAATCAAGCGACCCTCTGTGGCTGGGCGCAGGCCTAAGGGTGGCCAGGCCACCACGCGCTAGCGTGTGTCTCAGGGTTAGTCCGACCGCGGCTCTACCTCGCGCCCCTCTGGCTAAGGAGCTCACACTTGTAGCCCCTCTCGCCCACCAGAGCGGGCAGGTGGAGGAAGGCGAGCTGAACGTCATCGTGACAACCCCAAGAGCCAATCAGAGCACGCGACTCCCTAAGTGAGCCAATCGCAGAGTTCCAGGGAATCCTGCAGCTCTGTAGCCCACCTGAACTCCACCGGGACTCAACTAATTGGAGAGGTTGGGGGGTGGGAATCTGTGCAGGGGTGCAGCAAAGATGCGGCAGGACACCTGGAAAAACGACGGAAAGTTCGGAAGGAAAAGAGAAATCTAACAGGGAAGTCACTTACCGGCCCGAGAGCGAGGTCACTTCTCCCTGCGGGGCTCAATCTGTGCGTGCGAGCAACAACCGCCGCCGCCGCCGCAGTTCGCCGCCGAGCGCGGCCGCCTGTTTCGAAGGAGCCAATCAGAACCGGGGGCGTGGTCTGGACGCCCCGCCTCCTGAGGCTTTCTACCGCAGGCTGGATTCAGGAGGACCTCTCCTTATCCAGTCTGCTCTATTTGTGGCAGCGACAACCCCTCCTATTTGTCCCGTCGTTCCTGAGAGTGTGTGAAGCCCGCCTCTCCAGGCTGCTTCAGAGCGCCCTGGAATGTTGCTCTCCCGGGAGTTTGAGCTCCTTTCAACCCTAAAATCTGCTCACGTCCGGATGGGCAACGAGGTTTCCAGAAATACAAACCAACCCAGTAGGGACCCGTCCTAAGCAGAAGTCTTTCAGACAGAGCCCACCCCAACCCCTTACTGTGAAAGAGAGAGAGAAACCCTGCAGTCGCCCCTGGAAGCCAAAAGAGGATGTTGGCTCTTCCTTCAGGAAACCTGGGGGAAAGGGGATTTGGATGTCAAAGCAACAATGTAACCATGTGATTGTTACACTGTAGTGATAGGTGTGGGTTAACTACAAAAGTGGCTTTTTGGTGTGGGCTGATCTTACTGGCTAAAAGCCTGGAGGTTCTGTGTTTGTCCCAAGCTCTTAGATTTCTGTGGCTTCTGTTCCTGACACCTCAGAGGTGCAGGCTTCTCCATCTCTAAAGTGTGGGCATTGAACTGAAACCTGGTCTCTCACGGAAACAGTACAGCACACTGTTGCTTTCACAAGAAACAAAACAATCTCAGTCTTCAAAGGGTTGAGGGGCATGGAATGGGAAGTCTGTGAAGCAGGGCGACACTCAGGTTTGGAAGTGGCTGGATCTTGAAGGAACACCAAGAATCTGACAGAGGAGGTCATTGCTGTGAAAGAGCGGTTCTTAGGTCAGAGGAACAACAAATGCAGGACCCGGGAAGGAGGATGGAATGTTCTGGAAGTTACTGTTTTGAATAACCTTCGAGTGTAGATGCGGTCCTGGAGACTCGTGAGATGATTCGAAGAATATAAAGATAGAATGAGTAAATTTATTTGTTGATTTTTTAAGGCGGGGGCGGGGCGGGCGCTTATTCATTTTCAAAGATTTTACAGAAGGGATAGTTTGTCACAAAACAAAATAAAACAAACAAAAACCAACCTAAAATGACAACTCCCTGCAGTTGTTCAGAAGGTGGGTGTGAGGAAGTGTCTGGAAGTACCTAAGAGTGATTTATCTGGCCTTGGTTATGCAGTGGCACTGGTCTTAGAAATACAGGAAAAACAAGCCATGGTAGAACACCAACCAGTGTGCATTTTCATTGGGTGTATTCAGTTTGAAGTGTGAGACGTGCTTGGGGTTAGAGATGTTTCGATAACAGCGGAAGACAAGGATTAGAGATGCTCTATCCTGAGCACCTGGGATCCTGCCGTCCCAGGATTCCAAGTGGAGAAGGCCATCATTAAAAACTGACAAACGTGATAAAAGGACTTGATGATATCAGCCTGTAGTTGTTCCTGTTTCTTTGTTTCCAAATCGAGGTCCATCTGAGAACTCTTGCTGACTACTGCGGCAGCAGAAATTCGCAGCGTCTGGTAAAACCACCCCGTGCTTCCCAATAGTTCTATTTAAAATCACGGGGCTATTTATACGCCTCCTTATGAAGCCAGATTTTTGATGCTTTAAATTAAATATCAAAATAGGTGCACTTCTCTATAAAATTTTAAGAATAACCATGTCTAAGTTCCTAGCACCAAAAAAGAAATTTTAATTAATTAACAATAAGTAAATTGTGCTATATAAATCTTGATGGGTCACTGCTTGTGCCTAAATATGTGAATACTATTGATCTAAAACTGAAACTCTGCTCAGTGGAAAATGTCAACAGTCTCCCTCCACGCACAGTCTTTTAACATTCCCAAGTCACTTACTAGAAACCTTGAAGCAGCTACATTAAGGCCTGCTTTCTTCTCGTTCCCCTGTCTATGTGGTGACACAGTACAGTATGGTTGCAAATGTTCCAGAGGCTGGAAATCTGTTCAAGTCAGTCCCTCAGTCTGTATCCCTCATTGGTTACCTGTGGATTTAGATGATGAACACCCCCCACCCCACCCTCACCCCCAGATCCTTCCATTTAACCTGCTTCTCTCCCATTTCCCTTAAATTCTGTCTCCCCCTGTTTCATCCACAACTTCACGTTTACATTAGTTTCTATTACTCCATCCCCTAGCAAACTGACCAGCTTACCTACCTTGATCCTAACACTGCAGTTAGTAATTGAGGGTTCCATCAAGTAAGCTATAATCTACTTTCATGTGTAGGCTTTCTAATTGGTGGTTAGGTTAATAGCCATGTTTCAGAGGTTGTCTCTTTAATTGAGATTGGCATAGTTGTAACGTGGGGGGTGCAGAGGGCACTCCGGTTCCCTTCCATCAGATAACCATGTGTTCACTCTGACTTTCCAGTTTCAGAAGTATGTCCCACTTCAGGAAGCATCACGTATGAAAGCCTAAGTTTTCAAGTTGCATTACACCAGGAAGTTATTTGTCTGGCTAAAACACTTCTGCAAATACAGAGGTTCCCCCAAAACTCCAGTCATCCTTGAAGTAAGGTATGATCTCTCTCCAGACTTACAAAGATGCTTCAGTTTCTTACAGTACATTGTGGGTGGTTTTCACTTTGATTTGCATTGGTTTTCAGACCCTTTGTTTGGATTTCAGCACTTTGGACCTGGTAGTACTCTGACATTATTGATGTCAGCTGTGGACTGGGTAGTGTGTGGAGTACTGAGTGAAATTCCCGACTTGTTCACAATTAAATTACACCTTCAGCAGGTGGTCAACTGAGATCCAAATACACTAAAAACAATGATGACCTTTGATCTACTGTAAGAATGCTACCTATTTATGTTCATTAATGTGTTATTTAAGTGTTATGTAAGTAATTCACCAGTATGATTTTATAATAATAGTTGTGGCTAATATCTATGTACTGAGTTAAGTATGGTATATTCCAATTCATCTCTACTGGACCCTCAAAATATGGCTTTATTTGGAAGTAGGCTTTTGTCCCAAGTCTGATTAGAGTTCATTATAACAGACAGAAACACACACATGTACACATAAACACATGAACATGCACACAGTGCGGGTGGGGAAGGAATAGAGGTTAGAATTATACATTCACAAACCAAGGAATGCCAAGAGCTGCTATAATAATTCATCAGATTCAAGAGTGCTCGTGGACTCTTTGGAGGGAGCTTGGCTTTGCTGGAACCTTGGTTTAAGATTGCTGGCCCTCAGAACTGTGAAAGAATAAATGTCTGTTTAAAGCTGATGAACAATCTAGTCATGCCAGAACTCTAGGAGGCAGTACCATCTATATCTGAACAGAGATATAAAAATCTAAATGCACAGCAAGAACAGCAGCATAAAGATGCACCACCACCACCCCCAGCCCCTGCTTCATTTATAAATGCCACAGATGTTAACAGGTGCTTATGGAAACTGGAACTGGGTTATCATCCTACATATAATAGAAAAAAAACTTCAAATTTATGTCAGAGAAACTAAATCTTGGGGAAAAATTCTCTAACTTCATGCAAAGTGTGATCTGAGATTTCAAATAACATCATAAATTTGGTGATTTGAATGAGAATTCCTCCATAGGTTTATATATTTGCACACTTAGTGCCCAGATGGTGAACTATTTGGAAGAATCAGGAGGTGCGTCCTTGCTAGAGTAGGTGTGTCCTTGTTGGAGAAGGCGTGTTGGGCACATTACTGGAGTGGTCTTTGAGGCCAGTGCCCTCTCTGTCTCTCTGTCTCTGTCTGTCTGTCTGTCTGTCTGTGTATGTGTCTGTCTGTCTATCTGTCTGTCTCAGTCTCTCTGTGCCTGAGAATCAAGATGTAGCTCTCAACTGAGTTCTGGTCTTGGAATTTCAAAGCTAGAACAATCAGCGCTAGGGCAGAACTTGCTGTGTAGAGCTGGAAGCCCTGTAGGAGATACTGTCTTCACCAGAGAATGAAGGAGAAATGTTCCATCATTTCTTATTTTCCAATCTCCCAGCAATGCCTTTCTTGATAGAACATGGCTGGTCAAAGCCAGCTGACCTAGGAGCATATACAATGCAGCTTGTTGGGAATTAGCTCTTCTACAACAGATAATAGGGAAACAAATGGAATGGATAGGTCTGAACACCAACAAAATATACAAAAGTAGCCGGGGGTTTTGTTATTGTTGTTTTGTTTTGTTTTGTGAAACGCCAACTTCATTAGCTTCTGGAAAAAGAGAAACATCAATGTATCTTGGTTAGAAAATTTTCAAGTTAGCAGTTGGGTTGTTGGGTGTATTTTGCTTCAGGCTGTAGGTTGAGTCAAGGTACAATCTTTCTGTCTCCCATTCTGGGTCATCCAGGGCAAGCTCTCCTCACGGCAGATGGCAGATATTGGGTATGCAGAGCAACTGAGACACACTGGTCTCCAGTGGCCTAGGTTCTGAGCTGATATTGTCACTTCTGCCTATATTCTAAAGCCCAAAGCCAGCCGCACAGTGAAGGAACATTAGCCCATTAAGTTAGCCACCAAGATCTACTTCCTTGTTTGGCTACTTCCTCCTCCTGAGGCTGACTACCAAGGTCCAGCTATCAAAGTATTGAAGTCCAGAATTCAAAGGCCCCCTTTGGCTCACCTAATTAATATGCCTGTAGATTGTCCTGAAACTGTATTTTAGTGTTAATTCCACTTCCCCAAGAAGGGCTGCCAAGTCATATACTCAAGAGGTGACTTCATCTGAACCTTCCCATTTTAATTAGTAAAATAAAGAAAAGCCAGTGATTGGGTAGGACAAGGGAGGTGGAGAGAAGAGAGGTCTAAGAGGTCAGGGGAGAGGAGAGTGAAGGTCGTGGCAACATGGAGCTTCCCAAGGACCAGCTGGATCCAGGTGGGATTGATTGATATTAAAAGCTATAAACATTAAGGATTTTACAGGTCTAATATCTCATACAGAAGGGCAGTTTGTATCTTTGTCTATTTGATGCAATCTTGTTGTGTAGAGGGTTTGTGGATTGATAGTTGAATATACAAACCTGTATGAAAAGCTATCAGGCTGTAGAGTTGTATTTATGTGGGATTTGGGGGTAGAGAAACACCCCGGGACAGAGGCAGAGAATATGCGGTAGTAAACAGCCAGGGAAGGGAGTTTCTCGGACAAGTTGAGCTGTGGGGGTGGCTCACACCGGGTGCCTGAGGTGTGAACGGCTCCGTATCAGGGTCAGGCCTGAGGAGTAAGAACTCAGGGCCAATTAAGAGATAAACTCATTCATTTGTTTATTTTAATATTTACTGCAACACATGCCCAATTAAAATTAAACACCTCATCCTGACATAGGGTTTACCCTTTTTCTCTTTTAAACTGCCATTTGCCTATGGGCCATGTCTGTCCCCTCTCTACCCAGAAACAGTCCTTTGTCCCCGAAGACAAATACCCTTTCTCCCTCTCTTTTGTTCCCTTCTCCTCTCCCTTGCCCTCTATCTCTGGTCTTTGTCCCTTATCCCTGCCCTCTCTAGGGCAAATCTCCTTTGTTCTGAGAACTTGGTCTTGGAGAGTCTTGATCTGAGTTCAAAGTTCCCTACACACAGACAAGCCCAATTTTAGTGGATAAATGTTCTTCCCAGTCTTTATAATGTATTATGTATGCAGATTCATAGATTCATAGATAAAAGAATTTACAAACAGGCTAGAGGGAAAGCCAAGACTAATTTTTTGGGGGTTTGTAATTAAGAAAACAAACAATAGCTGTTGGGAGGGAAAGGGCTAAGAGGACAGTCAAGCTTTCTGACTAGAGGCCAAGAAAGGAGACAGGTGTAGCAATGGAAATCTGCCAGCAGCTGCAGAGGTTGGGGGAGGTGGGTGTCTGGGAGTAGAGCAATCCTCGGGTGTCTAGGTAAGCAGGTTTAGGATTTGGGCTAGTCTCACCAAAAAAAAAAAAAAAAAAAGGTGGAACTCAGCGTCATATTTTTTAATTAGAACTCAGAAAATGAGAGGGACTAGAAATGAGAAAATACCTAGAGTTTACCCCTCCCCCTTAAATATCCACTAGTGAGGGATGGAGAGATGGCTCAGCAGTTAAGTACTAACTACTTTTCCAGAGGTCCTGAGTTCAATTCCCAGCAACTACATGGTGGCTCACAACCATCTGTAATAAGATCAGATGGCCTCTTCTGGTGTGTCTGAAGACAGCTACAGTGTACGTATATAAATAAAATAACCTCCTAGCGAACCACATCTACTCAGAATGCTTGACGCTGGATGTGTGGATGTTAAGCACTTCTGACATCAGGTGGCTGTGGTTTGGTTCTAAGGTAAGCAGTGATTGCCAGTACTGGGGAGTAAACTGAGCCCACTGAGTAACAACGTAGCCACACCCTCTACCACCGAACCATAGGCCTCCTCTCCCTCTTCAGATGACAACCACAAGGCTAAGTTAATGTCCAGACTCTGACCAATCAGCTCTAAACTGCTGCTTTCCACAACCCCCCTGTTCAGTTTAGTAATTCTTTAGAATATCTCAAAGACCCCAACGGAAGCTGCTCTAGGACTGTATTAGTCAGTCCCATGCCCTTAAACTGCTGAGGCAAAGTTCCCGACAGAAGCCACTGAAGGGAAGAGAGGGCGTCTTTGGCTCACAGTTCATATGGCACCGAGGAGAGCCTAGTGGCTAGAGAGGCCCAGTCCATGGCTGCAGGAGCTTGCAGTATGGCTCCAGCAGATCAGGAAGCAGAGTACTAGTCCAGATCTGGACAGTTGCCTGCCTCCACCAGTGAAGCCCATCTTCCAAAGGTTTCATGAACTCCCAGAGTCACCCCCACCACTTAGGGAGACCCCAAGAGTTCAAACCCAAGCTTGTGGGAGACACCTCACATTCAGACATAGCATTCACTCCAAAACAGCAGCAGCAAAGAGATGTACAGGACATGGGGAACAAGGAGCACCCAAATTCCCTTTCCCAGCATGCCACCCTCCAAACCATCCCTGTATGGCCACTAACCCAGTTTTCCAAATCTCAGTGTTGGGAGCAGAGCTATGGAGACTGCATAGACATGATTTATTTAATCATTGGCTTTTGGTGTTGAAGTCAGATCACCATTCCCCACCCCCTAGAATCTAGGGTTGAGACAGAGAGTTCTAGTCCTTTAACCATGTGGTTGGACCATCCCAAAGCTATCTATGGCCCCACCAAGAGTCATTTTCGTAACATAGCTTAGATGTGGTTAAAGGAAGCTTGCTATGAATATCAAAAGATGTTTCTCTACCCTCACCACTGAAGGATACAGGGTCGGTTCAACATGTGAAATCAATAAAAATAAGAAATCTTATAAACAGACTTAAAGACAAATATGGCATGGTCATCTCAGCAGCTAAAAAAAAAAAAAACCCAAAAACTTTGACAAAATGATTTCATGGTAAAAGTCCGAGATGTGATAGGACTGGAAGGAACATTCCTCAGCATAAGAAACGTGCTACATGACTAATTATTGTAAATGGAGAACAAACTCAAAGCAATCCCATTACAACCAGGAACGAGGCAGGGCTGTCTGTCCACTATCCCTGAGTTCTGAAGCTGTGCCTGACAGCTGGAACAGCATCCCAAACTGTATCTCTTACAGCACCAGCTGTATCTCTTATAGCATCAGCTGTATCTCTTACAGCATAGGCTGTATCTCTTACAGCATTAAGTTGACTTTCCCACATGGTAAACATAGTATTTGCTACTGGGAGCTTTTGACCACTTCAGTACATCCAGACCAACAGGATGTTGTCTTCAGTGCCCACGGGTTCCCATTTCCCACCACTTCCCCCATGTGTTGCCTGCGATCCTGAGACACCAAACCACACTCTGTTCCGCCCCCCTGCCAACCGAACCTTTCCTTTCAAGCACTCAGGAGTTTACTTCAGTCTTAACTCTGTCTTTCTTCAGGTGGGCCTGTCACTCTTCACTGAGCAACTAAATCTTTCTAAACCAGACTCTACTATGTGAATTTTCCATTGGTTTATTCAACCATTTTCACCACGTTCCGGTCATTTGAAGAATTCGTTTAGTTCCCACCCTCCTTTGTCTGTCCCCTCTTTCACCTAGAGTTCCCCTGGCCCACAGACTAGGGAACTCTTCTTTGAATCCCAGGGGAAATTTCACCTCCACCAAGGGATTTCTCAGGGTTCTGTGTGTGATGGTTTGTATATGTTTGGGCCAGAAAGTGGCATTATTAGGAGGTGTGGCCTTGTTGGAATAGGTGTGTCACTGTGGGCGTGGACTTAAGACCCTCACCCTAGCTGCCTGGAAGTTAGTCTTCCACTAGCAGCCTTCAGATGAAGATGTAGAACTCTCAGCTCCTCCTGTACCATGCCTGCCTTGATGCTACCATGCTCTCACCTTGATGATACTGGACTGAACCCCTGAACCTGTAAGCCAGCCCCAATTAAATGTTGTTTTTTATAAGACTTGCATTGGTCATGGTGTCTGTTCACAGCAGTAAAACCCTAACTAAGACATGTGTTAGCCTGCTCTGCTTTCCACTACCCCCCTTGGAAACCCCCTCCCAGCTGTTACTGGATCTTAGCCTTGTCCGTATATGGCAAGGAGGGAGTTTAGCAGAACTCAGCATTACAGAGGACTTTCCTTCAACTTTCTGTTTGGTATCAAACAGAACCCGAGCCGTGCTATTTGGATTCTAGTGTTGTTTTGTATCTCTTTATAGACTTCGCCTACTAAGCAAGTTCCATATGGACTTACTTCAGGAGAAAGAGGGATTTCAGCTCATTACTTACAGAAGGTGTTTCATTGTATTAGGCAAAGGAAAAGAGAGAGAAGATGGCCACAGTTGAATAATGAAGGAAGGAAATGAACCAATTCCTGCTTTGGAGAAGTATCTAACAGCTGTGCACTGCAGCTGCACGAGTGAAAACAATGGGGGGAGGGGCGCTGTGTGTGCAGAAGCCACAGTGTACATTTGAAGAATTATTTGCATGCTCTGTAAATGCGATTTCAAGACCCCAACAGCCTTGACAGTGGGGTTTCTTCAAGAAATATTTTATGCAGAAAATCATTAACTTCCTGAATGGTGAGAAGGTTATCCCAAATGAAGGAACATCAACCATGGCTTCTGCAGAGACCGAAACACTACTTTTCTATTTTAAGAGTTTACTTTATGGAGATTACTGACCTCCAACTCAATGAGATTTCCACCATCACTTAAAGAGATACTCGTCAATTTTCTTTTCCAGATGACAAGTCTCTTGTTATTATGTTCAGTTTAATTGTCTCAGTTGACAACAGCTCTTTAATAAAATATATATAATATTGTCGAATGGAGAATAAAACGAGGTTGTCCCTTGCTTGGGAGACAGAATTGAAGTAACAATTGATTTAATTAGGCAAAAGGGCATGTTAGTGGGGTTTCCTGAAGCCTTTACAAGTGTAGGGGAAGCAATTCTACCGAGCCCGTATTTACAATCGTGGGAATTGTATAATTGCTACATAAATATTCATTGAGATTCTTGAGTGAAACCAGGTACCAATGAAACAAGGGAAGTCCAATATCAGGCTTCTGTTCCGAGGAGGACAGGAAGCTAACCCCTCCCCGTATCCATCACTGCACATCCCAGATCTCGCAGAGGAGCGGGGTGAACTTGTGGTCGTTCACCCTCCAAGACATCAGCATCTCAGCGTGGTGATGGTTGAATGTCCGAAGTTCTGTCAAGCGACCCAGGAGGCAAGCAAAATGCTGAGGGTTCTCTGGCTGGTGGATCTTACACAGTTTTTGCAGCACATCGAGCAGAGGCTCCTGAAGCTTCTCCACTGCCTCTCTGTCCTTTATGTATTGTCTGTCTATGTGAGGGTTTGAAATAAAACAGCAAGATTAAAAATGTGAAAAAAAACACTAATTGAGGGTGATTATGGCAATGGCTTTTTAAATGTGTAGATTTATACATACATATAAATATATACATATTCATACATATATATTGTGCACTTAGTTGCACAAAATTTTCAATGTACTAAAATGACTTGTGTGTACATACACACATAACTACACATATACATACAGAGATGTATACACACATATGTACAATGGACTTACAGGTAGAACAGGATAGGGAACACCAAATGCTCCCAGAAGTGTCTCTAAATTCCCTTCCCAATTGAAGTCATTGAAGGAAACCCACACACAGCGGGTGTAAGCATCCTGTCTCAGGGGGACATTGCCAGACTTCCTGGGCAATGGGGGACCTTCGTGTGTAACGTTAGGTCTCTGCCAAGTGTTTTTCCCCCTCAAATTATAATAATTAATGCCCAAAGAATAGCAACTAGTGCCACCTACTTATCACACATGAAAAGTCATCTAAGGCTAGCACAATGTGCTTTACAAACCTCAAATGCAGTACTGCTTGTATCCAAATTACTAAAGTCAGCTTTGAAAGTAGATTTTATTCACAGAGATACTCAGGACTACAATCTTTAACACACTAATAAAATTAGAAGCATATGATTATACAGTGACTATTAAGCATCTCTTTGAAGAGCCATCCAGGGAACATCATAACTTTTAAGGAGAGCCTTGTAAGGAGTCTCCTAAAGGACTGGCTGATCTCTGCTATGTTACAACGTATAACATGTCTTTGATGTCCCTGCATAAGTATCCATCTCTCAGAAGAGCCCTCCCTGATCACTAATGAGCATCTCTTCCCACTTCCTTCCCATCTAGTCTCATCGAGGTAATTGTTTTGGAGATGAATTCTCACTGTATAGCCCAGGCTGAGCTCCAGCTGGTACTCTTCCTCCACTAATGCAGGCATCACAGGACGGGCCACTGGGCCTGTCTATTATTATTACATATTTTGTAGACATTCTGTATCTTCCTCACTTTCCTAGAACAAGAGCCTTATAGAAAGACTGTTCCATTTACTCCTAAAGTCTGCAGCCATATCCAAGGTATACGAGGTGTTCAACAGGCAATTACTGAACCCATAAGGGTAATTTTTTCAATATTAATTGAAAGCATATTAAGATAATAATAATGTCCTATTTGAGTAGTAGATTTGTGGGTCATTTCACTCTCTTTTTGTGTCTCTGTTTTTTTTTTTTTCCCACATTTTTCTCAATCCGCATCACCATGACTATGCTGAGAAAGAAGCAAACCGTATAAAAATACAGACATGAGGGTGAAGTTACCTGGAGAGAGGATGACGATTGCTGTGAGCAGCGCATACTCCTCCTGTGTCATTCTCAGTTCCCCAACACTCTTATAGAAACTGAACATCGGGGTTATATACTCATCAGAGATGCCTATGTAGGAAAGTTCAAAGAGCACAGTTATCATAGCAGACTTTTAATTCTAGTTATCATTATTGTGGTGACTGTGTGTGTATGTGCGTGCATGTCTGTGTGATCGTGTGTGTGTGTGTGTGTGTGTGTGTGTGTGTGTGTGTGTGTGTGTGTGTGTGTGAGATCAGGAGCATGGGTGTAGCCGTCAGGGTAGGAGTTTGTGGAGTTGGTCCTTTCCTTCACAGAGATTCTCAAGATCTAATGATGTCTCAAGATCTAACGGTCAAAGCCAGAGACATGCTACCATTCACATTTGTCTCCATGTGCACACAATCATTTTGTTATGATAAGTTATACATCTCGGCCAAAGGAAGTGTGGGGTAAGAAGACCAAAGTATTCAGAGGACAGCCTCCTGAAGGATGCATTTGTCTTTGATTTCAGCTCTGTCTTTGTTTGGACACCAGTGAGTAACTCAGTCTGTCAAATATGAAAGATTCCACGTAAGGACCAAACCTCCCACCTCTCTCCCAGGCCACATCCGGATGTCTCCACTTTGAGTGATCGACACCCTTGGCATCTAGTCGTCCACATGGACATCTGGTATGTGGTCCTATGGGCTTCACCGCTTCCCCTCACCCCACGTGCCTTACCTCCTATAGCTCCTCTTCCAAACCCACTCATTCCCCACTGTTTCGTCATTAGGTTTTCTAAGATCCCTCTAGACTGGTTCTCAGCCTCCCTAAGGCTTCAAACTTTTAGTACAGTTCCTTGTGTTGTTGTGACCCCCACCACCACCATAAAATCGTTTCGTTTCTACTTCAGAACTGTAATCTTTGCTACTGTTATCAACTGTAATGTGAATAGCTGCTGGGCAGGCCATCTGATTTGTGATATGCAGGCTGAGGACTGCTGCACTAGCTAGACACGGAAAAGTCCGTAAGTTGCCCCAAGAGACAGAGCTGTGAGAGACAACGCATGACTGGAGCCTTAGCTGCTCGGTTTCCCCTGCTTTTCCCTCACACAGTTTCCCTTTAGCCAGGTTCAGCTTCAGTTTCCCTCAGCAATTCCGTTTTCCCGGTGCCTGTACACCCGTGACTGTCTTTGCTCTGAATCCCCTCACTCCTGATGAACTTTAGTCTCGTTTGTAACTTAAGACAACCTGTGTCATCTTTTCTCCTGCTTACTAAAATATTAGTTTGGGGCTTGTACTACATACGCATGGTCTCATTCCAGAGGAGGGATGTCAAGGAGACATGGCTATGACTTGTTGATGGGTGGAGGTGAGGACCAGTCTCCCAGGATTGGTCCACCCGAGAATCCATTGCTTTCTTCCTTCCTAAGCCAAATCTAGAACCACCGAATTCTGGCTGAGCCAAATCAGAATATAGTTGAGGCCCCTGATGCTTAAGGGTGTGACTTTCAACTTGTACACCTTATAAAGTCAAAGTGTCAGCAAGTTAAATCCTCACCCTTAGATGAGCTTAAAGTCTCCTCCAAACTGAGGCTTTGGCCTCTTCCAGAGATTAAACATACCACACACCACCGCTCCCTCCCCCATCGTTTGATTATGTGGCTTCTCTTGACAGCCAAGTCTTTGTTTATCAAGTGGGAGATTGCATCAGATGGAAGAGTGCCCTTTATCCAGCTGATACAGAACTCCCCATGACCAGACAACATTCAAGGCATAGAGTATGAACCTGGGAGTGGGGCCCGATGCTTCCTTCCATCATAGGGTCGGGTTGGAGATCGTGAGTCAACTCTTGACTTCGACATCTGATTCATATAGTATTACATAAAACAGCACAGAGAGTATTTTACTGCAAACCTGCCTTCCAGTCAGCCCTCAACGATGGGGCAGGCCGGTAATTCCAATTAACTGGGAACCTGAGGGAGGAAGAGAGCCTGGGCAAGCCCTGCCTAAGCTACAGAGGAAGTTCAAGGACAGCTGGGCCACCTAGTGAGACCCGAAAGCTACTACAGATTCTTAACCCACCAAAGTGCAGAGAGTATAGGACTGTGGAGAGCCCAGTGGCAGGGGTTACATCTGCAAATCACCCTGGTACCTAAGGCTCAAGGAAATTACAAGAGCCAGGGGACCAGAATGTCAGCTTTGTGATAGTGTCTCCTAGATAGGTTGGGTACTACAGTCATGACATCTCAACATTATGGCTGCCCACATGAGCTCTGCATAGTAATCCCATCAGTGGATAAGCCAACACAGATGGGGGGAGTTTCCCCAAGTCTCCACCCCTGGATGAAGAATTGAGGAAAATCAATGGCTGATAAGAGAGGGAGAATCCATTTTCTCCAGGGATGAGCCCCTTCATAAACTACCTAATCCCAGTGGTCTGCCTTGAACCTGTCCACAGCGGGCATGGGTGTAGTAGATAGGAAAGAAGAGGTCTTGAGTTCAAAGCAGAGCACAGAAGGTTGGTGTGTGTATGTGTGTGTGTGTGTGTGTGTGTGTGTGTGTGTGTGTGTGTGTGTGTGTGTGTGATGTAAATACAGGACCCATGTATAAAATTCTCAAAACATTAAATAAGTAAAAATAAATTTCCAAACACTTGCCTAGCTTGTCGTAGGCTCTGGGTTGAATCCTCAGGACCACAAAAATCAGAAAGACATACCGTTTATCATTGCTAAGCAGGTGAATTGCATTAACAAATTAATTCATCATGACCTCACCCTGTTTTAGTCTAGATTAGATTTGTGTCCTTCTGTCTTTACAAATCTTTTTTTTTTCTTTCTTAATTTCATGTGTGTTGGGGGTTGTGCCTATGGGAGGGTCAGGAAACAGCTCTTGGGAGTCAGTTCCTTCCACCACGTGGATCCTAGGGATCAAACTTCGGCCATGAGGCTCAGCAGCAAGAGCCCCCATCTGCTGAGCCAATATTGTGTACACACGTTTGTGTGTATGTGTGTGTGTATGTGTGTGTGTATGTGTGTGTGTGTGTTTAAAAAAAAACTCTTTCACTGTTTGTTTTTTGACACAGGTTCTCACTATGTAACCCTGGCTGTCACTGAACTCTCTGTGTAAACCAGGCTAGCCTCTGCCATCCAAGGGTAGGGATTAAAGGCATGTGCCACACCCCGAGCTGAAAGATCATTTTTCTCCCTCCTGGGGATGAATACAACTTATCCGATCAGTGATTTGCCTCCAGATTTTTCTGGACGTTAAAGCAAAACAAGATTTGTAACTTTTTTCTTTTCTTCTTTTTTTTCAACTAAAGATGTTCTTTTTACCTTCAAAAATTTAGCAGTCTTAGCTGTCTCTAGGTACATGTCTCTAATCCCAGCACTTGAGAAACTGAGGTAGGGGGATGCTGAGGTCAACGGGCAGCCCAAGGCACAAATCAAGACATTGTCTAAAGTCAAGTAAGGCCTTCTTTATGCCCCTTCCGTACATGAGGTCTGCACCCATAGAGAAAGAGTACCTAAAACGCATGGTTGGACCTCAATCTTACTTTATTCTGTTTTTAAAGAGAACCCCAGTAAATTCCTAAAAGTTTTAAAAACTTGTCTAACAGATTTATGTAGAAAAATTTATTTTTATGGAAATTCCTTCAAAAATACATTTTAAATGGGGGAGTAGGAGTGGTTCAAGACAAGGTCTTTCTTAGAAACCTTAGCTGTCCTAGAATTTGCTCTGTAAACCAGGCTGTCCTCAAACTCACAGTGGCCCTCCTGCCTCTACCTTTTGAGTCCTGGGATTAAAGGCATAAGCCTCTACCTCCTGCCTCATTTGAATTACTTGGTATGGCTACCAAATAATGTTTCTAGCCAAAGTATATTCCTGTTTTTACAAACATACATACACATGAATACACTTTCTACTTCCCACAGCTGTGTTTCCCGAGCCAGCATCTGTTTACATCGTTCAATAGACGGAAGACTGGGTGAAGAAATGTCACAGAGAGGGCTGTCATATCTGTGAGCGTTTGTCAGAGAATTACCTGTTCTGTTTGCCAGTGACCACACACACTTTTGGTCATTTTTGAATGTCCGTGTGAACGAGCAATTGCGTTTTTATCATTATTTATGAATGGCCAGTTTGTCCCAGGAAGTGGCTTTCCAATGTACCGATCTGCGAGCGAATGTCTCACAGAGCGCACGTTACTTGTGTAGCCAGAGGGCAAGCGGCTTAGTGTAGCGCAGAATAAACCCCTTTGTTATGAAGTCATAAAAATAGCGCTAATGTTTGCTTATGTGTGTATATACACGTAAGCATGCCACGCACTCACGGAGATCACAGCACAGCATCTAAGAGTGGGGTCCTTCGAATTCTCTCGTCCCTGGGATCGAACTCAGATGATGAGGCTTTCTGGCAAGCACCTCCACCTGCTGAGCCACCTCACTTGCCCTGGGCCATAACTTTAAATGCCACGGGACTCAGAGATACTATCCAAACCAACGAAATCTGAGGATGTTCGGTATTTAGAGTTCATCTCCGACTGCCAAATCGCCTAGCTTGCTCATCCTTATTTCCAGCCTCTAGTGAAGCTACCTCCACCGGTTAATTACAGTCGATGAAGTCTGGGGGAAAAAATTAAAATGCTTACTACGAGTGTTTTATTTTGTACATGTAGAAGCCGGGGGTGTAGAAAAACATGTAGAAAATAAGTAACATGTGAGTTTTCAAAATTATTGTTCCTACGAGTCAGATCAAGAGCAAGTCTTCTCTGGGACTCAGACTAAGGACTGTAGCATGAACAAGAAGAGTATTTCAAGTATTTGGGAACCAGCTGTTTCCAGTATAAAAGCGTAACAACACCATCCTGAAGGGGGCAGACCTTTCCCGTTTACCGGCATCTCTCTTCTTTCTTTAACTTGATTGGTTCAGGGTTTTCACTCTTAGTACCAGTACTCAATATTGGCCACTAGAGGGCGCTATTTTCTAACGCAACCACAGAGGCTGTCTGAAAAAGTTTTGAGTCAATTAGCTTACTTCTGCACCTCTGTTTCTTGTTTTTTCTTTTAAAAGGGGAAGGTGGGTTCTGTGACTGAAAAACTGTTTTTGAAAGGATCAGAAACGCTGTCTGAAAGAATGAGCCCTAACGTAGAGCTCAAGTGTTTACCTGAACAAGACATCCAAGCCTATAGATGCCTTGAACATCCTTTCAGACTGTTTTCCATACCCTGGTTTGTTCCCGATGAATGAATGACAACTCCTCTGGAATCCTGAAGTTTAGTTTGCTCCAGCACAAGGTCCGTTTCCGTAACAGCGGCAGCATCCAGAAATTCTGCTCAATTCTATTCACCGAAATTAAAGGGGGACTCTGCTAAAATTCTCAATAGAGATTCCTGCTGTCCTCACTTTCAGCCATGACCGCTGTCCTGCTTAGAGGCGATGCTCACAAGCTCTGGCCATTAACTAGAAGAACTTGCTCGAGGAGAAAGCTAACACATAAGGAGAGAAGAGCAAGGAGACAGCTGCTGTGTTTCTCACCGTGTGCTGAGCCCCCAAGTTAGCTGCTTCACGGCCTCTTCTGGTTTTCTATCTGAGCTAACGGTTTTTCTACTTTCAAAAACCATTACCAGGGATCAACCCCAGGACGTCGGTATATGCCTGGCAAGCATTCTACCATTGAGGTATATCCCCAAGTCAACACTGGCTATCTCCCTGTATCCCTGCAGCACACTGACTTGGCAACATGAGCTGGTTAACAGGCTCCAGAGACCTTGTCTCTGCCTCCCGGCACCGGGGTCCCAGATGTATGCACCCAGTTTGTCACATGGGTGCTCAGTTCAGGTATGCATGCTCACATGGTACCCACTTCGCTGACAGCCACCTCCACGGCCCCTGCTCCCCACTTTCTACCGTTCCAGGGTAACATTCGGCTCAATTCTCTATTACCTTCACCTGAGATCTTCTAACAGATAGTGTCTCTAAGAAATGACATATTATACTTTGTCTTCAGGATTCCTCCCTGACACCCATAGCCCCTGTTAAATCGAGGCACTGCACCCGACCGAGTTCAAACGGTGCTTTTCCGTGACACTTTCCCTGGCACTGTGACAGCCACAGAGCCGGAATTTCTTCTCCCTGCTCAGTTCCACCACACCTATCCGACTCTCTCCGTGCGAGGCGTGACAATTGTACACAAATGTATAAGGTAGGAAAACGTGACTGTACGTCTACAGAACCTAGACCGGGAAGGCTGCTCCTCGGATGTTCCGATTCATCCCTGAAATGTATCTCTAATAACTCTCCGGCTGATGGAAACATAGGACTGTTTGTAGAATCGGACAGTGCTGTGTTTTTCTGGTTCCTTGTGACAAAGGAGGCGTAGTTATAAAATGTCACAGAGAAAAGCGATGTCAGTAAGTCAGTGAGCGGGCCAGCGGGATGGCTCAACAGGTAAAGGCGCTTGCCACACAAACCAGACAACCTTAGTTCGATTCCTGGGACCTGCGTAAAGGCGGAAGGAGAGAACCAACCCCCACAGAATTCCTTTGGACCTCTATGTGCAACCACAAGCAGAACATGCACACACTATAATAATGAGTACATTTGTGAAAAGACCATGAAGCCATTCTTACCATATTAAGACCCGTTTCAACTGCTTAACCCTTACCAAGCTGGCCATCTGTCTCTTTTAATTTTTAAAAGCTCCAATTAGTTTAATAATGTAAAAAAATGGTTAATTTAAGATACTAATTAAATAATATGCTTTCCACTCATCCTAATAGCAAGATTTATTCGGTCAAATTAGTCTTAACTGGTGGTGAGGACTCCCATGGGTTTGGACAGCCAGGTTTCCAGTTGAACTCAATGAATATTCCATCCATACTAGTTTACCAAGTAGGCCCTGAACATCACAATCGTGCCAGATGACAAGCTCTCGGGAAGCTCACAGATCAACGGAACAAGAAGATATACAAGTAAATGCATAATGCCCAAGGCTGCGCAACTCAAGGTCTTAGAGAGGAACAGTGTGTCTGCCCAGTGATACTAAAAATATTGACCCGTAAAATACTTTGATACATGTTCATATGAAGAAAATCTCTCTCTAGAAGTCAGCCTCAAATTTTCCATGCCAAAGGCAACATGTGATCACCCTGAGAAGTAAAACCTGAGGTTGTAAGAATGGAAGCTGACTTAATGATCTGTTGGCCTTTCTTACTTAGAGCTTTGCACTCTCAAGCCTTTGAAAGACGCTACTTGAACTCACAGTTGGTTTTACTGCTTTTCTGTAAAATGTAGTTATAATGTATTTATTTGTGCATGTTCCAAAAGACAGGATCCTCGGATGTTTTTCCACACACAGCATCCTCTAGTAGGGCACTACGCCAGCTACCACTTCAGCATCCCACCCTGAGTATCTTGTTTCTCTGACCTTGTTGTCTGTGATCATTCACAGAGAAGCAACTTGACACCCCCTGACTGCCACTTATGTCGATGGGGGACAACGATGGGTTTTATCCTGACTGGCCAAAAGCTGGTAGATGTCAGACCTTGGTAATGGCAGGAGCACTATATGGAAGGAGCACCTACACTCATAGCCTAGGTGTCTGCTGATTATCTGTGTGGCCTCGACATTAGCGAATGTGACTCCCACCTACAGAGGCCACCTATAGACAACTAACAGGATGACACAAGAAAAGACAATATTCGAAATCGTGGGACACGCTCTCATTCCGACAAATACTTTCAAGTAGGATATTTAACTTATGTGTATTGTGGGGATAAAAAGGACACACATACCCCCCCCTCAGAATCCTGTAAACCTTAAGATTTACTTAAATCTGAAACAAACAAGACGATCTGTTTCATTTTATTTGGTTATTGCCCAGTGCCTTCCTGTTGAAATGTACCTGCGTCAGAGTTAGCAAGCCCACCCTGGTTCTATCATTTTGATAATCAGCATTATATGATTATTACCCTTATTAAGACTTTTGGCTTAGAAGCCTAGTTTGCGTTACAATACTATATTAGGATTAAAACCGTTGATACACTCACTTGCCCACAAACAACTGCACCACAGACTATGTCAGATACAAGGTCTCCAGCTTCCATGAACATAAATAAACACAGTAGTTCCCTTTAAGTAACAAAACCTCAGGAGATGGTATCTTTGTGTATATAATTTGGGTATAATAACAGAAAGGAAAAAGAGTATAAATTTGCAGAACAAGAAAGCTAATTTCTACATTGTATTCTTTAAAGGCTTGCCTAGGCAACAGCCAGACAACTTTGAAAGGCTGTGCTAGACCAGAAATAATATCCAATAGAAATAAGAAATACTCATTAGCATGGGAATAAAAAGTTACTCTTAAAGGTCATCTTGCAAGATCGGTTCCGATGTGACATGTGAACGAGACAATGCTCTGAGAATCACTGGGAGCAGAGAGCTTATACATATTAATAGATGGAAGAGACAGCAATATGGATAATAAAACGGGAATCAGCGTGCGAGTTCGGGTGGTTTTCATCATCACAATGTGGGGTTGGTATTTGCAGACAGTTTCTTATTATAAACAAAAGACATGTATATTTATTGATGTAGATTATATTCCGGAAAAACTTTATCACCGAACTTTCATGAAACTTGAACAATCACAGTTCTGAAACTTGCATTATAAGTCAAGAGGGTTTTTGTTGTTGTTGTTTTGTTCTGTTGTTGTTGTTGTTTGACCCTGACATGTACTGAACCTGAAGGAGCTTCTCATTTGGATATCCCACTGTGTCTGTATAAGTCTCCTTGCTCCCTCCTCGGCCCCTTCAGCTCTGCATTTCCCTTACAGACAGAAGGATCTTTCTGTGACCCATCCGTTCAGAATATCAGGAAGGTGTCACGCTGTAATGGAACTAAACAACTTTTCTTGCATTCAGTGTCCTTCATAGTCTAGTACATTTTCAGCTTCGTCAATAATACTTTCTAATCATCAGGACACTTGTGAGCGTGGACCATGGGCATTGTCTTGTTAAGCCACATCCTTCCATTTCCTGTGCCTACATTACAGCCTTAGACAATCCTGCTGGAAATATTCCTAGCTGTCCCTTCAGGATTCGCCTGTCCAGTGCCTGTCGAGTCCGCTTGCACAGGAGTGGGAGCACTCCTCCGTGCTCCAGTTTGTACAGTGCTCCTTACTTATGCTCTTCCACCTTCTCCATCCGTCTGCCGTTTCTGAAGGACAAAGGCCAGCACATGGCCCATACCTTCCACTATTGTACAGTCCCTCCTGTCTGCAGGTCCCAAAGGACCAAGGCCAGCCAGTGTGCAGTTTATACCCCGACATGTGTACAGTTTCATGTGCAGGGCAACCCGGGTATTCAACATGTATCTGTTTAGAGACAACGGAAGACGTGCACAGAAAGACCTCCGGGTGATGCCACATACTTTACATTCCCACATCATGTGCTGCAAAATGTGTCACACAGACAATGATGCTGCTAAATGGCCCCAGTATTAGGATCTGCCTACAACAGAGTTTCTAAATCTTGGCATGACTGAAACCTTGAACTGAGTAAGTAGATTGTTTGCTAATGATGTGGGGGTGGGGGTGGAGAGCGTCTAGCTTCTGACCATCAGCTGCTAGTAACATGCCCCCCCCCCCCCAGCAATGTGACAGTCAGAAATATCCTTGGATGCTGCCAACATCCGAGGGAGGAAGTGGATCAGCCGAGGCTGGAGGCCACAGTGCTACAGTGTAAAATCAGCAGTTTTTGCTGAGTTCGTCGTACGTTTGTAAAATCCGCCTTTCCCGGCAAAGTCGTTAGTTAAGAGGAAGAGGAGTGTTGGAAGTTGGAGGAGGAAGAAGCACTGGGTGATGGTTTCACACAAGATGACACGTTACTGGGGAAGAGTGGAAAACTGAGAGCTCTTAGCTGCACTTGCAATGTGTGGTCCACACCATAGGTGAGCCAACCATGCTCTCTTAGTCCTCAGGGGAAAGCAAGTGGCGGGTTGTACTCAGTCAGCTAAGCGATGAGGTAAAAAGCAAACGTCTGTAGCTCGATATAGCTTAGCACATCCGAAGGTCCTGGGTTCAGTTCCCAGCAAAGCCGTAAGCGGGTACGATGGCTCACAGTTTGAAATCCTAACACTCAGGAGTAGAGACAGGGGGATAAAAAGCTCAAAAAAAAAAAAAAAAAAAAAAAAAAAATCCTCTACCATACAGGGAATTTAAGGCAAGCCTGGGCTATATGAGAACGTGTCTCAAAATCGCTTTCCCAGAAGAAGCAAGTCGTTGAGTGTGTCCAGCAAATGATCCAGGAAAGGATCCTATTGATGGGGCAGAAACCTGAAACTAAGTACTGAGGGAAATGAGGTCGGGCAAAAACGTAGCACAGCAGTGCTAGCATAGTAGATGCTCAGTGGGAAGAGTGCTTGCCATGAAAACCTAACCACTCGAGTTTGGATCCCTAAGCCCACCACACACGGTAGCACAGGCTACTTCAATCTCCCCACACACTTACTGGGGATGAGCAGGCAGAGGCAGGAGAGTTGCTAAAAGCTTGTAGAGTGGCCAGCCTGGTGCAGCATTGCATAAAAGAGATTGTCTCAAACAAGCTCAAAGGTGAGGACCAGCACCCGAGAATGTCCTCTGAACAACACATGTCCTCCATGACACGCGTCCCCACTCACACACATGAACACAGACATATAAATGCATAGAGGAAAGAAGTAGCTCCAGCCAGTGGATAAAAGATTGGGAGTGGCAGCTTGGTGGATGAAAGCTCTTCAAAATAAAGAGTCACTGGAGTCAGTTGAAGAAGTGAGTGAGTAGGAAGGTAAAATGCTTGTCTTCCACCACAGCTCAGTAAAAACCTGGGCACTGAAGCTTTTAGGGTTGATGTATTGGTATTAATAGGGTATGTGTTTGGTACAGGCTTAATAAAATCCATCCCCAAATGTTGCAAAGAACAAATTACACACACACACACACACACACACACACACACACACACACACATACATACACACACACACACACACACACACACACACACACACACACACACACACATATATATATATATATATATATATATATATATATATATATATATATAAAATGCAAGTTGTGGGCCATTGTAGGACAACCACAGCCTGAGAGCTGTTCCCCTGTGAATGTTAACAACATGCTGATGCTGGTTGCATTTCAGCTGTTGGCTGATCACAGCCAGCATGTTCAGTGGCCTGTTCAGTGGACACCTCTGACCTCATCCCTCTCTTTACCCTAGCTTAGGCCTCAACTGCCCTGTGCTTTGAGTCTTTTCCCAGTCAAGCTTTCCTCTCCCTTCCCACAGGTAGTGGGAAGGCTCTCTCTCTCACCAGACCTGCTCCCTCCCTTTCTATTTTCCAGAGATTCTTATTGATCAATCCTTTGCATATTTAATTTCATCCTGTCATTTGCTCTAACCAAGACCTTAAGCTTATACAGCTAGGATAAAGCCTTGTGTGAAAATCACTTTTATAACATGGAAAGAGATGGAGTTAGAGACAGACAGACAAACAGGCAGACAGAGACAGAGATTAGAATATCTGGCTAATTAGTTCCCCTTCAGATCTCTACTCATCAAAACATTTTAATTTCTATGGCAGAAAGCTCCCTCCTCTATGCTATGTGGCACCTGAATGAACTTTGAACAACTTATCTTGAAAGGAGAGGGAGCCACATCAGAGTTCCTTTATCAACAATGCCTGTGCACTCACCTTACATATAGATCCCAAACAGATGCCTGATCCTTCAGACTAACAACTTCCAGAAAGACTGAAAAAAAAAAACCCAAAAACCAAACAAACAAAAAACCAAATTTCTGTGCTTAGGTTTCAGGGAGGGAAAAACAAGGAGTTATGATATCTGGGAAGACCAATCAGCTCCAGGTCTGGAATGGATGTGAAAGGGACAGTGTGACATTGTTTCCACCCCTAGAGCAGGGCCAGTAGAATGTGGACCTTCACAAGTGTTGATGGTTGCTGTGCATGTAGGGCTTGTCTGCATAATAATGTACATATTTTATGAACATTATTCCTTTATGTTCCTCCTTTAGAGAATGTTCTCCTTGCCAAGGTTAATGACTGTATAATAATCAGAAACAGCCTGAGTCTGGGAAGCAAGAATGTGTCTGATGTTTCTCAGCAAATGCTGTGACCTTTAGGACAACCCTTAAGGCTGTGGGAAAGAACTTTGAAAACATGAGTTCAAGAACTTTCAACTATGCAAAATATAAGTATGCAATATGACTGTGTGAGAAGCTTCACAAACCAAAACCAAAGCAAATCAAACAAAAATTAAACCGAGGCATCTGCACTAAAGAGTCAATAAAGGGAAAGGAATGCTTAAAAAACAAGGCTCATGGTTCAAGTAATAAAGGAGCACCAGGAAGTGAGGGAATGGTGATCCTAGAATTGGAATACCACGCAACCAAGTTTATTGTTTGTGTTTACAAAGGCAGGCAGATTTTTGGGTTCAAGACCTGCCTGTGACAGATGGAGTTTAGGTCGAGGCATGGTGGGAGTTGTGATCTCAGGGCAGGATCCTACCCAGCTAAGCCTATTGGTTGTGTTTACAAAGGCAGGCAGATCTCTGAGCTCAAGGTTTGTCTACAGAGCAAGTTCAAGGACAGCCAAACTTAGGCAACAAAAAAGTTGAAAAACAGAAAGTTTGCTTTCTCACATAAAATAGCCTCTATGTCTAGATTTGCCTACCACATGTGCTATGCCCAATGAACCGCATAGAACTTGCTATTTTTTTTTTAAAAAAAAATGTGCTTGCTGTCTTTTTTCTAAGAATCAAGGGTCTAAGGTTACAAAATGCTGATTCATGGGATGATCAAAAGGGAACTTGGAGTAAATGATTGAATTGATATACAAATAAGACTGGGCTTTGGTCTGCAAGAACAGAGTTATCCTATCTAGCAGGTTTTCTGACTTTAGTCAGAAAATCCAAGAGCTATCTAGAAAGCTATCACAAATAAAAGACAAAGCTGTCAGCTTTCACCCATCATTGACTCTGAGTCACATCTTTCACTGATACCATTCGGTCCTTTCTCAGGACCCTCTCCCAAGCCAAGGCTGGCAGATAAGACTGCTGAAGGTAAACCTCCACCCATGTGTTCATTTCCTCTCAGTAATTCTCCAGATGTTTCTTAAGCAATTAAGCATCTACCCCAAGAAGCATGTGCTAGGACCCCCATCACACACACCTCCACATGCCCCCACCAAACAACACACATACACACACACACACACACACACACACACACATGGGGGGGAGAGGGAGGGGGGAAAGGAGAGAGGAGAAAGAGAGAGAGAGAGAGAGAGAGAGAGAGAGAGAGAGAGAGAGAGAGAGAGAGAGAGAGAGAGATTAAAACAAGGTCCCAATCCATTCAAAAATAAAATCTACCATGTGACATTTATCTGGTAGATTTTTCTTGTCCACCTGTTCTAGACCAGAATCAATAATTTTAAAATGTTGACTATAATCCATACTTCTTGGCAACACAATGCCTTTCAAAGAGTCTGAGACAACAGCCTTAGATCCTTCAACCATCTCCCCCAGAGATAGGGATCACACCTTTGAAAATCCCTTATCTCCTTGCAGGAGTGTTCCATCCTGGTTTATCCTAAAGAGACTTGCAAATGTGTTTTCACGCTTGCCCTCTTCTGTTCAAAAACCTGTAACATCCTGCTATTACTTAGAAAATAACAGAATTCAAGGCTCTTAACCATCTAGTCTTATCCTCCTCCTCTCTGGACCCTTTATTGTAAGCCTAAATCTAACTGCCTCAACCTCACTCACCCAAGATTTCTGGTCTTTATCCTTCACCCACACTGGCTCTTCCATCCTACAAATGAGCCCCAAGCATCCAGATGAATTACTGTTCAAGGCCCAGTTCAAATGCTAACACAACCTTTCAGACTAGGTGCTTGTCAGCTAGAGCTATCACCTCTCAGCAATCTCTGTTTCTCTGTCTTGTTGGATTTCATCTAATTTGTATAGCTTTCTCTCTTTCTACAGGACCGTAACTTTCACAAAGAAGGCAGCCTGTTTGATTAATCCCCTCACCATAGCACTTTCCCTCTAAGTCCACATGAAACTAATAAATCAGTGACATCTTGAGAATAATGTACCTTTTGCAAGCATGCGCTGCTAAAACTCAGCTACTATACTTTAGGGTTTGGGGAGATAAAAACATGGGTCCTGAAAATAACTGTCAATTTTTAAACTGAGAAAACATTATGACTACAAGAGAGTTTACAAAGACAATCTCGTATGTATGTATGTATGTATGTATGTATGTATGTATGTATGTGCATGTGCGTGTGTAATACAAATACACACCTCCTTCGATTTCTGTTCTAGAATACTGGTTTTAGAAGTCTTTAACCTTTAGGGAAGATCATCTCTCATTATCCACCACCGTCCCCCAATCCATCCATAATCTCATAGTGAAATAAAAACACCTTATTTTAGGGATTTCCACCAAAAAAAGGGAAAAAAAAAGTCACACAGAATTTATAGAGATTCATCCTAGTGTCCCTTGGCATTTTCTGACAAAGTACTACTCCATAATAGGTTAAACTGGATTATGTGTAGTAAGGTTTCACCTTATCTCCTAGGGGGTAGTGTGATATATTGATTTAAAAGTATGGTTCTGGCTAGGGATAGGGGATTTAGCTCATTAGAAGGCCAAATGCCCATCACACGAAATGCTCCATCCAGTTCCAATCATTGCAAAGTAAATAAAGTTTAAAAGACATATGGTTTCTGAGACCGGACTTCTGCTTGACTCTGGAGACCTAAGGAGTTCTATCTGGGCTTCTTCATCTTCAAAGTAGGAGTGATAATAGAACCCATCTCATCAGATGATTTCAGTCTTTGATTATTCAGAACAATGTCTGGAATCAGGTACATGATATACGAGTGCTGATTATAATTATTTATTTTATTTTTAATAGGATGGGCAGTAGACTGATACTAGTCTTTCATACCTATAGGTTAGGAATAAATGAATCCTTTTTTTTTTTTTTTTTCTGAGCTGGTTAGACCCAGTTCTGTTGTACTATTTTTAATGAGATGAAATATTTAATGTTTCAAAGGTCTTCATCTTAGTTCAGAGAAGAATATTTTGCTGTTATTAAGAGGATTTTTGAACTAAGATCTCAAAAGTCCCACCTATTTAACCTATAACTTTTACAGTCCTTCTTCATGCTAGGCACATGGTCATGTAATGTTGCCTGGTGGATTAGGGCCCATCTTCATGGTTTGAACACCAATTTTTACTTAACAAACTCTTTAACTAAGTCACTTACCACTCTTTCGAATTCTTTCTTCCAACAGGTCTGCATGTCCTGCAGGAAGTTTCTTATTGAAAATTTCTGCTGAACGAAGGAACATGGCCTCCACTGCAGACCCTTTGAGCAAAGCAATCTGATCTTCGTGGTCTAATGTCTGAAACCCTATGACAATAATGAAATAGGTCAAGAAGTCTTGTTGGTGCAAAAGTGTTTCACACTGTTTATATAGGATGCTATTGCATGAATACAATCTCGTCATCAGATCATCCACACTGATAAAGCTTTCCCATCAACTGAAAGTGTAATTGTTTCACAGTAGGTCTTCAGGCAGGGTCAACTAAATTGCTGTTGGACCCCTCAGTGAGAAGCTTGACTTTTGTCTCCACTGAACCAGGCTTACTGAAGAAATTCGGTGAAAAGAGAAAGGCCAAGTGTACAGCAGGCTCATGCATAGAATTTGGCTGACTCAGACGAAGCAGCCCTCAGAAACTGGATGTAGGCAGACTCTTTTTGAGCCATTACTCTGGGCACACCTGTCATGCAGGGTCGACTCAGAAAACAAAAGCCCCCAGAGCCAGAATATCAGGCTGACCCGTGAGGCTTAGTCAGAATGTAGAGAGTGGGGAACGTATCTCCCAAGATGATTAGTGTGATCTTGAGGTCTGATTTCTGGGCTAACGTCTGCAATGTGGGGAATACAGACAAAACTGAGGAAGGACTATTCATTTTGAGGAGCAGAACATCATCTGGAAGGCAGGAAGTCCTCATCCGGGCTTTTAGAATACAACCCCCAGCAATGCGAAGGCTCTGATGCCCTGCCCATGGCCCCTCCCTGCCTCTCTCCTCCTGATATACTGAGGCCGTGGCTCTGTTGCTGTCTGGAAATGTGTTGGAGTCTCAGAGATGGATACTTTCCCCTGGTATCCCTGTAACTGTCCCTCCTCTACCCCCAGCAGGCATTAGCTCTGCTGCAAGCTTATCCCGTATAATGCTGTATAATGCTCCAAGCTCCCACTACACCCCGCCTGCTTCATGTCTGCCCACAGAATGCACCGCTACCTGTCATGAGACAATGGATTCACGCTTATATATTAGCTGCTACCTATGAAGGAACAGACACTTTTTAGAACAGACACTGATGACTTCACTTTTGTACCCTCAATGCCTGGCACATAAAAGGTGCCTAAAATTACCCGGGCAGCAGAATGAATAAATGAATGATTTTTAAAATCCCCTTGGGCAGCAGAATGAATAAATGAATGAATGATAAAACATTCCCCATTTTTTTTTTTTTTTTTTTTGTGCATTCACACACACACTGGGGAGGTGGAGGGGTGGCCATTCATGTCTAATGGATTAGAAGAGCATTAAACAGCAATGGGCTTTCAAAGAGAATAATACTAAGGGTTAACAGTCACTAAGGGTTTGGAGGCTTAGCTCAGTTGGCAGTGATTGTCTAAGCCTGCTAGAAGCCCTGGGTTCCAAACCCTCCCCAGCTCCCAATGAAACTGGACATGGTGATGCTTTCTTATAATCTCAATACTTGTTATGTAAAAGCAAGGGGACCAGAAGGTCAAGGTCTTCTCCACTTGTTTGGGGGTCAGTATGGGCTGTCTAAGGCTCCCATCTGACAGAAAAGTCATTATCCTGAGACCCTAAGGCCCCTCTGTTGATAGGACTGCGCCTCCTCCTTCCTGGGTCTCCAGCACCCAGACAACGACTGACAAAGGATGTATCTAAATGGATAACAGAATTTCCCACAAATCCCTTTTAATATTGGAGATATACTTGCAATGTTGTTTCTACAGTCCCAGCTAGGGCAAGGTGACTGGCGGAGCCTTTTGTCTATTGTTTCTTTCTGTGTTTTAGGATTTTATCACCTCCCCCCAGCTTTGTTCATTGAATGGACATTCATTATACCCTCCCTTTGGAACCAGGACTGGGAATGAGGAGCTAAGATATTTTCACTTGCACCTCATCACCCATGATTTTGCGGATCAAAAGAAACTGACCATTTGGACTGAAAAATAAAATAAAATCTTCACATAGTTTTAAAAATCTTGTTGCCTTCTACCTTTTTCCTTTCTCGTCCCCATGGTTTTTATTTCTCTGTGATCTTGGTTTTTAATCTAGATTGGTGTCACCTTAATTAGCATATAACAAATTAAGCTTCTCTTTCATTGTTAGTAGAGAAGCGAGAGAATATTAAAGATTTGGTGACAGCGAGCACTTTCCGAATTTTATGAGTTTTATTGGGCTAATGTCTATCCGTGACACATTTAATAAAGAGTAGCCTAATGCTGGCAAAAAGAAGGCAAACGGGCAGATCTAATTAAAAACCTACATCAGAAGACATTGTCTGCAATTTAATACATGGTATGCTGCTACTGAAGGTATTTACTATGTCTGCTCTGTGAAGTCTTAAGTGCACCAATACCTTTACATTTTTTTGAGACAAATTTTACTAGAGAGCTCAGGCTAACTTTGTTAATTTTTTTTTTTCACTGAGACAATGTAAATGACTTTTTCCATTTCTCCAATGACACAGATGCACCGATGATACACATTGGGAAATGTGGCTTGGCATTCCAGTTTCTTTTCTGGAGAAGTCCATGGATTAGACACCAGGGCGCAGCCCTTGTCTTTACCTCGAACATTCCACCGACCATTCATCAACCTGTACAGATTTCTGAATCCGTCATCATTCCTCCTCCTTTTCTTTTCCTCTTAGTACCATAGTTTGAGTCTCCTTCCCTAGACTTGAGAAGTCATGCAGAAACGGATCCCTCTGCTTCCTGTCTCTTTCCATCCAAGCCCACATCATAAACCTGACAAGGCCATCTGTCTGTAACAAAAGCCTCATCATTTCCTGAGACCTCCTTACCACCTGGGAGGCAATGGCTACATTTCCTTAGTTAGGTCTTTCCCATCTAATGCCAATTTGCCTTACTACCTAATCAAAGAGCGTGCCAAAGACATTCTTCTATTGTCACACTGAGTTTTTGTCTCCTATCGAATGTGTGTGTGTGTGTATGTGTGTGTGTGTGTGTGTGTGTGTGTGTGTGTGTGTGTGTGTATGTCTGTATGTAGGGTGGCATATATGTGCATGTGTGCATTTTTAATTATGTGTGCATCTATGCACGTGGGTGTGGCTTTGTGAAGGTCAAAGGTCAACACTGATTGACTTCGTCAAACACTCTCCCTTTTTATTTTGTGAGACAGACACACAGATTCTGGACCTCACTGGTTCAGCAAGTTCTGGGGATGCTTCTGTCTTTGGCTCTCCAGTGCCGGTATTACAGAAACGTAACACCATTCCTGGCTGCTTACATAGGTACTAGAGATTCAACATCTTTGGCCCCTACAGGTGCCTGTACACACACACACACACACACACACACACACACACACACACACACACACTAAAATAAAATCTTTAAAACTATCTAGCCTGAATATAGCCTTTTCTGATGGCTCTTAGGTTTTCTCAAACTCAATTCCTCTCTGTTCAAGTAGTGTGTGTGTGTGTGTGTGTGTGTGTGTGTGTGGTACTGTGTGTTAATACCCTTTAACTACCCTTCTTGAAGGGAACAGTCATGCACCTGTGTAGCATCTACCACTGCTTACTGAATAACAGATAACACCAACTTTGCAGAGACTCAATGCTGGTCTATTGATTTGGAAGATTTTTTTTTCAGTTTTAAAAACAGAATTTGATGTATACCAGGCTGGTCACAAAGGTTAATATGTAGCCAAAGATGACCATAAACTTCAGCTTCTCCTGCCTCCACCTTCTAAGTGGCAGAGTTTATAAGCACATACCATCAGGTCTGGTTTAAACACAGTGCTGTGGGTCAGACTCAAAACTTCCTGAATATTAAGCAAGCATTCTAGTAATTGAACTTAGGAAGAATTATTTTAAATGATTTTGAGTATGTTTTCTGCCTCTAACTTTTCATGTCTATAGTAATTAGAAGGGTTAAGTCAGGTATGTTTTGCTTTCAAAGTGAATGTGAATCTCTTCAATGTCACAGAAAAAAAACTGTATAGTGTGGTTGAATAATGCTAATGGAGAAACACCTTGCAAAGAACATCCTGGCAATGGATCTGACCACATGAGGATGCTTTAGGAACTGAAAAAAAATATTGTATACAGAGTGATTAATATATATAATGGCACATTTTATACATTTCAAGAACATTAATTTTTATTATTTAAAAAAATACCTGGAAGTTTTTTTGTGAATTCTACGAGAATCTGTACATGACTGGTAGCCATTTCTGTTAATATGAGAAAATTTTCTTCTGCACTAAATTCTTCTTTTAACTAAAATTTAAGAAAAAATAAATGATTAATAAGTAGACAGGAAACAAATAGCCCAATGTAAAATCATTAAAAGACAAAAAACTGACTTGAATAATGAATCAGAAAGACCCAGTTCGAATCTGAAAAACCATTACTATTTACAAGACAGATCCGAGACTTCTTTTTCAGTTGCTTAATGCTGACAAAAGTTTGAATATAAAACTAACTTGAAGTCTCAGAAAACAATCACTCCGAATAACACATTTACATATAAATCCCTCCTTAAGAGGTAGAAAAAGGTCACACAAAAAAATGCTAACTTTAAACAAGTATATTTTCAGACAGGGTACATACGATTTTATTTGTGATTTCCTGAGGCATTCTCTGCTTGCTATATGAATCCATAATATAATTCAGGAGGGTCTGCTGGTCTGCAGTGAGTTCAGTTTTCTCCTACACTGGCAAGAAAATGAAAGATATTAGGGAGGGCGGTTACCGGCATGTTCCAATATGCGCACTTATCTGAAACAAACTAATAATGAAGAATTCCAAGAGCTGTGACCTTTGACGTGGTGGCAATGGGTTTCTCTAGGTCCTGGCACAGCCATAGCCTAGTTCCCTAAAGCCGCATTGACTTGCTCGTTTTCCTACTTAGAAAGCAGGAACAATGAAACATTCTCCTCATGCATCTCATGGGAGTATATGGTGATTCAAATATAGGGGCTATTGAGCACAGCAGCACTGAAGGTCGGTAGAATTGCAAGGTTAAATCATAACTTCTAAAGGCTTCCAGTGTGTTAAATGGAGAATTCATCCATGCACATACATCTGTATTCAAGGGCGACAAGCTGGGCCCTGTGGTCCACATCTGCCCGTGTAAGTATAACGTTTTATTGGAAGGTAGCTTCTTTCCTGGTATTTTGTCTGTGTTCCTTTTGAGTTAAAATGTCAGTTACATAGTTGTCATAGAGAGCATGTGGCCAAAACTCAAAAGCCTACAACATATGCAGCATGTTACAGAAAACAAAACAAAACAAACAAAAAAACCTACCCAACTCAGATCCCAAATATCCCTTTCCTTCCTCACTGTCTCTGGAAAAATATAAACTGTTGAGTTAACCTTTTGGAGGGGGGTCTTTCTGATGAGGCACTGTGGCAGACAGAACGATCCTTTTTAATAAGATTAGTTTTCCTGAAATCAATACAAACGATAAAATTAAAAAGCCTAACAGTGGAGGACCTTCTCCTTGCCAAATAAGTACAGTCAAAGGTCTAAGTTGGAGAGCCTGGTGAGTCAGCTTTCCAGCCAATAGCAGACAAGAATTCTTCCAGAAACTCTGATTTATCGTTGTGTGGGTGTCTAACCAGCCCAGATGCTGTTCCCTTGCTCTGTCTTTAGTTATCCAATGAATTTCTTAAGATTCAATGAGAAGGATTTTCTCTATCGGTCAGATGTGTGGTATCCTGTTTCCCTGGATGATGAGGACCAATCCACAGCCTCTGCCGGTTCCAGACTTCCCAAGTTGGAACTCTCCTTCTCAAGGGCAACAGTGGGGGTGGGGAATTGGGATATGGTCATTAAACACTCACGTGGAGCCCAGACATGGCAATGCATGCTTTTAATTCCAGAATTCTGGAGTCAAGTCCCAGCACTTGGAAGGCAGAGGATCTCTGGGAGATCCCATGTCAGAAAAACCCTCAAGTGGAAAACCCCATCGTGAAGATTAAATGAGTAGCCCAGGGAGAACCGTCACTACCTACCCTATACACGACTGTTATCTAAAATGTTTCACCAAAGCATGTTTCCCTCTTGATTCAAAAGAAAAGGAGGACTCCATTTCAGGGCGCAACTAAGATGAAAATTTGGCGGTGGCTGAGGCTCTAATCTGACAGCCTCCCTGCCAGACTACCAGGTTCCCAGAAGCCCATTCGCCGCTGGCTTTGGCCTCGCCTACCCTGCAAGACTTGGTCGTGGAGGTCACTTGTCGCAAGTCACGCCCTTCGCTGTCCTCATTCACGGTCTGGTCGGCATGCTGCTTCACATTTTTTCTCAGCCTTTTAGATTTACACTGAATTTCGGTTAACAAACCTGGGGTTGGGGGAAGAGAAAGAACGGAAATAAGGATAGAAAATTCCTAATGGGTGTGTGATCCTTGAAGCAGCTGTTAGGTGGTCAGCTCAAGTGATGGGCAGAATTAACTCTAGCTCATCTGGCATTTAAAAGAAGGCCAGGAGCGATGACTTTGTGGTTCAGAGTAGTTGTTGTTCTCTCTTTCAGAAGGTCAGAGGAGGTTGGTGCTTAGTACCCACACCACATGTGTGGGGTGCCTCACAACCACCCCTGATTCCAGTTCCAAGGGGTCCCATGCCCTCTCCTGGCTTCCTTAGGTACCCTGCATAGGTGACACACATTTACACAGACAGACACATACACTTAGACAGAAAATAAATCTTAAGGAAAAATGAAAAACTTTTTTTAAAAAAGATTTGATTTTGAGTGAGGCATTTGACATCTGTGAGTGTGCTTCTTCATCTGTGGAACACAAATATTTGCCACAAAGTTTTTCTTAGATGTGATTAGATATTTATATAAAAAACCCTGGGCTTTATATATAAATAATTTGTGATGCAAGAGTCATACAGAGCACAAGGCGTCTAGCCAATGGTACTGCAAATCACACACTCCCTGTTCCTGGTCTAGGAGACCAGAGAAGCTGCCTTCGAAACATACAGTTACTTTCAAACATACAATTATTTTCGTCTACATTAATACTGTTCAATGAAAAGTATATTCAGTTCTATATTAAACTCATTGAGTAAAACAAACGTGAGCACCTTTCAGAAAAAAAAAACAAACCCTATTAATCTATGCAAGTTATTTAAAAATGTAAAGGTTACAATACTTAAGGAATGTCAGCCATTGCTTGGTTCCCAAGTTAAAGACAAAGCCTATATTGTGCTATTAGGAGGTGACAAAGCCATGAGGAGGGGGCCAGATCTTGTGGGTCATTGGTGGTCTGCCCTCACATGGGACTGCGGGACTCCAGCCTCTTCCTCGGTCTATTTTCTTCCAGGTCAGGAGATGAGCTTTGAGATACGGCATCAGCTCCTCACCTGTGTCCCACAGAAGCTTAAACACTATGGAAAACAGTCACCAAGCTTCTCAATGTATGCGCCGAAAGGAATGTTTTCTCTTAATAATCCTCTTAGGTATTGACAGAAACCTGACTAACACAGAGTGTCTGATTATTTTAGAGGGTGTATTGTCATCGTTTATTATGCTCTGAGCCTTAACAAGTCACCCAGGATTGCCTCCCACCGTTCTTAAAGATTCCTTTGTTCTTCTCCCAGTGCTGATGAAACAAAACTCTAGGAGGTTTACGGTGCAAAAGACTCATGAAACAGTTCTGTTCTCGACGGGAAGACGTTTGTGCTTCTAAATAACACTAGAGACTTCTGTGAGGAGGGTCTCTTGCAAAAGGAGCTCAGACCAGGCAAGTTCATATTTAAGTAATGAGCAACCTGAACTGCCCAGTGTCCGAGGATTACCACCGCCAGATTGGATTGCAGCCGCTGCCCGTTCAGGTTCTAATTTCATGTTTGCTGAAATGCGATTGTGATCAGCCTGCATAAAACTTTCATCCATCCAGCGATGGATTATTTATTTACACAGACCGATTTTTCTCCCTCCTGAACACATTGTTTCTCTGGGAGCGTCCCAGTGGCCCACACAGTTCAGGAACAATGGAGCCGGGTCACCTTCTGCAGGCTTTTATTTCATGTGGCATTCCCTCCCTGAGTGTTGTCATCGCCTTGGTGACATTTATTTGTCGGTTTGTTGGGAGGAAGAACAAGGCATATCTCTAAATCTGAGCGGGCTGTAGGATGAAAAATTAATAATGTTATACTAACATGCATTCTAATTTCTGATGAAGGCGGTGGTTCCTCATAGAGCCGGTGTTTAATACAGTGCCCCCTTATCAGATCGAAGGACAAAATTATATTAAAACTCGGGGTCGTTAATTTCCTGTGTAAACCTATACAAATTGGCTCGCAGCTGCACTAAGGGGAGACGAATTCCTAATAAAAATGACTTAGTTTAAAGCCCTATTTAGATAATTCCCAGGCAGTTACTGTCCCGCCGATATGAGTTTTTATGGTAATTAAGCGATAAATAAGACGTACATTAAAATCAAATTTAGATGGACGTCTCAGAATGCTCTACGACATTAGCTCACTAAACCAAGTTATTCCAATAACGACAGCACCACACCTTCTATAAAAACCCTCACGACAAAGGAAAACACAACCCAAAACCAAGCCCCAGTCGTTTCTTTCAGAGAAATAAGTTGCTCTTCAGACGGCGGTTTAAGGAAAGTCCGCGGTCCAGCACCCCGTTGGAGAACCGAGTCGGCTCTGCAGATGCTGCGTCTCTAACGTGGGGACCGTCTGAGTTACCTGGCGCCTGCCTCCTTGGGAGGTTCTAGTGGAGTGTAATTGCTTGAGGCGGATACCTGTATACATACATTCAGCCAACATTCCCATCTCTCTGCACTTCCTGAGCCGGCACTCCTGACACTTCCGCCGCATGTACATGTCCATCACGCAGTTGCCCCCGTTTTTACACTTGTACACGGCGTTTTTGGTAATGCTTCTTCGGAAGAAACCTGTGGGAGAAGCACGGGAAGCTGTAAGAAGGTCCCTAACAAATGTTCAGGAGATATATATATATATATATATATATATATATATATATATATATATATATATATATATATATATATATATATATATATATATATATACAGATTCCGAATTCTCATTGATGAGCCTTGAGCCATGGGGATGTATTGATGGACACTTTGCCATGGGCTGCTATTGAAAAGGGAGCTACTGTATGTAAACTTATCTCTCTGGGGGGGGGGGGGGGGAATCAGTTTTTTTTTAAGAATATATTACTTTCATTTATCTTTATTGGGGGACATTTATGAGCCAATAAGTGCTACACGCTGTCACTATAAAGGCAAACACTCCAAGGTTGAATGAACAAAGGCAAATGCACGCAGATAACCAAGCAAGGGGACAGGAGGAGTTAAGTGGATACTGCTGGATGCTGTGCCGGGGTGCATGCCGGGAACGGTTTACATAGCACGTGAGGAGTTAGAGACTTGGCGAGGACAGGCTTGGGTTCTCCAAACCCACATGGTGATTTACAACTCCAGTTCCAGGAATCCAAGACCTTTGACTTCTGTGAACATCAGGCACGAAGGCGGTACACGTAACGCCCATGCAGACAAAACTCTCATACAACACACAAAATAAAATAAATAGTCCTTTAAAAAAAAAATCTTTGAATGTGAGGCAGTAAGCAAAAAGCCAGTATGGCTGCTGTTGTTTACCGGGTGTTTAGGAAGAAAGTTGTAAGCAAGGTTTTAGTTTTTCAGGACTTAATATGACAAGCCTTGCCTAACAATAAAAATGCCACGCTTGATTTGAAATGCAGCATCTTCTCAGAGAAGAACAAGCTGAGCCAGTTCAGGTAAGATGCCCAAAGCCCGGACCGGAATGTAACTCTTTATCCCTTCATGTCCCTCACCTGCCTGTTCTCTGACTAATGCACCATAGATTCCAGGTTGGTGTGGCAGTAAGCAGGGACTTGTATTTGGGAAGCAAGAGAAGTAACTGAGAAGCTAGTACTTGTTTGGTACGGATGTTTACACACTTAAAATGTCAGTTTCTGAGGTTTTGATGATATGCGGTAAAGCGTGGTTCAAAGATACTAATGAAAATTTCCAGAACTAAGCCCCTTGTAAAATTGGGAATTGCATGTTTCTGAGCAGTGTGATGAATGGGATTTATTTTTTTATTTATCTGTGTTTTTTCCTTGCAGTCTCATCCAGGATAAAAATCATCCTTTCAACCAGTAAATCCACGTTGTACCGATTACCCACCCAGTGGCATTTGAGGGATCTCACTTGTGCAACAAATTTTAACTTCATGTCATTCAAATTTTTCTATTTTGTCATTGATACTTACTGATAATTTTCCTGTGCCTAATTCATGTCTGTATATGAGTCACAGTTTGAAGCTTCTACTGGGTACCTTGAGATGTGTCCACTGTGGATTAAGGGGCACCGTTTTGTTTTCATAAACTGGGTGTATGTGGCAAGTTTTCAAAGTTGACACTTCCTGTCTTGGGTTGGGTTATTTCCTTCCCGTCACTGGGCTTACTTTCAGCCATACTTCCCCGATGAGAACAAAGCTGTTTCAAATCTTGTTTTTTCTACTCTAGGTTTACTCCTGTCCTACTTGGTGTTAACTGTCAAGTGGACAGCCATCCAGAATCACCAGGCTTTTTAAGAGTCGCAGTCAATCGTCTTTATTAGGTTGCTCTGTGGGCCTGTCTATGAAGTAATCTTAAATGCTAGTTGATGTAGGAGGGGGCCCAGTCCACCGTGGCTGGTGCCATTCCCTAAACAGATGGTCTTAGGCTATAAGCAAGCTAGCTAAACCTGGTCCTGAGCATGCCAAGAAGTGAGGCAACAACCAGCGTTCTTCCAGCCAGCTTGGTTTCTGTTGTACTACTCCGAGTGTAAACGAGTTCTCAGAAGGAGGCTATACTGTAGGAAAGAGCAAACAGATAGACCTGCCTTCATGCAAAGCTGGGCTGTGACATAGAAGCACAAGTTGAAATAAGTTGCCTCTGGGCGTCGAGTTTTATCACAGCAGCAGAAAGAAAACAGAACAACTCCATCCCCTTTCCCCTGAGGTCTCTCTGAATTTCTTGACAAGGACTTATAACTTCATGATGGCTTGCTCTGGTCCAAGACATCAGCTGTGCTTTTAACAGATGTTGGAATAATAACAAACATTTATTGCTCTAACCACTTTACTCCCCCTTAGCTGCTTAATCATAATATCGATTACTCTCTTCCCCTACTTCATAAAGGAGAGGAAAATAATGCAGAGAAATTAAATACTTTAGCCTTGATTTTAGGAGAACTCAAACCAGGAAGCTGCCCAATCGCGCTGCTGCAGTTATCTCCCCTGGGGCACAGGGCCAGAGAACGGCTTATCATTAAGGCTGACAGGAAACTGCTCTCTGGTGCTTTAGGTATCAAGACGGGCAAGGCATCCCTGTATTCAGAACTCTCAGCTTGGGAATATGAAGAAGTAAATTCAGAGCAGGGCCCAAGACAGGCCGACAGCTAAGCATATAATACATTAATGAAGTATGAGAGAAAAAGTATTGGAATATGGAAAAAATCTTGAGTTGTTCTATGTGCTTGTAAAGGTTGCAGTATCTGTTTGTTAGAGGGAGGAGAACAATAATACTATAGACAGGGAAAGTTGCATATTTATTATGATAACTATGAAAAAATATTCAGTTATCATTTAAAAAATTACTACAGAGACTCTGCCAGAGTCATATAGATACAGTTGAGGATGCTTGCAGCTAACCATCAGACTGATCACAGAGACCCCAATGAAGGAGCTAGAGAAAGGACTGAAGGAGCTGAAAGGGTCTGCAACTCCATGGGAACAACAACATTATCAACCAATCAAACCCTTCAGAACTCCCAGGGTTGAAAACACCAACCACTGAGCACACATGGAGAGACCCATGGCTCCAGTTACATATGTAGCAGAGGACAGCATTTTCTGGCATCAGTGGGAGATGAGGCCTTTGGTCCAGTGAAGGTGCATTTTCCCAGTGTAGGGGGATGCCAAGGCGTTGAGGTAGAGAGGGTGATTGGGAGAGGGAGCACCTTCATGGAAGTAAGGGGAGGGGGTGGGGGATGGGAGTGGGGGAAAGGGGATAACAGTTGAAATGTAAATACAAAGAATACCCAATAAAAATTAAATAAAAATTAAAAATTTAAACAATAAAAAAACCCACCACAATAAAACAACTATAATTAAGAACCTCCCAATGCCTAAGAATCAAATGTTGAGCTAGAGTGAGCCTAATTCCAAGTAGAGAAAGCAGGAAAGGCTTTTTGAAAAATGTGGATGAGGGCTTACAGAGTAATTTTTGAAACACATGCCATGCGGTATGAGGAAGGCACAGAGTCACGGTTCCTAGGAAAAGCAGATGGTCCAGTTTGGTGGCAGGGTAGAGCCTGGGAATATTAGAGAGGGGAGCTAAGGGGCTAAAGTGAGACAGTATTAAATGCCCTTGAATGTCAGCCACACAGAGGAATCTTCGCTATGTAAAAACGGGGGAGGGGGTGTCCTTAAAGGACTTGGTAATAAAAGGTCTGATCTAGCCTGCATGCGGAGAAAATCCTGGTGGACAGAGAAGATGAAGAAGCGTTGAACTAGAAACCAGAGACAGAAGACAGGAGACCATAACATAGCTGAGAGGTCAGAGATCCGAGGCTAGGCTGGGGGAGAGCTAAAAAGAGAAATGGAGAGACAGTCTAGCCTTGGGTAACTAGCTAAATACAAAAATGGGGACTGCAGAGGAAAGGTCAAAGTTAACTTAGCTGTAACTCCCTAGTCAGTTTGTCAGTTGATGTGACTATCAGTAGGAAAGATCTTAACTCTCCCCTAAATGTCAAATCTAGCCCCACAAAACTTTTAAAGTAGCAGCTCTGTGCTTCAGATCGGCACTGATATCGAGAGCGAAAAGACCAAAGTGTGCATGGTTAGTGAGTGAAGCAAAGCAAACTCTTCCCCCCCCCCCCCACAATGCCAAACCCTGAACTCAGTGACTTGAGTGACTCAGTCTTCCCAGGAGTCCGCAGCCCCACCTAGGAATGACTCCCTTTAAAACTGTCATAGGTAAGACAAACAGACAGCTCAATAGTCAACAGAATGAAACTCCTTATTCCAAGATGAATCAAAGAGAGGATGCACAGAAAAATACCGCAGGTTTTCTCTCTGCTCTTTTTTTTCTTTTCTTTTTACCTCTGGTATTAAACCAAAAAAGAAATCATTATCATATCAATGGCTGAATTAATTACCTTTCACTCTGGGAAAGCCCGCACAATATTATCAGTACATTATTTAAATGTGGGTACATACACTGTATTCATACTTATGCAAATCTAACCCCCCCCCCCACACACACACAGTGCCACTATCTTGCTCTTTCTGGTGCACATTCAACAATGCTCATATCAGAAGAGTCATTTGAAAATGAGTTGGTAGGAAATTCACAGAGGATCAGAGCCTGCCAGATGAAAAAACAGGAGTGGTGGGAAGGGCAAGCCTTGCCAAGTTAGGGGTAGGGGATCTCTGGCTTGTAGAACAACTTGGGAATGGCATTTTTATGGTCTCGTAATTCTAAAGCACATGCCTCCACTACCCTGGACATTTGTGGTTGACATGAACTCCATCAACTATCACTTGATGTTTTACATGCTTAAGGATCTTGGTGTTTTTAAAACAGCAACAAACATAGGACTCAGAGAGACAGCTTTACACAGCACTTATTTTCAGCCAGACGCAGTTCCAAACACTTTGTGTACCCTTAATCCAATAAGATAAGAGCTATTATTTTTTCTCTCCCATGGAAGAGGAACTTGAGTTGTACGAAAGCTAGTTTGCTCAAGGTCCTACAGGTAATAAATTATAGATCCTGGATTTGAGACTTTGTAGGCTCAGTTCAGACTCGGCTTTCAGCCACTACCTTCATAGGCCTTCAAACAGAATAAAGAGTTCATATCCCCCCCAAAAAAATGTTCTCTCAAGATACTAATGTCCCGAAATCTCAACACAGCATGGAAAAACCCAGACGGCAACAAAAATCTGTTACCACATCCAGGCTGAATCTCTCTCAGCCATTTAAATAATGTTGAAATCAACCGAAATGTTGAGTTATGAAAATTATCCAAAATTATGCATAGACGCTTAGTTCTTACTCCTGTTGAGATTTCCTTTTCTATCCATCCCAAGAAGACTGTCAATCATATTATGCCCCCTCCTTCAACAGAAGCTAAAGTCCTCTCTCCCTCTGCATAAATATAAATTTTGGCCAGGGCTATCATCTTCATTTAAAGCTCTCTCATTGGAAGGGTTTTTCTGGATCATCAAAAACATAAAGGATCGGTGACTGTTTCTACAGTTGGGTGGAGCAGAAGCAGGTTAGCTGAGAAGAGAACTCTCCCGGTGCTTTGGGATGGAGTGAGTTCCACAGGTTCTGTGGTGATGGCCCAGCATCCGTGAAGAGTCCCCAGAGAAGGGGCGAACCCCAGTGAGGATACAGCTCAGCAGTAGGCTGCCTGTGTGGTATACATTATAAGGTAAATCTACAGTGAAAAGGGATACAGTTTGCCAGTAGGCTCCCTGTGGAGCATGCACAAAGCCTTTGAGAAGTTACACATGCAGTAAATCTATGCAGAGGTAATGGCCTAAAGAGCTCATTGAAAATGAATTGGTTTTAAAAGAAATTCATTTTGGAATCTATCCGATGAAATAATCTTTATATAACAGCATTGAAAAGACATTCCCAGACCAAAAAAAAAAAAAAAAAAAAAAAAAAAAAAAAAAAAAAAAAAAAAAAAAAACAATTCTAACAGACTAAAAATTAAATTAAAAGTTTTATTTTATCTATCAAGAATGGTGGTATACAGCAAAATCAACACTTCGGAGAATGATCAACAATGTTAAAATGCACTTTCTAATGTTATCGTCTAAAACTCAGTGACCTAAGCATTGCCTTCAAGAAGCTAGGGAGGAAGAAGAAAATAATTACAAAGAAGGCAAAAGAAAAGAATTTATTTTTAAATCAGAGTAGAAATCAGTGTAACTTAAAATAGGAAAACCATATAAAAATCTCAATGAGACTAAAAGATGATTCCTAACAATAAAATTAACAAATCTCTAAAGAGGCTAAACCGATTAAAACAGATACAAATTATGCATATCACAGGTGAAACGGGCCCCATCAGTATAGACCCATTAAAAGGAAAATGAGCGAATAAAGAACCTTATAGATTATCAAGAACTATAACCTCAAACATTTGATGACTTAAGTACAGTTCCTTGACGAATGCTTATCAAAACTTGCTTGGGAGGAACTGATCAACAAAGCAGGCCTGTCCCATTTTAAAAAACCGAATTAATAAACAATCTCCCCAAACAGAAATAATTACCAGACCCAGGTGATTTTACTGATTAATTCTATCAACCATCTGGAGATGAAATACTGTCTATTCTCTTTTCCAGAAGGCAGAAAGAGCAGTTTCTAGTCTTTCTATGAGCAATACCTTAATACCAGAAAATACACAAAAACACTACAAGAAAAGTATATGACACCATCTCATTTTCCCCTTTGTTCAGGTAGGAATTCGAGGGGAGGGTGGACACTCCTGCTAAAGTTGGGATGTGATTTCAGGATGTGTTTCCCCATCACTACCTGTTATTGCCTTGAGACAAGCACCTCACCTTGCTGGAAGCTTATCATTTCATCTTGTCTGGTTGACCATCTGACTCTTGGGATCCACCTGCCATCTTCTTCTTCCTCTTCCTTCTCTTTCCCTCCTTCTTCCTCTTCCTCTTCCCTTCCTCTTCCCCTTCCTTTACCTCCTCCTTCTCTTCTTCTTCCTCTTCTCCTTCTCCTCCTCCTTCTCTTTCTCCTCCTTCTCCTCCTTCTCCTTCTCTTTCTCCTCCTTCTCCTCCTTCTCTTTCTTCTTCTTCTTCTTCTTCTTCTTCTTCTTCTTCTTCTTCTTCTTCTTCTTCTTCTTCTTCTTCTTCTTCTTCTTCTTCTTCTTCTTCTTCTTCTTCTTCTTCTTCTTCCTCCTCCTCCTCCTCCTCCTCCTCCTCCTCCTCCTCCTCCTCCTCCTCCTCCTCCTCCTCCTCCTCCTCCTCCTCCTCCTCCTCTCTCTTCTTCTTCTTCTTCTTCTTCTTCTTCTTCTTCTTCTTCTTCTTCTTCTTCTTCTTCTTCTTCGCTGGGGTTCCAGGCATACCACCATGCCTGGCTTATAATACAGATGCCTGCCATTCACCACAGGTCTTCATCTTTACAGATCACGTGTCCTCACATGAACCATTTCCCTAAACCCACAATTTTCTTTCTCTTATTTTAATTTAGACTGGCTAGAATTGGCTTTTATTTGTTTTTGTCTGGCATTGTGTTTTCAGCTCTGTTATATAAAGATTACTTCACTGGGCAGATTATGAAGAGAATTTTGTTTGATATTATTTGGACCAAATGTTTTATCATTTTAGCCAAATCTGAGCTTGCTTCAGAACACCTTAACTCTAACCCAATAGAAAATGTAGCATACTTCAGGGCTTCTCTGCCTTCCCTGCTAAAGATAAAGCCCATGTTGGCAACTGTTAGCTCATCAAGACCCCAGGTTAATTTCTCTGTCCTAACTCTCTAGAAAAGCAGCATCCACGAATAGCATTGATAATAATGAATAGAATTCTCTGGATTTCAGAGTCCACACAAGAGGTACGTGCTGCTATCCAAATATCTACAGCCACAGGGAACGGTATGCAAGGAAAAATGGAAATATGGAGCCAGGCTCAGTGTAAGCAGATGGTCAGCATCTCCGAAGTCACAAAATTGCTTTTCAGGCCCAGATGTAGCACATGAATAGAGCATTTTTGTATCATGTGCATATTCTCAGAACCACAGAGAAAATAAATAATATGTGTAGAAAACACCACTTCCCAGATAACCAACAGGCTAAAGGCTTTGAAAGGCTATCAGCATCTCTTGGGAGACCAGAAGAGGAGCTGATCACCCCCAGACTCCTTCGCACTGCAGAAGCTGGATGGGATATTGTGCCAGAATAGTTCTCATTTGGCTTCCTCTGTTTTTTCTTCCAGGTTGAACAAAGGGAAGATGGTCCAACAATCCAGATAAAAGCCAAACCAAAGACCTAAAAACTAGAAAAGTGTGTGGTCATTGCTGGGAGTCTCTGAAGAACAGGTATGGAGTTGAAGAAAGCCAAGGCAGAGACCATTTCCCAACAATTCTCCCTTAATTTCATTTGGTGTTGGAATCACCTGGACTCACGTCAATGGCATGTTTGTTAATGGGTGATGGAGTCTAAATGAAGGGAAAGTATAATTCTGCTGACATCCTCATCCCTGCTGGTGTCTGCTGGAACATGAGGGCAGGGGTCATGCTGTGATAAAGCCTGGCTCAGCATGTTCTTAAGAGGCAATTAGATGCTCATATAGACAAACTCATGGATGCTGCAGTCTGACCTCAGCACCCCTCGGGTGGTCTGGGCTTTTATAAGCAAAACTCCACCATGGGAAGCCTACAAACTAACTGACTCTCAAGGGCATTTAACCCTCTCCCTCTGAACTGCTGCTTGCCTGCTTCTTGGGTTTATTCTCATATACGTATCAGTAGCTTTTCTCATTTAGCAGTTTGAGCTTTGGGAAGTTTCTCTTAATAACTATTTGTGTATTGTTTATATTCTTAGGAATTTCCCATATTTAAAGATATATTGCCAATATGTTTATTTGAGATACATTTTTGTCTACTTAAAGCAACCTTTTACTATTTATATTTTTGTATGGTTTTTCAGATACTATTTGTGGGTATTTTTGAATCTCTGTGGCTTGCCTTCTTGTTGTTTTGATCATAGGTCAGTTAGATACATTGTTTTTTTTATTATTGCTTTATAATGGTAAGTATAAAAGTAATTTTTCCTGTTTTGCTTATCACTTCATCTCCTATATGTTAGAAGAGGGCATGACATATAAGGTAACACTTAATAATAGCTTATAAATAAAGAAATTAATTAGTTAGCTAATGAATCACCAGGAAGAGATAGTTTTGAAGTATGTTTTGATAGTTTGAAGTTTTGATAGTTGGAAGATAGTTTTGATGGCATGATGCCAGTTTGGGCAGGTAGATGAACAAAGCAGAAACAACAATAAAATAAAAATTCATTAAGAAAATGTAGCAAAAGCTAATACCTATGGATCCTTTAGGCATGCTGGGTAGAGAGCTGAATTTTTAAAATGCAGCATCTGTGCTTTTCTATACAGTGGTGCAAAGGGAATGGTAATAGCAACAGGTATGTACTGAGTATTTACCACTGGCAAGGTATGTATTAGCTGCCACTGATACAGTGAGTCTCAGTATATTTGATGCCACTCTACAAATATCAGAGCTCCTTCATGGCAGTCTGTAAATACCTAGGTAAGGCATTGTGCCAAAGGTCAAATGGCTTAGTATATAGCAAGATTACACATAGCAGTCACCTGGTGTATGTTATCTACCTGTCCATCTATCCATCCTTGTTGCCTCCATTATCTCCAGAATCATCTCATTTTTCTCCTCATCAGCAGCATCTCCACTTTGTAAGAAGGCTGAAGCCCAGAGACACATGTTAACTTAGGACAACCAGAAAAAGAATTCCTGGGATTGGGATTTCACTTGTTTGCCTTCAGAATCTTAGCCTACCTAGGATGTTGCAACTCTTCTATGAAAGGCTTCTGGCATCTTGAAATCCTTAGGAAGCCACACTGCATCGTGCTGTATGACAATTTAATCTTCCAGGTTATTGGAGTCATTACTAGATTTCATAAACCAGATTGTGCTTGATCTCAACTGGGGTCTTGATGCATGTGATCTCAATATATGAATATTAGGGAACAAAGGATCTTTCAGCAACTGTTTAATCCACTTCGTATGGTGAGTGATCATTTTGATGTCTTTTGAAGCTTTCCTAAAACTTCAGGACTAAACCTAATGCTCGTTCATGATCTACCAAGATTCTGTAAATCCATTCTGCAAGGGAGGAATGTTGAACAGGTTTCCCAGAATTTCTTGCAAAACTCTTTCACAGAGGTAACATTAGACATCAATGAAGGGGGGTAGAGCTGTTTTCCTATCGTATCAACTGTGGAACAGGGTCATGGAATCGTGTCAAGACAACAACTGTAGTTTCCAGGTGCAAGTGTTGACAGACAGATACCAGGACGTCACTGTGTGTGGATTCAACAGACAATGTATGGCCCTGGAGCCATTAATTTTAGCAAAGGCAACTTCCCGAACCCTTGATGGCAGCTAACATGTTACATTTCCGTGGTAGATAGTTATTGTGGTGCCTTCTGACATCTCTGTCATCTACACTGTGACTGTTTAGCAGTAGCTCCAGCTGACCAGCCTTGGCGCAGAGCTCTGAGCATGCCCCTCGAAGCTAGCAAAGAATCTGTGCTTACTCTCTTGACTGTTCCTACATTTGTTCTGTTCTGCCTGAAATGTTAGTTTCTGTTTCATTGGGTTCCTGCTGCCACCTTGGGTAACTTGATACTATTTTTTAAAAAAGAAAGAAAGGAAAGAAGAAAGGAAGAAAGAAAAGAAAAGAAGAGAAGAAAGGAAAAGAAAAAGGAACAACAACAAAATCACAGAGAGCATAGAATTTTATAATCCTTGATGGATTATAAAACCAACAGTCTCTATGAAGAATGTTATAGAGCAAAACCAACTATACATCCAGGGAGATCGGATGCCAAGAGTTGCAGGCTTGGAAGACAGGGTTGGCTGAGCTGCTAGACCCTCAAGGAACAGGTCTTTGTTGGACTCCATTGGATCCTATTCTGTGCACCTCTCATTTCCTTGCAAACCTTTCCCCCCTTCCTTCTCCCTAGGCAAGAGCTGGTTTCACTTGTTTTCTCATGAGAAGATGTGACTTCCCAAGGCAGATGATTATTGACTTTCCAGTCACCAAATCCCAAACCCTATATGACAGTTAAGGAAGATGGCTACTTCTGTACCCAACAGTTTTATGGCAGCACTGCTACCTGTGCCCTGAGAGTTCCGGGTGGCCTCCTCTGGGATAGTCAGTGGAGAGGGAGTGTGGACTTCCTCCTGGGCTCAGGAGTAAGAACCCTCCTGCAGCTCTTCTGGGCACCCAGCAACCTGTGGGCAGGCTGCCAGTCCTGATGAAACTGTGCCGGGTCTGGCCTTGGGCAGAAAGTGTCTGTTCCCAGACAGCACAGCTACCTGTGCCCTGAGAGTTCTGTGTGACTTCTCCCGGGATAGACAGTGGACAGCTCCTGTCAACTCTTAACCCACCTCTAGGATTCAGTTGGAAACGGGGACATGGGAGAAAAAGAGTTCAAGGATCTCTCAATGTACCAGCATGCCTCAGTATTTTCTCTTTGATTCTGGCCCAAGGTCAGAGCTGGCCCAGTTGCATCAGGACTCGGCACTGCCATCGGAACTCACAGCCTACCCAGAGAGCCAAACACCCAGGAGCACTCTCCCTCCAGAGACCACAGGCCCACAGACCCAGAGGAGAGACAAACTCCAGTAAGAGACAAGATCACCTAGCACCACCAATAACAAGATGGCAAGAGGAAAGCACAAGAATCTAAGAAACAAAAACCAAGATACTCTGGCATCATCAGAACCCAGTTCTCCCACCACAGCAAATAGTGGACATCCCAACTTACCAGAAAAACAAGATTTAAACTAAAAATCATACTTCATGATAATGATGGAGATCCTCAAAAAGCACAAAAATACCACACTTAAAGAAGTACAGGAAAGCCAGGAGAACAGAGGCAAACAAGTTGAAGTCCTTAAAAAGGAAACACACACACACACACAAACCACACAAACACATACACACAAATCACTTCAAGAGCTACAGAAAAGCACAACCAAACAGGTGAAGAAACTGAAAACAGAAGTATAAACAATGAAGAAATTACTAAAGGAGACAACCCCAAAGTTAAAAAACCTAGGAAAACACCGGGAGTCATAGACACAAGCATCACCAACAGAATACAAGAGATGGAAGAGAGAATCTCAATAGCAGAAGATAACATAAAAATCATTGACACAACAGTCAGAGAAAATGTAAAAATCAAAAAGATTCTAACCCAAAACATCTAGGATATCCAGGACACAATAAGAAGACCTAAGGAAAATAGGTGTAGAAGAGAGCAAAGACACCCAACTAAAAGTCCCAGTAATATCTTCAACAAAATTATAGAAGAAAACTACCCTAACCTAAAGAAAAGAGATGATCATGAACATACAAGGAGACCACAAAACCTCAAATAGATTGGACCAGAAAATAAATTCTTCCCAACATATAATAGTCAAAGCAACAAATCAAAACAAAGAATACTAAAAGCAGTAAGGAAAAAAGGACAGGTCACATGTTAAAAAAAAAAAAAAAAAGACCAATCAGAATTACACCAGACTTTTCAACAGAGATTATGGAAGCTAGAAGATTCTGGATTAACATCATACAGACCCTAAGAGAACACAAATGCCAGCCTAAATAACTATATCCAGCAAAACTCTCAATTTCCATAGATGGAGAAACCAAGATATTCCAGAACAAAAACAAATTTACACAATATCTATCCACAAATCCAGTCCTACAGAGGATAATAGATGAAAAACTCTACCACAAAAAGGAGAACTTCACCCTAGCAAATGAAAGAAATTAATCTTCTTGCAACAAACCTCAAAGAAGAAAAGCACACAAACGTATTTCTACCTCTAACAACAAAAATAGCAGGACACAACAATCACTATTTTGTGATATCTCTTAAAATCAATGGACTCAGTTCCCCCAATAAAAAGACATAGATTATCAGACTGTATATGTAAACAGGATTCAGCATTTTTCTGCATACAGGAAACTCATTTTAGCAACAAAGATAGGCACTACCTCAGAGTGAAAGGTTGAGAAAAAAATTTCCAAGCAGATGGTCCCAAGAAACAAGCTGGAGTAGCCATCTTAATATCGAATAAAATGGATTTTTCAACCAAAAGTCATCAAAAAAGATAAGGAAGGACACTTTTTTAACTCATCACAGGAAAAAAAAATCTATTAAGATATACTCTTAATCCTGAACATCTATGTTCCAAATTGTAGGGCACCCACATTCATAAAGAAACTCTACTAAAGCTCAAAGCATATATTACACCACACTCTCATCAATGAGCAGGTCATGGAAGCAGAAACTGAACTTATACACAGTGAAACCCACAGAAGTTATGAAGCAAATAGATTTAACAGACATCTGTAGAATATTTCAACCTAGAACAAAGGAATATACCTTTTGCTCAGCACCTCATGGCACCTCCTCCAAAACTGACCATATAGTCAGTCACAAAACAGGCCTCAACAGACACAAGAACATCAAAGTAATTCCATGCATCCTATCAGCTCACCATGGACTAAGGCTGGTCTTCAATAACAACAAAAAGCCCACATACACATGGAAGCTGAACAGTGCTCTACTCAATAATGTACTGATACCTCAATACCTAAACGAAGCATTTGGCTTTCTTCCTTGGGCCATTTAGGTCTCCAGTGTTAACTGTGAGCAAACAGCAGCCTGGAAGTACAATGGACATTTACTAGGAAAATGTCTAGCAGCTCAGCCCAGAGGTGGCTCATACAAAGTATGGAGTTTGATTTATAAGCCATCGTTTTGAAGCTGGATCCCAGCCCTTCCTTTATCAGCTATGGAGCCTTGGGTGGGTTCATTAGTGGTCTGCGTGTCAGTTTGCTGTCTACAAAATAGGCATACAGTATGAAAATGAATGAGCCTTATCGTGGGAGTGTAGCAAATACATCCCACGAGTTCTTAGCACTGGCCTCTCGAAACCACAGCTTCTTTTGGATATAACATGCACAGTCCCCCCCCCTTTTCTTTTTTGTTTCCTTTTATTGAAAATAGCATCTCTCCCCCCGCCCCCACCACACATGCACTTGAGCACGCACACACACACACACACACACCTTACATATCTTGATTACTGTCTCTCCTCCCTCTGCTCCTCTCAGTCCCTCCCCACCTTCCTTCGCATTCCGATCCCTTTCAGACTCTCTCGTTAGAAAACAAACAAGCTTCTAAGGCATAGTAATAAAAAAAAGTAAGACACAATAAAATAAAATATAATGAGATACAGCAAAAACATCGGCCATCAGAATTGGACTAAACAAACAGCTCAAGAGAAAGCACAAGAAACAGAGACCTGCTCGGGAATCCCATAAAAACATCGGAAACCATAATGTATATGCAAAGGACCTGGTGCAGACCCAGGCAGGCCCTGGGCATGCTGCTCCAGTCTCTGTGAATTCATATGAGCTTTGCTTGTGTTGGTTTAGAGGGCCTTGTGTCCTCCTTCCTTCTGGCTCTTATATTCTTTCTGTCCCCTCTTCCTTTGATACAGACTTCTAAAGTAGACTGTGAGTGCTTTTTCTCTATTCCTTTCGCTTCGGGCAGGAAGTACGACCTAGGCTGGAATTTGTGCTTTTCTAGCTAGATCGCTGGTCATTTTTATATACACCGATGGATGTTCACACCTCAAGCTGGTGATGGAAACTTCCAGACAGAGGGTGCTGCCGGTGACTAACTGAAGTAATAGAGATTCGCTGGTCCTCACCGGAAGCACTTAGAATCGAATGTGCCTTAGAATTCTAGAGTGTTTTGGATCTTCGGGGTGTTGGGGGAGCGCTGAATGGACACAGCATTGGCTGTACGGGTATGAGGGCATGAGTTCGGATTCTGAGCACCCTCTGGATCAGTGGTTCTCAACCTTCCTGATGCTGCAACCTTTGAATACAATCTTTCTGTATTGAAACTTTCCTTTTGATGCTGGGGGGGCGAGGGGGAAAGGGGGAGAGAAAGAGGGAGAGGAGGAGGAGGAGGAGGAGGAGAGAGAGAGAGAGAGAGAGAGAGAGAGCTGCTTAGCTAGGTGAGCCTTCTTGGGTGCCTTTTGTATCACCTATGCCCAGATTTTTAAAATTTTAGCACAAGGGGCTCCTGAAATCACAGATTCTTAGGTTCTGCTTCCAGAAATTCTCAATCCGTAGGCCCGGAGTGGGACCCCAAATCTGTGCCCCCTAGAAACTGCCAAATGATATCGTATCTCATCTACTTCACATGACTGGATCCAAAGACTCTTGGCAGGAATCAGCAGAGCGACTCATTTTGTGTTCCCTGTGTGATATACACTTTTCTAATTCTTTTACCCATGTTACACGGCCCTCTCGCTGGTCCTATATTAAACTTATCACTACATTTTATTTTATAATATTCTTTTAAAAACTAATAATCTTTTCCCTGGATCATCTCGACGGCCATCTTGTCTTGACATTGGAACTCATCACCATCAAAGTTTGTGTGTGCCCATGACCTCATTAAAAGCAAGAAATATGAGCTAATTATCAAGAGTGGTAAGAAAATAGCAAAGATACACTTAATGTGCACCGTATGTCCCCAACTCAGGCTAAATGGGGCTCTGAACAAACCAAGACATGGCTCAGACAACAGCATTACGGCACACGGAGTTCGCCTGCCAAAAACCAAGAGGTCATGCTTCCCTGACAGTTCAAACAACAAAAACACATAACATATAATTTATAAATAGGGTTGTTTTCTTGCCTGCAAATCTGTTCAGGAAAATGTAGCATCCAACACAGTAGAACTGTACTACAGGAAAACAAAAGCTCTCACCTTTGCAGCCCTCACACGTGAGCGCGTTGTAATGGTACCCAGAGGCCCTGTCTCCACAGACAACACACAGCTCGTCTCCTTTTATCCTTCCTGCCGAGGATGTGGCCATTCGAGGTTTCTTTGTGACAGGCATCTCTGATACCTCAGTCTCTCCCTGATATACAGTCTCGGCGGGCATTCGCCTGAGTTCATAGATTCCCGGAGAATACCAGTCTTCCGGTTGTTGGGGATAGAAACCCAGGCTGGAATAATAGGACGAGGAGGGAATCTGCTGAACTTGAGGAAACTGGACATTGTTGTACGGGGAGTACGATTCCAAATCCAGATTCTGCCCCAGAGGACCTGCCGCATGCTCTGTTTGCACACCTGAACCAAAGTATCAACAAAACTGAATTTAATGTCATCATTCGAGAAAGTAGAGCAAAATGTCAGGTCTAATATTGAAATGGAAATTTATTTCAGTATAAAATATGAACATATATAAAAGGTAAAGCTACAAAACATATTTAACTACATAAAATTAATTTTTAAAATACATGTTTATCTGTAAGTATATCATATATATACATGTATGTGGATGGTGTATATATATATATATGTGTGTGTGTGTGTGTGTGTGTGTTTGTATATGATGTATGTGTGTATAAAACATGTAAACAATAAATCATAACCTCAGGGACAAAATGTATAACTTGAGGACGGAAGAATGACATGTTGTAATATGTAATGAGCTCTTGAACACTAATATTCAATACCCTATGTAAAAAGGCTAAAAGGTCATAAAGAAATAGTTTCTAAAAACTGTTTTGTAAACCCACAAAATGTTTCCCTTGTAAAAATACATAATAATCTCAAATTACATGTATAACATAATCATGTTTATTCTCAGATTATAAAGATTTTTAAGTTTAATGATAGACACTCTTTGGAAAGCAAATACTCTTAGAGGGAAATTTTTTAGTATCTCCAATCACTTAAAATTTTAATAGCTAGCTAGCATTAAGTTTTTCAGTGCCATATGTGTGTGTGTGTATACATATAACACACACACACACACACACACACACACACACACATATATATATATATATATATAAAATTCTCCATGAAAGGGATTTCTTTTTACAAATGAAGACATTCATTTCGACACCCTGTAGGAACCAGAAATTGGAAACACACTCCATCAGTAGGATTATGGTTGAAAATATTCAGTATTTGTACACAGTATTTATCCAAATAAGTAAGGATGGTGACAGTGATATGGGAGGGTCTTACCTCATGCAGCTGTTATTTTGAAAGGGAAACTGTAGAAAAGTGTGTGTATTAATGAATACAAAAGTATTTTGTGTGAGTGAGTATGTGTGTGTGTGTGAGTGTATATGTGTGTGAATGAGTGTGTGTGAGTGTGTGTGTATGTGTGTGTGTGTGTGTGTGTGTTATAGGTAAGGCAACTTTCTTCATGATCTATAACATGCTGGGGTAAGAAACTACACACGGTTTCTACTGTTTGAGGATTTGTCACAGGCATGTTACTTTAATGATTGTAACATATAAGGGGCTTTTGAAAAGTAGAATGCATTTCTTAGTAGCATTGGTCTCCCTGGACTCAAACCCATGATCTGTTACTTACTCCCCTGGTACACGTGGGAGTTTTCTTCAGACCTATACTTTTCTCTTCATATAAAGGGAAAATAATGCCACCAATGACAATTGAGTTGCTGTAAGGGGTAAGTGAGACAGGGAAGCCAAGCACCTTGTTAAATTCCATACGGAAGTGCCCAAAATTTGTAGCTGACATTAAAACAGGGAGTATAATTATTCCTAGAACCATTATTACTAAATAAGATGTTTAGATAGAAAACCTCTAGGTAATAAAAACTAAAAATAAAAATCAGGTTTTGAAAATGCTTCTATTTTTCGAAACATACGATATGCTCTTTAGACTACGAAATGGTTAAATTATGCAAAATGCTAAAAGAAATAAGACATAAAAAAACGATAAGACAGTGCATCAGTGTGTCGGATTCTTTAGCACCCCTCAGACAACCCCACAGGACCATTCCAGCTGTGTCTTTCCGGAATCTGATACCCAGTGTTTACACCTCAAGCTGGTGATGGAAACTTCCAGACAGAGGGTTCTGCCGGTGACTAACTGAAGTAATAGAGATTCGCTGGTCCTCACCGGAAGCACTTAGAATCGAATGTGCCTTAGAATTCTAGAGTGTTTTGGATCTTCGGGGTGTTGGGGGAGCGCTGAATGGACACAGCGTTGGCTGTACGGGTATGAGGGCATGAGTTCGGATTCTGAGCACCCTCTGGATCAGTGGTTCTCAAACCTTCCTGATGCTGCAACCTTTGAATACAGGTCCTCGTGTTGCAGTGACTCCCAACCATAAAGTCACCTCTTTGCTACTTCATAATTGTAATTTTGCTGCTGTTATGAATCGTAGTGTAAATGTCTGATATGCGACTCCTGTGGGGGTCACAACGCATAGGTTGAGAACCACGTCTCTACAAAGCCCTGGCGGCTTATACCTGTAATGCCAGCACTGGGGAGGTAGAGGATGCCAGAAGCTCAGGAACTAGTCAGCCTCGCTGAAATGGTACAATTCCAATTCAGTGAGAGAACAAGAAATATGGGGGGGGGGGGGAGTATGTGTGTGTTCGCTGAGATATACTTAACTCTGGCCTTCTCCATGCACACATTCCCTACATGTGCACGTGCGTGTGTGCGTATGTGCACACACACACACACACACACACACACACACACACACACACACACCCCAGACTATACAACTGATAAAACAAATAAATAAATAAAATTTAGAACCCCTTGATTGGGCCTGGACTTGATTCCCAGAACTACAGAAAAGAGAAAATAAATCCTTTAGATTTCAGAACATTTAGTATTCTTTCTTTGTTCTGTATGTGGTATTCACGCCACTGGGTAGAACTCAGTGTCTGAAGTATATGAAGCAGACACCAATGTTTTCCTCAGTGCTGTTTTGTGAATATTCGCACAGGAGAATAAATGGTTTGTTTGTTTGTTTGTTTAACCAGCGTTTCACAGCCCAGGAATTGCCACCAAAAATAAATAAATAAATAAAATTTAATATTCCTTTTAAACTTAAAAACCAATGGTTTCTAGTAGTTTGGGAATTGGGAATTGGACTTGGAGATTCCGGGCCTGTGCACCATGCCTCTGAAATGTTCTCTAAGGTGCTCAAATGGTTGATTTCATTGTCATTATTACCTGTAGCTGAAAGTTTTATAAATCTCCTCCTAATACTGAGCATTTGTATAATCTTGCTACTCTTTGCAACCATAGGATGAGGTGCTATTACCCCTCCGGCACACACAAGCATCTCCTGGGCTGCTTATTCAGACTTAAGACAGTTCAGTGCAGTTTCAACTGCTGGACAGAATGTCTTTGTTGAAATTACTTCTTACTCCTACCTGCCTAAGTGCCTGAGACTTTAGAGTCTACAAAGCCCATGCATGGGGTCACTCTATTCTATGGGATGCTGTCAAAAGTGAGATGCTTCCTAGACAGGTAGGTAGGTAGGTAGGCAGACAGACAGACAGAAAGACTGATCATGGGAATCCCCAGAGGCATCTCCCTTGTCCCCAAGCCTTGCCGAACCTCCTTGGGTCACATCCCCCCCGCCACTCTCTTCATCCTTTTTCTAACATTGGTGCTGAAACCCAGAACGTCATCTTTTAACAACACTGGTGCTCAGTGACTCTTATCAACACAGACAGACAGACAGGAGGCAGTGGCTTTCTCTTCCTCTGCTTTCTTTACCTGAGATTGTAAATTCTGCTTACACATAAAATACAAACGGTCCCTCAAGGCTCAGCATGCACAACCCTTTCTCTTCCAGACAGGTTTTCAATGTTGCAGCTTTTCTGTTTCTTGGGTATCCTGCTGTTTCCAGATCCCCTCATACCTCCTGAGCTTGGGCCCTTCCTCAGCATAGCCACTCTCCCCCAGAGCTCATTAAATCCATTTTCACAGGGTTACAAATAACACAGTGAGGACAACATTGCTCTGCCTGCCTTCTCTACTCTACATCTTAGCAGCCGTGGTCTGAGTTTAATTAAATGATGCCTAGAAACCATTCCTTATTACCCTGCCTGGGCCTCTCTTTGCCCATCTATAAAGAAAGGATATATGATCTTCTTTTCTTTCTATCTAAAAATCTCATAAGTATTAGACTTCTTTATGAATATTAGAATTCAGAACTCTTCTACAATGGCAAAGCAGAATGTCCACATATTAAAGAATGAGAATACATCCTACACTGACCCAGGAAATGACTGACCAAACACACAATATACAGTAGCTGCACAGAAATCAATTTTTCTCCTTTCATGCCCAACTTGTCTGGATCTTCCCCAGGGGCTGGGGCGGGGTGGGGGCAGAAATCAGTGCATCTGACTAACACAAAGGTTTTAGCAAAGCCACTTTGTTTTACGAGTACAAAGTAGAAGAACAAAGTATACCGTTATCATAGAAAAATGTGAGCAAAAGCCCAATCTATTCTGTAATCATATAACATGACTAAAACTCCAGAAGCAAATAGAATGTAAAGAACTGAAGGGTTCTAACACTGGTTTCACTTTTCCTAGATTTTGTCTCCTGACTTGTTCTCTCAATTCTTCTTCCACCCTGAGCCCAGCCTCCTATCATCACAAGAAGACTCAATTAGCACCAGAATCTGAATTCTGTAGAGTCCAGAGAAATGGCTAACTTTGCCTCCTCGTGTGACAGGTAGAGGTCTCCGAAGATTATTTCAGTAAAGTAAAATATCTACATAATCAAGGGAAAAAAAACAGAGCCCCAACTCAGGTTAGCTTATGGCATTAACATCATATCCCTTCCTGGAGCCATCTAAAATAAAACACAAAGTGGGTTGGGAGATGGCCCAGGCAGTCAAGTACCTACCACACACGAGTGAAGACCTACACTCCTCAAAACCATGTCAAAAAGCCAGAAGAACTCCAGGGTTCTTGATTCTGAGTCGATAGTAAGTCCAGCTAAGAGCTTGGAGCCAGAAAGGAGCCTGAGGCTAACTGTCCAGACAGCCCACTTGACAAGCTCCAGGCCAGTGAAAGACCTTGTCACAAGAAAACCCCTGCAGAACCAAGCAGAACCAGCGAGAGTACCGAAAACACCTGTGGTTGACCTCTGGCCTCCACATGCGTCCAAGCACACATATGCACACATGTGTGCACACACATGCACACAAGTATATAGCTTTTCCAAGGCTACAGATGATTGTATGCTAAAAAAAAAAAAAAAAAGTAAAACATTGCACACTGTGAGAATAGTATACATTGGTACCAACTAGTGCTCAAATGATACCCAGTTCTAGCATTTCACAGGTCACTGAATAACCACAGAGCACAGTGCTAAGTACCCAGCCAGTATAAAGATGAAGAATGGGTACAGCCAACATTTTCTAAATGGTTGGTCCAGAGAAACTTTTACTACATAATTGACTATGAGTCTTAACTCCCTGCACTTTATTACAATTTCTGTAGACCATAAACCCCTGCTCCGACCTTTCTTTCTCATTAGGTAATCCTTAGTTTAAAGTACAGATGTTGAGGGGAAAAAAGGGTTGACTCTGACGATCTTAGAAAGATCACATTGGTGATAACTAATTGATAATTATTCTCCCAGTCTATTCTAACGGCATAAGCATTGTGAAGTTTATTGCATCGTGTATAATGGACACTTGCTATTTGGCACACGCTGAACACACCATGAGCAAGATGGAAAATGCCCAGCCTTTTTTCTGTTTTTCCATTTGGTAACTAGAGGTGTCAAGGACAGGGCAAAAGTAACTAAATCACTAAGTGTTGGTTTGTATGATAGAGAAGTCGTGGAGGGGTTGAAGTGGACTAGCTGTAATTTAGAGTACCAGAGTTTGGTAGGATGAGAAACTCCAGAAGAGTTTAGGAAATGGTCTTTAATAGGAACACATAAGTAAACTGCAGGGGGTCAGAGGTGTCCCAGAAAACCAACTTCTGAATAGGGGCCTCTGTCTTTCCATAGACTGTCACCCAGAGACACTTTCTGAGTGGAAAGAATTTCTTACTTACAATATGACAGTCATTAACCACGTTAATGGACAATTGAGATGCAATTAGGAAAACTAAGGAAACGTGTTTTAAATGTATTTCATTCTCAGTAATTAGAAATCTTAATTAAATAATCATAAATGACCAATGACTGTCATATTCAACACGACAGCTCTAGGGAGTTTGTGAACAGAAAATAGGTTTACATGTTTGTGGTGCTACTTCAGTTAGAGTCGGCGTCTGGAGCAAATGATTCCCCTAACCCTCATTTGATTTTGGTTTGGTTTTGTTTTTTTTTACAGTTTTGTGGTTGTTGGTTTGATGTTTTAATTTACCTCCAATGCAGTTCTAAGCACAGCAAATGTTCATTACATATTTGTGGAACTGAATTGAGTGGGGAACTTGCTTTAACATATATCTTGTTTCGTAAGCCATGGCTTCTTAGCCAAATTGACATGGCTTCGTTTGTGAAGTTGTTTGCCATTCCCTGGGCCGGGACTTGGGACACAGGTGTTTCTCACGACTGTGTCAGCTGATGACCTCCTTCATGAGGCCTGCCCCAGTTCCCCCAGGTAGAACTAATCTCTCCTAACCTCTGTACACACTTCTAATGTAGCACTTATCAGAAGCATGAATAATCAGCCATAGTTGTCCACGGCCTTTATCTTCCACAGTAAACTTAAGGTGGTAATAAGAAACGAGTCTGTACTGTGTAGACAGGCAGACAGATGTGGACTCAGTTCACCTGCAAATTGCTAAACATGTGAATGTGGAGACGACATTGAACTTCTCTTAGCTTCTGTTTCTGTCTCCATAAAGCTGTAGAAATGAGCCGTTAAGGGCAGAGGCTGCAGGAAGTGAGGAAGGACTAAGGCAAGGAACGTAAATTGCGTTCTCCACATAGAGCCAACCTCCAGTGCATTCTGCCTAGTTTGCTGTTGTGCCTAGTCTGTGAACTCTGAGGAAAACATTAGATTATATGCCCTCTTCTAGCATTTCTGGCCCTGAACACAGTGCCTGGCACATAATAAACATTAAACAAACATGTGTTAAAATAGAAGGGAGTAGAAAGTTTGCTTGCCAAGCCATGTAAGTAATTTCTATTTCTAAATACAGTGTCAGCCACTTTGAAACACTACTCTTAAGTCAAATGAGTGGCCGCCAGGTCTATGATCAAAAGTATGCGCTTTGCTGTAGTTACTGGGGAAATGATTAGCAGTTAATTTTTGATGGAAGTTTAGAAAGTTTATGTTTTGAGAAAAACCAATGCATTAGACTGTCTTTTCATGGTAATGTATATTTTAACTCAGAGGAAAAAAAAAATGTGTCCTAAGCGTAAATCTCAATTTTATCTATCGTACTTGCTAGAAAACACTGGAAGAAAGACGAGACAGAACTAGTTCATTAAATCTATAGTTCTTTTTCTGGTTTCTACGTTTCTACCACATGCTAAAGTCATGACCCTTGCACATACTTATGCATGGTGACTGAATCCAAATTCCACAAAACAAATTTATCTTTACTCCTGGGTAGGTGCATTAACGGTTTCTTTATTCTCCTCTGGCTTTTAATGCTGGTCTCAAGACACCAGACAAGTGTCAGAACTTAGTGACACTGAGGATCAGCATTTTAAAGTCACACTAATGAGTGTCACACTTTAACTTTCTTCAAGTGTCCACCGACATCAATGTTAACACTTGACTGACTTGAAAGAATAGCACCAGCTTGGCCTGTTACCCCTATGAGATACTCACGTACTTAGAACTACAGAAATCAACCACTCCCATCCCCAGTCTTCTCGGCTTGTCTGGGCCTCCCTCTGACAGAGACCTATGGCTTTGGTCTCTAACTAGAGACCCCTACATTTCCCCAATTCGGTAAGAGATTCTACGCAAAGACGCCAGTGTAGTGACGTACCTTTAGCCGGCTTCACACTCATCCCGTCCGGCACAAATCCTGACAGCCGGTGGCTGTGGTGAAGACTAATCTGAATTGGATTTTCTAAACCCTGAAACTGCATCACCATCCTTAGCTTCCTCACAGCAACTGAGAAGGAGCCGAGCTAAGAAGTGGCAGGGGCCAGAGGTTGGTGTGGTTTACTGATTAACCTCATCGCTGAGCGGAATATTTGTAAATGTTTATGAGAAAAGTCCTCAATGCCAAATTGCCTAGTAAGCTGGAAACTGGTGTCTTAGATAAACATTTTGGGGAGCCCTTTCCCAGCCTAAGAACTTTTAGAGGGTAAATTTCTGTTCACTGCCTCTAAGACTGGTTGGAGGTCAAACACCACACTGATTGATCTTTACCTTTATAACCAATATGCATTTGTAATGGCAGAAGCACTAAGAAATAAGACTTCACAGTAAGCCTGAGAAGCCTACCACGAACCTGGAGAAATAGGTTTGTATAGTAATATGTGAAAAATTGTCCCATCCACACTCCAGTTTGTATGTTGAAATCCTAGCCCCGAGAACCTTACAGAGTGACCTCATTTAGCAATTCAACTATGGCTCATGTCCTTATGAGAGAGGAGAGAGGGAGGGAGGGAGGGAGGGAGAGAAGGAGGGAGAAAGAGAGGGAGAGGGGGAGGGAGGGAGGGAGAGAGAGAGGGAGGAAGGGAGGGAGAGAAGGAGGGAGGGAGGGAGAAACACCTGTGGATGGAAAATGAAGCAAAGAGACAAACATGGTTTTGTTAAGCCAAAAAGAAAGATCTAGAAGGATTCCTTCCTGGGAGTCTAAGGGAGAGCTGGACTTCTGGCTTTTAAGTCAATACATTTTGTTTTTTAATCCATGCAGCTTACGATATTCAGGCACAGTAGCCAAAACCAAAATTAATAAATTTAATAAACCCAATCTTTCCTGATATTTACAAGGTTTTAGATCATGAGCACTTACATAGGCCTTTTCTGCCTTTATTTCCTCATTTAAGAAAAAAAGATTGAGCCAGGGTGGGGGTAGCACACACCTTGAATCCTAGCACTCAGGAGGCAGAGGCAGGTGAATTTCCATGTGTTCAAGCCCCGCCTGATCTACAGATCGAGTTCAAGGACAGCTAGGTCTACACAGAGAAATCCTGTCTCAAAAAACAAAACAGAAAAAGTTGGTCTTTATTTTGTGCTGTATATATGGGTCTTTTGCTGGCATCTACGTTACTGACACATGTATCGCTGGTGCTCAAGGGGGCAGAAGAGAAGCTGGATTTTTCAGAACTGGAGTTTTAGAAGGTTGTGAACACGTGAGTGCCAGGAACCAATCTTGGGTCCCCTGAAGGAGCAACAGGTGTTCATCATGAGCCAGATCATAGTCATGTCTGACTTAAATAAAAAAATATGAAAATACCATAAGTACATTGGGGGCTGGTGTCATTGCCCTGATATTTGTACTAACACAGTTTGGAATTGTAACTTGGCTTCCTTATTGGACAGAAACAGTTCCATTTTTTAAAAAAGTGTACATAATTTCTGAATGTCAACTTTAAGCCTTTGCAGTGATGTTGTTGTTCCTGAGAAAGTGTTAGCAGAGGACCCAGTATGCTCAGGTTTGGTTTCAGGCATAGCACTACGAGGCATCTATGTAACTTTCAGTAAGTCTCTGGGCTGCTGTGGGCCCCATTTGTCTGCATCACCAGATGGAGAAATAGAGATAACATCCCTGCCTACACCCTTCACAGGCTTGCTGTGAAGATAAAATGAGTTAATCAACATGAAAGCAAATTCAGAGACAAAGGTGATACCTGCCCTAATTGCCGGCAGCCCCACAGCCTTCACTGGTGTCCAAAGTATATTAGTGTGTTATCTCGGGAGCCTCACTTCTACCCTATGTGACAGCATTTTAGTAATGAGGCCCACAGTCTTTGACTTTATCTTACAGAGGATGAACGGCAACTCAGTGAGGTTAAGTAACTTGTGTATAGTTTAGAGGGGATGAAGCAGAGACCTTTGACTTCAGGATCAGAATCTGAGGATTGAAAGATTAAGGCATATTAGCATCACTCCCTGTAGGACTTCGGTGTGTCAGGAGATGGGGAAAAAATACAAGTGTAGGAACAGAGAGGTGACTGGTAGAGCACTGTCAAGGGACACCACCACTGTGCTCTTGACCTCACAGCAGCTGAGCTCTCTGGCACAAGACCTGCACGAGATTGGATCAGACTCATTTATCATTGGGGAGAGGGGCCATTGTGCCCACCCACTAGGTCCTATAGGCAGATAAAGGTAGTTGAGCAGAGGATGTTCTCAGGGACATATACCTCCCTGAACACCCATAGGCACTCAATGATCACTGAGGGAGGAAGAGAGATTTTCTTCAATGGCTTAGATAACTTCTGGCAATAGATTGACACTCTTTTGTAAATAATCCCTTACCCAGGACTTGTAAATAGCTTTAATAAAACTTATTGTATCATTAATGTAAAAAGACATGAGTGTAAAAGAGAGATTAACTGGGTGTTTTAGTTAGGGTTTTATGGCTGTGAAGAGACACCGTGACCACAGCAACTCTTATAAAGACAAACATTTAATTGGGGCTGGCTTACAGTTTCAGAGGTTCAGTCCATTATCATCATGGTAGGAAGCATGGCAGCCTGCAGGCCAACATGGTGCTGGAGAAGGAGCTAAGAGTTATACACTGGGATCCATGAACAGCAGGAAGAAACAGTGACACAGTGGCCAGGCTTGAGCATCGGAGACTTCAGAGACCACCCTGTCATGACCTCCAACAAAGTCACACATACTATAACAAAGCTACACCTACTCCAACTAATCCATACCTCCTGCTAGTACCACTCCCTATGAGACTATGGGAGTCATTTCTATTCAAACCATGACACTGGGGTATCAGCAAGAATGCTGGGGGAGGTGAATGGAGAATAAAGAATAAAGAGTGACAGGTAATAAAAAAATAAAAATTCATTATATATGTATATACATGAAGATTCCACCATAAAACCCATAATTATATATAACCAACATATGCTAATAGAAATGTTAGGCAATAAGAAACTAGCAATTAGTAGCTCCAGGAAACCCTTGTCCCCAAGTAAGACTCACACACAAGAAGGACTGATTCCCTCCATCCTCCCTAAAAGAATAAATTGCTTCCTGTTAACCACTCCTTTTTTGATTTCCCAGGAAGGTGTGCTATCTGGGACAGGAGCCACTAGGGATGCTTGCATCTGTGGCTCTGATTTCTTTTTTAGGTTTTTCATCTCCAGGGTTGTATCTTTTTGTGTCTTCTTTATTGTTTCTATTTCCATTTTCAATTTCTTCATCTGTTTGGTTGTGCTTTCCTGTAGTTCTTTGAGTTCTGAGTGATTTTTGTGTTTCCTCTTTAAAAGCTTCTATTTGTTTATGTGTGTCCTCCCGTGCTTGTTTAAGGGAGTTATTCATGCTCTTCTCAAAGATCTCCATCATCGTCATGAGGTATGATTTCAGGTCTGAGTCTTCTTTTTGTGGAGTGTTTGGCAATCCACTGCTTGCTGTGGTGGGAGAGCTGGGTTCTGATGTTGCCAGGTTGTCTTGGTTTCCATTGCTTAAGTTCTTTTGTTTTCCTCTTGCCATCTTGTTGTCGGTGATTATACGTGGTCTTGTCAGTGACTGACACCTGTCTCTCCTTGGATCTGAGGGCCTGTGGGCTCAGGAAGAAAATTGCTTCTGAGTATTCGGCTTTTAGTGGGCAAGCAGTGAGTTCTGGTAGCAGTGACTCAGCTCTGTCTTTGTCGGCTCAGGTGTGGGAGCTCTTGTGAGCCTGTTCTGGGAGCTCAGCCCTCTGCTTACAGGTCCTGAGTACTACTGGCAGGGACCTGGCTCTTTCTCTAGGAAAAAAATGGACCCTTTTCCAGATAGCACAGTACTTTCTGCTCTCTGAGAACTCCCGGTGTGCTCTTCCTGGACCTATGTGCCAGGCTCCCCTCTGGTCCAGGTGTATGAGGGTCTGTAGAGTTGAACTTCAAGCACTGCCTTTCCTAGGCAGACCCCGGTTCCCACTGACAAGGGCCTGTGACTTACTGTGGGTCTGTGTGTTTAGTCCACAAGCACAGGCTTTCCGGGCAGATCCTGAGTCCCTCTGCCAGAGGTCCTGTCCTTACTGTGGGTCGGAGGGGCACCTTTACCATGAGCTCCACCTAACCCTGTCTGTGCTTTGGAAACTCACAGCGCAATCTCACCAGGCCTGTGTCCCTGGATCTCTGGGAGATCCACTGGCTAAGTCCACATGAACTTGAATAAGTAGAGGTGGCTCCTGAGTCACGCGACTCGTGCTTCAGCGTTCCACAGGTGGACAGTGTTTGCTGCTCTGGACAAAAGTAGATTCGGGACATGTCCAGCATCATACCACGTTCTGTGGGACAGCATAGGTATAGATTGTACAAACCAGTATGAACAGTGGCCCAACCACTGGGCATCTGCTGTGACGGGGTAGAAGAGAAGTCCCGGAGCAAAGACTGGCAGTGCTTGTCTAAGCACTCTGCTACAGAAGAGCTCTGACCAGCATTCTGTGATACAGTCTTATTGAAAACACTTTCTCATTGCTTAGCAGCTTAGACTCTGAGAGTCCACAAGGGTCCGAGTTAGTTGGCTCTGTTGGTTTTTCTATGAAATCCCTATTCCCCTTCAGGGCCTTCCACCCTTCCCCAAACTCTTCCATAAGAGTCCCCGAGCTCTATTAGGTCCCCCAACAACTGGAGCAAGGCTGTCCCAAAAGCTGTATCCTGCCTGTGGAATCCATTCCCAATAGGGTTGCCTTGTTTGGCTTCACTGGGAGAGGATGTGCCCAACCCTGCAGAGACTTGATGCACCAGGGTGGGGGGGATACAGGGGGGATGGGAGGGGTAGACTCTGTGTAGTGACCAGGATATTAAATAAATAAATAAATAAATAAATAAATAAATAAATAAATAAATAAGAAGAAAAGAAAATGCTTTCTCCTCTGAGAAGGTGACTAGAGGTGCTCTCTTAGCTGAGAACCCTCAGGCGCCAGATCCAGTACTTGTCCTAACTATATTTTGGTGGTCTACTTGCTGTTTAAAGGACTGTGAATTGGATTGTTTGACATCTTTAAATATCTACTCCCTCTCCATAAACGGGTAATAGTAATGACAGGTGTCCCAGAGGAGTCTCTGTGAGAATTAATGTCAACAGCAAATACATTGCAGACAGTTACAATGCCCCTGGCTTTGGGGGATGGGGGAGTGTACTTAATGAATGAGACCAGTGACTTTCACAGAATGACGGGATGTGTCTGAACCACAGACAAGAGGATGACAGGGATAGAAGTGAACCAGGAAGTCTGCTTCAAAAATATATCAAGTAGCTGGGTATGGAATCCTAGTATTTAGGAAATGGAGACCTATGTATCGGGAATCCAAGGCCATCTTTAACTACACAAGGCGATCCAAACTACATGCAACTGTTCTCAGAAAAATGGCCATCATTCCAGCTCTTCTCGCTGCAGTCAATTTGTTTGGGATCTGAGTCTGTGTTTACTCTCTTTCAGCTTGGCACCCCGAAGAATCTGCTTCTTATTCTACAAGGATGAGAGCTAAACTGTAGAATTTAGAAGAATCACCCAGCAGCTGGCCAACTTGGCTATAACTCTCCATCTCGAGGCATGCACGCCTTTACCAAAGTAAGCACGCCCCAGCTGAACGAAGCAGCGATCCACACTGTAAGAAAAAAGGGCTTACTTGGTATCTTGCCTTGACCCATTCCTAAACTTCATGAATAAAAGACAGGATATGAGATTTCCTGAGAGAGGAAAAGATAAAGCCACGGGGAACTAGCAAAAACCTTTAGAGACTGTTCAGAGCTGTGGAAGAGTTAAGGATGAGCAAAAATGGTTAAGGCCAGGATAGCTCAGTGACTGAGAGCTTGCCTAGAGTGAGTAAGGTTTTGGGTTCGATCCCTAGCACTGGAAAAGGAACACAAAGAAAAGAGAAGGACCAAACAGACTTTTAGGTCTAGTTCTCGCCACAAGTTAGAACCACATTCGCTTGAGCTGAGCTCAGTGGAATGGAAAAATCCTGGAAATCAAATGTCAGAAATACTCTGTAAATCCTCATCTCAAGAATTTTAATTGTATTTAATTGTATTTTTGGGACATCTGGATGGTTCTGTAACATCTGGAAGAGTCTTTTAATTGAAGTGCACAGCTTTAGCAAGAACCAGATTCCAAAGTGCACATTCGCTAATTAAACATAAAGTGTGCCCCAAGGAGGACATAAACAGCTTCGTGGCTTTATAAATAAAGCAAGGAGGAATAACCAAAGGTGACAGAATGCATGAGGTCTACCTACTGCTCCTTGCTGGGCTTCACTGTAGTGTGCAGACTTGGGGAGAATATTAGGCAAAATTATACATACATATACATATATACATATATATACATGAAGTCCAAAGTTGTCATTATTACAGTAACACAGTATGATGGGAGGGTGAAGAGAGAGAGGGGGTTGGAGAGAGAGAAAAGGGGGGGAACTTCCTTCTTTGAAGGAGTGGACTAGTGTTCATCATTTCCACAATTTTACATTGTGACCCATGGCAGTCAAGTTCCAGATTAGCCATGACATTTTGTGAGTTTCTAGAACGATCTCTCTCTGTGTCTCTCTTTCGGCATTCACACAGGACAAACCTGAAGTCAGAGAGTCCCACTTGCCTCTGATTTTAATTCCCTCGGTTGTACTGCCCCCTCCCCACTTGTGCGTCCTCCCCAGTAGCACAGAGCTGAGTGGTTGAGACATGCTTTCAGCTCCATGAGCGTGCGTCCCGGGGATGCCAGGCCACTCTTGCCTCTGCAATCCTCCCCTGTCATTAAGAATTCGATCTTTCCAGTTCTGTGGGGGATTTGGTTTCTAAAATGTACTAAAATAAAACACGGGTTTTAATTAGTATACTACTCTATGTGCTGAACTGCAGGAAACCATGGACTTTGCCATTATTGCTTTTTATTGGGCACTAATTACATAAAACCTTGCCTTCTTTCATCAGAGATGCCCCTTTTAAGCCATTAAATTGATCTTTGACCAAGTTTCCAGTCTGCAGGCTCTCCCAGGGGAAAGGAGACTTATCTCTGAGGTCATCTCGTCTTTCCATTCCTTACCCTCCATGGGGATCTGCTTACCAATGGGCTAGGTTTCCATCTGGGTCTAATAGGAGGCAGAATTAGTTCAAGGATCCTAGGGAGGTGGATCCTGAAATTTTATATCATATTGTCCACGCATTTTCTTTTACTTCCTTCTGATGCTAGTATCAGAGTGCATTGGCCCACCCCAACTCTGAGCTGTGTTTTCTAACACCACAGGGGGTGACAATTCGGCTTGAATATATGAACAGTCTACAACCCTGAGAGAGTTGGTGTCCTAGGACCTTCAGCTAACGAAGCCAGCTATTAAATGCCCACTTTGAAATGCCCCAATGGTCCCAGTTCACTTTGCCTATGACAACGATCTAGAAACCTCACCTCCAATTGGTATTCTCTCCTTCCCTCTCCCATTAGCCTATCCCTTCATACCTAAAATGGCTGCACATAGTCCCTCTTTCAGACCTGCTTTTGGTATTTCCCCATCATCTTAAGCAAAGCCTTTGGGGAGTAGAAGAAGCTGCAAGCTGCCATTAGGAAGGTCAGCAGTGCCTCCAGGACCTGTTAATAGACTCATAGGTGTTTGTCTTGAGAACAGTCACCTTCCCAATATCTCAAGGTTGGGATTTTACTATTATAAAGGTTTCACTTTAGAGTAACTTGAATATAAGATAAATAACCACTTCTCTAGTGTTTCTATTGTCCTAAGTAAAAAATGTGAAGGTAAGACCTTCTCAAGCTCAGTCCAGACTTGCTAATTCTTTCTTCTAGAATATTCTTCATTTCACAGCTTTCAGTATTGAGTCAACTGTCACTTCCACAGAAGTCTTCATTAAAGCTGTTAAGGCAGCCCATCCTTCCAGTCACTATGATATCACCCTACCTTGCTATTTTCTAACAGTCCCCCTATTCTTTCTAACACTTACCTGGTATTAATTTTTGAGCTTACTTATGAGCATACTAATTGCATTTTCATTCTCCACTAATATCCTCTGCTTTATGTTTTGCTTTATTCCAATGCCCCGGGCAACATCAGTGCTCAACATCTGAATACAGGAAATGATAGCTATCCCATATTCTTGTCATCAAATTTACTTGCTCTTATAACACCACAGGCTTTAAGTATACAAACCATTGGAAGGAGTTTACCTCCCTGGTCAGTTGGACCCATATGTTTCTAGGTCTCTGTCATAACTTAAAATGCAAGAGTGAGGAGACAGGAGCTGTGGGCTATTCATCCATGGCAAACAATCTGTGCACTGATGTGCCACAGCCTAAACTTGGGGAGGGGCCATAGTACCCACCAGTGCCTTCTGGATAAGAAAATGGAGAAGCAGGATGAAGGACTGTGTTTTCTCCTTTAGCCCAAATATGTTGAGTGCGGTATGACTGAGGCCCCAGAAGAAACGGTTTTGGAAAGAATGCTTGGGGCTTGCTCTGGAGCAGTGGTTCTCACCCTTTCTAATTCTTCAGTCCTTTAATACAGTTCTTCATATTAGCCCCGCAACCATAAAATCATTTCACTACTACTTCATAACTGTAATATTGCTACTGTTATGAATTATAATGTAAACATTGATATGCAGGGTATCTTATATGTGATACCCCCTAAAGGATCACAACCCCATATTTATGTATGTATATATGTATATATGTGTATAATGTGTGTAGTTATATACATAGAGTTATACACATACTTATATATGTATACATGTATGTATAAGTACACATACACCACACACACACACCAAAGCCACAACACAAAAAAGCAAAAGTTGCAACACACGCTTTGCTATCATTGGCAGGTGCAGCTAATCTGACAGAACCTTCTAGCCTTTACTCTTTAAGGTCAGTCTTGTACCTGGGGTGTAAAGCTGGACCAGCATGTAAGCAAAAATCTACATTTTCCTCTCCCTGTGTAAACTGGAGCCCAAGATGACTCATTCTGAACAATGTTAAGACTAGCAAATTTCAGTTGACCACTGTAAAAATCCTAGGGAAGGAAGTGGTAGTTTTTCTTTGAAAAACAATTGTGAGGGGAGTTTTGCTTCATCTATGATGTACAGTAGTAATCCTAATTGTTCTGTGAATTCTGGCTGGCAGAGCACAAATTCTCCAGATCTCCATGTGTTGATTTTTCTAAGGCAGTAGACAAGAGCAGGCTAGAACAAATGGTCAAGTGATCAGAAGTGGAGGCCCAACCTTGGACTGCTCAAAACTGACCCACAGGATGGAAGCCTACTGGAAGAAATAAGACGCAAGGATGGTGTGTCAAAATTGGCATTTCACAAACAATTACTGCCGTGTGTGCTTTCTCTGAGAACTAGTGGTCAACATCTCCTTTCTCCCCTTTAAGCCTCTTGAATGCCTGCTCCCTGGTATTTACTAATAGATTGCTATTGATCTGGTATTCAAAGGATAAAGGAAACACAGTTGCTGTCATTGAATGCTCTGACACATCTGGGTAGGCAGATGTGTAGGTAGGCAATGTGAGTACTACCCCACTTGTTGGAAATGCATCAATTATTACTATATAAAAATAATGGCTAGTAGATGATAGAGCAGCACTGGACAAGTTCTCTTAGGGATGTCTGACACCAACTAAGGGACCATGCCTTAACACATCTCACTTGGTAAGATTTCAAGTTTTTTGTTGTTGTTGTTTTGTTTTTTACTATTTTTATCATCAGAGTCTATCATGATCTATGAAGTGCTGAATAGGAACTGGGGAGCAATCTAGCCTCAGGGAACGTAAGTTATACAGAGGGAAGTCATGAAAAAAAGTGGCAGAATGCTCCCCACCTCACCCAAAACATGCCCTCATTTGGACTCTCTACTAATGTTGTCAGTTGAACTTTTTATACTTAGATGGTCTTCATAAATGCATAAAGTGGGGCAATATATTATTTTATGGTGTTATCTGGTTACAGATCTACTTAAAACTACTTAGTACAATTTGTCCTCAACCTAGTTTAAATGACTAATCATGACACTGTGCCATAGATTTCCCCAGCATGGGAGGAACAGTGGGAGGAACCTTAGTGCCGAGCACTAAGTGACTTCAGCCTTTAATAGGTATCACATTAAGCCATAAGCATTATGATTTCATTCTTTAATACCTGTTATAATAATACGAGGATTTTCTCTAGATCGCAAAGTAATTTTTATTTCCTACTCAGTTAATTATCTAGTCTCAAGGCTGTGGCAACCCACAAGGCAGAGACTGACAGTCCCTGTCTATTAAAGAAAAGGGGGTGGGAAGAGATAAAGCGCACTGAGTTCAATGAATCCAAAGTACAACCCGGCTGAAGAGTTCACATTTATTGAGCACTTAGAAGAAGCAAGATTGTTTTCTCAAACTCATTGCGGAGGCTTTCTTCCGACGTGGTTAGTTTTGTTGGACCCCTATCTAAAATCAATTTGACAACTTACCAAATAAGTTTTCAGAAAGAGAAAATTCATCCGTGGCCTGTAAATGGGAGTGCCCGATCAGATTCATTTTGGATACCACTCAAACTTCTCCACTTGAGAATGTGCTTCCGGGATGGTGGTCTTCAGATAAGAGCCCTGGAAGGCAAAGACACAGACAAGTTCCTGGTTGCGATACAGTGTCAAGAATTACTCAAGAAAAACAGAGAGAAAGCAGTTGGACATACAGATGTCCAAATGGTTCCTCTGTAGAGATTTTTCTATACTTTTCTGTATGTATTTTCTTAATTTTATGATTATATCTCACTTGAGCTTAAAAATGTTCAAGTTATATGCCTTCAGATGAGATATTTTTCAGTTTAATATTTCATGTGGGTTTTTATTTAAATTCCAGTATTTGGGGACTTAGGCAAGATGTGATAACATTTAGGTTTTGCCTTTACTTCTTTTATATATAGAAAGAAAAACCATATATAAGAGGTTTAATTTTTTAAAAAGGGTCATCTTTGACTTATTTTCTAAACTTTATTTAAAAGTCAAACAGGGTTGTGCAAAAAATAGTAGTTTCATGGTGCTTCTTAATAGAATTTCTTTGGTTATTTACAGATTGTGTCAACGGGTCAAAATCCAGAGATTGTTCTGCCAGGATAGACTTAATTTCTTGCTGCTGAGGAAATGTTTAGAAACCATCATTCATTCCAATGTTTACATTAGCTCTACACTGGAATGCAAAGTACGCAGGATAAACAGAGAGATAATGGGAGCTGGAGAGATGTCTCGGCCCTAAGAAACGCTTAACTCCTGCAGAGGATGTGGGCTCACTTCCCAGCACCCATATGGGGGTTACAATAGTCTGTTCCAGAGATACTACACCTTTTCTGCTCCTCTGCAGACTTAAGGCATGCAAGTGTGAACAGACATATATGCACAAAACACTCCCACACGTTAAGTATTTTTTAATTAAAATAATGATAAATCTTATCCAAATGTCTGGAGCTTCATTCTGAAAAAAATTCTAGAGTTTATTTAAAAGAAATAGTGTCCACACTGAACTGTTTCTGTAGGGTCAGCTTTCTTTCCTTTCTTCCTTCCTTCTCTCCTTCCTTCCTTCCTTTCTTCTATTTCTTACCTCCCCAGAAAGGGGACAGAGAAGAAGTAAATCCTCAAGGTCTCCTCCCCTAGTCTTAAAATGATTCTCAGACCTTTTTCTCCTGTCTCCACTGAGAAATATTTTTTCTAAATATTTATGTTTTCTGCCCTGGAAGAGAATATTAGAGTTTTGTTGGGCAAATATTTATCTTATTAGAATTTCCCCACCAGGTCTTTCCCAGCTCAAGCAGGAGGGAGCTTCTGATCTGTCTGGCAAGCTGTCCCACAGCAACCGATTTGCTTCACCCATTCATTTGTTCACGCTTTCAACAAACACTATTAAGAGCTCATTCCAGCATAAATCCTGGGCTGGATCTTCTAAGATATAGTGATGAAGGCCCAAAAGCATCCATGAACCATGATGTCAAGTTTAATGACAAACAGATATCTGTAAAGTGACCACACAACTCAGTTGATTACATGTTGTGATGACTGGGGTTTATAAAGGTCCAAATTAACATACTCTGATCCAGGTGGTGTCAAGAGATACTGAGGTTGGTGAGGAAGGACATGGGTGGTTTTTTTTCTATTTGTTTGTTTGATTGATTGGTTGGCTGATCTGTCAATGGTTTCACTACGCATGCCAAACTGACTGGCCTTGAGTTGACTATGGAACACAGGTTGGCCTTGAGCTCATCGCCTCCTGACAACTGAGATTGCAGGTATACACCCTCCATGCCTGGCAGAAGATACAGCTGTAAGAACAATTTTTAAAGATGGGAAATTCTGTGGCTTACCTAGACAGATGCCAACAGCATCGGCAGCAACCAGACAAACCTGATCCACATGGTAAACCAGGCAAATAGCTTTCCTAAACTCTAGGAAAAGCCTACCATCTACAGAACCCACCATTTAGAAAGATAAGTGACTTTCGGGAGACACCAAGAGCCATAACCTTCTTCCCAGAGTGGAATGTTGAGCCACCAGAGAAATGTATCATGGACAGCTCAGCTGCATTCAGCTTGGAAGGTTTTTTTCTGAGCACAGGGTGAGAAAGTAAAGCCAACCCAGCATAAAAAATGCTGAAAATCAAGAGAGACCTTTCAACAGAACCCATCAAGAAGAGCAAGCCAGTGTCACCTCCATCACTGGGTGGTTTGAATGAGAAGTGCCTACCCACAGGCTAATGTGCTTGAATAATTGTTGTTCCATTGTTGGGGTAGTTGAGGGAGTTATAGAATCAGGGTTTACAGCCTTGCCCACTTCTAATTTACTCTCTGCTTTCTCTCTGTGGTTGATGATGTCATCTTTCTTGCACCAGCCTCCTGATGGCATGTCTCCCCTGCTGTTAAGGACTCTCCTTCTGAAACTGTGAGTTAAAACAAACTCTTTCTCCCATTATTTGTTTTTATATGCGATGTTTTTTGACAGCATCAGAAAAGTAAGGAATACAACTCTCATCCTCAAATACCTGCCACATATCAGAGTGGACCTTTGAGCCCATGAAGGCCCAGGAGCATTGTGGGGCAGTTATGAAACAGGAGCAACACTGTCGCCCATGCAGAACGTCTGTCGGAGGGACAATAGTAATAATAATATAAAAAGAGTAAAAATAAGAATAATAGAAGGAGAAGCCAGAAGCCAGATCAGACTCTATCGCTCATATGAAGAAACATAGGCCCTTCTGAAATTCTTGGGGACTATGTTTGGGAAGACAGGCTTTCATAGGGATCTGGAGGCCTAGAGGAATACACTAAGGAAATGCTGAAGCCAATAAGGAAATCTCATGCATACTTGCAAGCCAGTTTAGAACTAGAGAAATTCGAGCTTAACTATGTTACATATCCATTGTATAAATACATACATGGAAAAAACACACATGGAGACCATGTACTACTTTGTGTGTGTGTGTGTGTGTGTGTGTGTGTGTGTGTATGTGTGTGTGTGTGTGTGTGTGTGTGTGTGTGTGTGTGTGTGTAGACTGTTTATTGCCCCCAATTCAAGCAATGAGTATTGGAGATTCTCCATCTGTAGAAGAGAATAATCTACAATGCTAATAGTTGTTCATTATTCTTCATTTTCAGCCCAAATGTATATTCGGCACGTTACCCCCTTTCATGATGCTCCCTTTTCTCACGTCTACAGTTTGGTTTGGTCTGGTTAGAGTCAAAGTCTCACTATGTTTCCCAATCTAGTCCTCAACTCCTGGTCCTCAAGAATCCTCCTGCTTTGTGTGCCGGGGGCACAGACATGTCACTGCTCATCACCGTTACTGTTTTTAATCTTACATGTTCTTCACATGGCTACAAAACATATAATTCCAGCCAATTACATCTCTCTAGTGTTTTGTTTTTAAATTTTCCTTCTTCTCTTATTAAGTGTATTTGTTTATTCACTTTACAACCCAGTATCAGCCCCTCCTCTCTTCCCAGTAACCCCTCACGTACATCCTTCTCCCATTCCCCAGATAAGGAGAAGCCCTCCTCTGGGTGTCAATCCTCACACACCCCATCCCCCAAACACACACACACACCAACCCCGCACATCAAGTTGCTGCAGGACTAGCTACATCCTCTCTCACTAAGTGCAGACAAGGCTGTCCATTTAGGGTTGTGGGATCCACAGTCAGGCAGGTAGGCAACAAGCTCAGGGACAGCCCCTGCTCCAGTTGTTTGGGAGACCCGCATAGCAACCAAGTTGCTCATCTGCTACTTATGTGCACTGGGCCTATGTCCAACCTGTGCTTGCTGTTTGGTTGGTAATTCTGTCTCTGGAAGCCCCAAGGGTCCAGGTTAGTTGACACTGTTAGTCTTCTTGTGGAGTCCCTGTACTTTTTGAGCCCCTCAATCTTTCTCCTAAGTCTTCCATAAGACTATCCAAGCTCCACATACTGCCTGGGTGTGAGTCTCTGCATGTCTTTCCTTTGGTTGCTGGGTGGTGCCTCTCAGAGGACCATTATTAGGTTCCTGTCTGCAAACATAACTGAGTATCATTAATAGTCAGGGATTGTCTCTTGCCCTTGGGATGGTCTCTGGGGTTTTATAGGGGTATTTTTCCTCATTTGGATTCCTAGACATTCTACTGTTAGTTTATATAAACATGGTATCTTAAATTCAAATTACAGGCACATAATAGTCCCTGAAGAAATGTGGCTCACTTAAGTTACATGTGTTTTCTTTTTCCTCTTGCATAGTTCTGCCAAGTTCCATTATATCTGGTGTATTCCCTTGGGAACACGACATAAAGAGCACATTCTTCTAATACCACAAGTCTTTGGACATAATTTATCATTGGCTCACCCAAAGAAAACTCCAGTTCCCCCCAAGTCTGCTTCATTTAGGGTGGGAGTGGGGTCCACACTGCTTTTGTCCCTGATAAGTTAACAACAGAGCTGTCTAGTCACAAACAGCTAGCAGGGCCCACTCAACTCTGTCTTACTGGGTTCACTAATCCCTCAAGGAGCTTTTAAAAAGGAAACTCTTTAATTTTAGAAATGGTAACATAAGAACATGACGTTTTAGAGTGCTTTGTGTAGCTAGACTGAAATACCTGCATCTTAATCACAAAGTAAAAAAAAATGATTTCTTTGATCTTCGATTACAGTGGCTCTAGAATGGTGGTAAGGGTGTCGTGGTTACATCAGAACATAGTTAAGAAATAGAAAAAAAAAACTGCCTTATATAGACAGAGCCACTAAAATATCTTCTGCAATATGTATGAATTCCTTTTCATTTCTAGAGGCTTTAAGATTTTAAACTTAACCTTTTTCTCTATTGAGTTTAAGTTATTGCTGGTATTTACTCAATCAAAACTACACCTGGCCTTGTAGTCCCTTCTCTGCACATGCTAGAGAAAGCCGTCTCTCATACAAATGTGAGTGCGGACACATCAGACTCCACCCACGGGCAGGTGATATCTCACAGACCCAAAGAAGCAGGCATGCTAGAAACACAGCTAACTGTTTTACATGGTATGCCAGGGCAGCAGACACTGCCTGGTTATATTCACACACACACACACACACACACAGGAGTCAGACAGGGCACGCAGGAAGTGTGATGAAGATAAACAAACTCCTTCAAAGTTCACCCTGATGAACTTCCTCCAGCAAACCTGTGCCTCCTAAAAGTTCTATTGCCTCCCCAAACAACAACACTGAGGACCAAGTGTTTAAATATATGTGACCCTGTGTGACATTTCTCCTTCAAACTACCACACGCATGTACAGAAATCAGAGCTGCGCTCTCATAGCAGACACATGGGATCAGGTATACCGTGCCTGTCCCGAGTTCTTACGGGTTCATGTGCCGCCTGGAACCTAGTCACTCAACACTGCTACTCCTAGCCTTTGTGGCATGACGTTTTTAAATTAGTGACAGGGTGCTCCAAAGATTAAAGGATCAACCTTTCTCACACTTCAGCACTTACATAAAAAGGGTGACATGAACAAAAAGTATGCTCGCCAGACTCCAAACATCAGAGACAGAACATGTCTATCAATCGCCAAAAGAATAAATACAGGGAATAAACTTTATATGAACGCTTTTTGGAAGTGAAATGACTATGAATCAAACAAAATGAACCAGGACTCCATGTACGCATATGGATAAGAGAAAAGCATCATATTCAACAGAAGAAACAGGCTTTGGAATAATACATATAATTCCTTGTAATTTACACAAATCATATGTATTAAGATTTGCAATGCAAGTTCTATTATCACCGACATTCGCTGCTGGGCTCAGCAAGCTATGATTTGAAAGCTAAGGGCTTGATTTGCCCTTTGGTCTTTAGCATTGTAAAGCTACAATGATAAAGTAAGGAAGTTGCAAAACAGTCCACATGATCTTCAAAGCCTGAAATACTTCCTCACTCCCTGCCCTTCACAGAAAATGTTTGTAATCCTTGCTCTCATGATATATATGTATGCATATATATATTAATATCTAAATATTCAAAAAACTGATATATATTTTTGTATTAATTTATACAATTATAAGTTATATATAATTTATAATAGTATATACAATATACTATATATCATTATATAGTATAGATATATTATAAATTTAATATTTATTCACATATATGTATGAATAAAAGCAATGGCTCTATTACTCAGAACATTAGTAAGTTGGGTTCATAGAACATTTCCATAACATCCTTAATGCTGTCTTGACTCTGGGTAACAAATACTCTTACACTCCTAAAAGCTTTGAGAGAAAGTGATTTCTTCCAATAAAATGTTTTGGCAGACATAACTGTGACCAGTGAGTGTGTGCTGGAGGTTGTGGGTGACACAGTGACATCTGTGTTTGAGAAGAATACTCTGGGGGCTCGAGAGATGGCTCCGTGGTGAAGAGCGCTCGCTGCTTCTGCAGAGGACCTGAGTTCAATTCTGAGTATCCACTTCAGATGGCTGGAAACTACCCATTACCTCGGCTCCAAGTTGCTCCTCTTCCGGCCTCTGTAGGTACTTGAACTCAGAAGTGCACATGCATGCACATACACACACACACACACACACATACACACACACACACACACACAAATAAAAATAATAATCCCTAAATACAAATAAAAATAATACACCCCTACAAAGTAGTGCTCTCGGTGTTAGAGAGATAGCTCCGTGTTTAGGAATCTTTGCTGATCTTGCAGATGACCTGGAATTAGTTGCTTGTACACACACAGTGACGTCACAAGCAACAGTAACCTCCCTTCCAAGTGACCTGAGCACCCTTCTCCCCTGACGGGTACCTGGACACACATGACACACATACATTTATAGAGGATTTACTAGTTACGTTTCTCTTTCTGTGACGAAATATCATGACTCGATGATGTTGGATCAGAGGCATGGTATCAAGTGTCAGGCATGGTGACAGGAGCTGGAAGCTGAGAGCTCACATCTCAACCAAAATCGAGAAAACAATCCGGGACTGGTGTGTGGCTTTAAAATTTGCAAGCCTGTCTGTGCGATATGCTTCTTCCCGCAAGGCTACACCTCCTCAGCCTCTCCAAACCTCACCACTATGCGCTCAACTAGCTGAAATTACAGCAACATTTCTCACTCAAACCAGCACATAGGAAAAAACACTCATACCTGTAAAATAAAATAATAAATACTTATTTTAAAAAGAACAGTACGCTTATGGAAATGTTGGAAGTAGAAGTAAGCCTTCAGATGGAGGGGCGTTAGAAAATCCTCCATAAAAGAGGATGATTTGGAGTACACGCCAGAGCAGCATTTGTAGTCACAGGGAGAGAAGAACTTGAAACAGCATAGTCAAAGGGGAATGAAAGAGAGCAAAAAACCCAACAATATGAAGGGCAAGCCTTGGGTCTTGGTGGAAACAGGGACAGAACATTGATTTTGTTTGATGTCCATTCCTATGACACTACAAAGATTTAATTTAAAGGGTAGAGAATAATGTAGCAGAGAACTTGTCTGGCCTCAGCAGGAGAAGATGCGCCCAATCCTGTAGAGACTTGATGCCCCAGGGAAGAAGGATGCAGTGGGGGTGGGGGGGCAACCCTCTCAGAGGTGAAGGAGAGGGGGGAGGGGGAAGAACTCTGTGAGGAGGAACTGGGCTCAACATTTGGGATGTAAGTAAATAAAATGATATATATATATATAAATATAAAACATGTTATATATTCATAGTAAATATTCATAATAAATACAGAACAGCAAATGCCAAGACTATGTGAGATATGTAAAATATATATCAATATTTTATAATAATATATTGAAATAAATATTATGCACAAATTAAAATTTCACTCCTGGAAAAGAAAAACCTGGGGTATAAATTCAAAAGGAGTACGTGCCATTGGCATTTATTGTGATAAGACATATAGTTACTGGTAGCATGGGTCCCCCACTTCACCGTTATCAAATCTTACTTGTTTAGATATTAGATATGTGTCACAGAACGCTCATGGTGGAAAAAGAGATTCCACTTTGGCATAAGTCATTAGTACATGGAGACTTTGAACAGGTGCCGTTCCCGTTAAACAACACTGGCTGCTGTAGTGTAACCAAGTCTTGGGAGATGCATGTAAAAGTTGATCACATGTGTGAACTCACTGTGCACACTCACACAAAGTCACTGGGAACACTGTCCTATGAACTCAGATGCTGTGGTGCACAGACTGTGGTAGGTCATTTTTCTAAGCTTAATTTGTCATTGAAACTCCTTGTTCAGAGGGAGCTCAAGATTCAGTGCAAAGGGATGTTGTTAAGGAGAAAGAGAAATAAACTCTAGGAAAAGGATAATGTTTCCAACTGTCTCAGTATTTGTTCCATAAGTAAATAAACGCCAGAGTATATTGACTTTTACATGTGAATGAGCTCTAAAACTCTAACTTATTGAATCCTTGTCTTTCTGTCTCTGTCTTTTTGTCCTTCTGTTTCTGTCTCTCTCTACCTCTCTCATATACATGCACACACACACACACACACACACACACACACACACACACACACATACACAGCATTCAAGCAAACTGCATTAGTGTACACAATTCCATCTTGAGTCAGAAGCTAATCCTGAAAATTCTCCCATAAATAGTCTACCACAACCCATGTGCGGGCTGTCATTGTGACTTAGTATTATGAATAGAATTGTAGTACTTCTGAGGTTGTACCTGAAGAGGACATTGAACTTCTATTTTTTCTTTTAGAATGTAATATTGATATATGACAAGGAAAGAGACTCAGATACAAGGGTATCAGCCAACATAAGGTCTGTGTGCGTGGAAGTAAAGACTTAGCTAACTTAGCTTTGCACAGTTAAAAATAGTCGCATAATTCAACTGAGGCAAAAACACATTGAAAAGGACAGAATCAAGCCATTAAATTAGGGGATACAAGGGTAGCCTGGTATAAGAGTATATACAACCCCTTTCAACAGTATGACATATTGGCCATTGTATTAACTAAAGTAAGCACGTTCTTAAAGGTACTGTGTTCTTTCAAACAAGCATCTCAATTCTGACTCATTCATTCACTCAGTCAATATACATTTATTGACTCTTTGTTAGACAATCAGACATATAAAGATTCCAAATCTATCATCATCATCATCATTATTATAACAGGAGAAATCCATGATTCTAACAAGAGTATAAGTTGGACATTCATTCACCTAACTCATCAATTCTCTAGGTATTGGAAATACAGTGTGGACTTGCTCACATTTCAGGAGAAAGTACACCACTAAGCAATGGTGATCATTTAAAATGAAGGAGATGAATATGGAGGGGTATAGGTGAAAATGAATAGGTGACCAGAGAAGTGAGTCTTAGGGCTGAAGATATGCCTCAGCAGTTAAAGAACATTGGCTGCTCTTCCAGAGAACCCAGGTTCAATTCCTAGCACCCACATGGCAGCTCACAACTGTCTATAACTCCAGTTCCAGGGCTTCTGACAGCCTCACACAGACAACCATGCAGGCAAAACACCAATGAGCATGAAGTAAAAATAAATCATTTTTTAAAGTGGGTCTTTAAACCAAAGGCAGTTATTTGTAAAGGGCAAGAAACATGCTACACTCAGAACTAAGGCTGAGGAAGCACACTGCAAGTTTTACCATCCTGTGTGTGGGGTGTTGAAAGAGAAATGCAGATCCAGGAATGTGGGCATGGATCACCCAGACAAGGACTCTAGGGGAAGAGGCCCAAGTACACAGCATTCCCAAGGCTGAGAGAGTTTGGAATGTATCCCAACGGGAAGTCTTTGGTGGTTTATCAACAGGAGTGTGACTCAGAATGACAGCAGTCTTTCAGAGAATAGAATATGAGGTCTAATATTGAAAGAGGGTTGGAGAGATGGATCAGGAGTTAAGAGCACTTGATTCCCACCACCCATGTGGTGGATCACAACCATCTATACCTCCAGTTCTAAGGAATCTAATGCCATCTTCTGATTTCCTTGGGTACCAGGCATACATGTGGTGCATATAAGAAAATGAAAGAAAAAAAGGAAGGGGGTATAGTCATTAGACTGAGAGAACAGCATGTTGGAAGTGGCTAGAAGGGAGTTGTAAGCAACTTTACATAGCTCAGATCAGTGGAAGACTGGCCAGTTGAGAAATTGTATTAGGAAAATCCATTACTACTTTAGAAATAAAAACAAAGATTTCTATCTAGCATTATCCTTGAAAATGGATTCCTCGTGGTAGCTTCAAATGGACTCAACTTCAAAATTTACCAAAACTATTTGACAAATGGGAAGTTACATTGCTATCTTTATAATATCATTGATAAGGACTAATTTACTAAGATATAAGTATGAAAATAATAATTTTGGCAACATTAACACACAACACAGAAATTAAAAAAACACTATAAACAAAGCTAAATCCTGAAACTTGAAGATGATATCTTTAATGCAAATAACTGACAAACCATTAGGACAAACATTATGTAATTAATTCTTATAAATAAAATTAGGAAAAATAAACAATCCAAGGCACAAATTGGCAAAGAGGAACTCACCAAAGTAGAAACACAAGTAGCCCAAATGAACAAAAACAAACAAACAAACAAAACCTAATTAGCAACTAGAAAATTAAAACCTAGGTAATGTTTTATGAAGTTGTATAAAAACTTTTAAGTTTGGTAAGTATTCAAAGACAAGAAAAGTACATGTAAATAGATATTCTCATGCACCACTGGTGGGAGTATGGTGTCTAGTCTCTTGGAAGAGAGCTTTAGCAATGCACGTTAGAACACACAATCAGCCAATGTCTGATTTGACCTAAGGCTCACTACAGGAGAAGGAACCCACATCCGACACTGCCTGTCACCAAGAACCAGACAAGATAGCCCAGAAACCTAGGATAAAACCAAACACTACTGGTCTCAAAAAAAAAGAATGAATAAAATGAATCCTAGTGATATTCTGCTATGCGCATAGATTAGTGCATTAGCCAGTCATCATCAAGAGGTTTCCTCTGGCCACAGATGGGAACAGATGAAGAGACCCACAGCCAGGGATTATGTGGAGAGAGAGTCTAAATGGGATTTCTTCACCAGATCTCTCCCCTCGGATCTCAGAAAACCTCATGGAAGAGGGCTCAAAATGATTGTAGGAACCAGAGGGGATGGGCAATGCTTTCTGAATCAATTCAGCAAGGTGCCTATGCGCAAATACAGGACCTATGTGGGTTTGAACCAGGCCCTCCTCATATATATTATAGCATTTAATTTAGCATTTCATGGAACTCCTGTGAGAACAACTGGGTCTCTGACTGTTGTGCCTGCTCTTGGGATTTTTCTATCTGTTGGGTCACCATGTCCAAATTCAATATGATAGTTTTGGTTTCCTCTTGTGTTTTATTTTGTCATGTTTGGTGGTTAACACTTAGAAACCTGTTCTTTTCTAATGAGAGACAGAAAGGGAGTGGATACGGACAAGAGGGAAGGTGGGGAGGGACTGAGAGGAGTGGGGGAGGGACTATAGTCAGTACATATGAGAAAGAATCTATTTTCAATAAAAGAAAATACCCTGTGTTCGATCTAGGGTACCACATACAAAATAAATTAAAAATTTAAACACGATGAGAGTAAAATTGCATTTTAAGAATTGTGCAGCATTTCTGTGCTGGAGTAAAAATTAGAAATCTCTTTGGGAAGACATAAAACGTACATTTAAAAATAACGTGTGATGGGAGAAGTTTTAGGTTCAAGAAAAACTGAGCAGAAAGTTCCGGCTTCTCCCTTCTTCCACACAGGTACAAATAACCCTCTGCCATGTGCATCCCTGCCAGAGTGCCACATCCTCCATGAACTGATGAACCTATGTAGACATGTCTTTATCTGGCAAACATCATAGTCTGCCTTAAGGTTTTCACAAATGTGCAATAAGCAACTGTATCCATCCTGTAGTATTATTTACATTGGGTTTGTTACCTAAGTATTCTTTGTAAAATGTATGTAAATTAAATCTCAAAGGATACTTGGATCCTAGCATCCAATCATGGCCTCAGACTCAGAGCTGAGAGCCCTATAGAACAAGAGGTTTCCAAAGGAGCACTTTAGGATGGTGTCACTGTGTCTAACTCTGGACTACAGCCAGCTTTTGCGTCTCCAGGTTTTCAATGGTGTATAGACTGGCGTTTGTGCTGAGAACTCCCACAGCTCCCAGGCAACCAGCAGTTGCTGGTTTTCTTGTCCATCAGAGACAAGCTCAGCCCTAAATAGTTGGCATCCTCTGGTTGGTGACATTCCTCAACGGGGCTCTTTTCTCCATGGTCAAATGAATTAATGACATACTTCCAGATGAGGGTGTCAAATACATCTACAAGACTTCAAACTACAGAGTTATTGTTTCTTCTTCCTTTGAACTGATGGCATTAATTAAAATGGAAGAGACTGGGTGTTGTGTGAGGCCCAGAGACCTGGATTCAATCTCTGAAAAACCATATAAAGTGGCATGAGAGAGCCTACTCCACAAAATTGCCCTCTGACCTCCACACAGGTTCCATGACCTGTATGCCTCACTCCATAACATGTACACAACAAACAATAATACTTTAAAAATATTCAATGCAAGAGACTTACATTATCCCAAGGTTCACTGAGTCCAAGAGAAGCTCATGTTAGCCCACTTTAAATGAGAGGAGGATTTTAATATTGTATTAGGACTTCATCTTGAAAACTCAAAATTAATAAAATATTTCCTAAGCACACACATTACTTAGAATCATCAGGAGCCTGTTATAGTTCTTGGGCCCAATAAACTGTGTTATCTTTTATCCTACAAGCTGTTCTATATTAATGTTTTATTGATACAAGATTACAAAGTGAAGAGTTTTTTTAAACACACATGTACATTCTTTTGTGGACAAAATTAGAAAGGGGTAACTAAGGGAAGAAATAACTCAAAGTGGGAAGCCAAGGGGTTTGGCTTGGAGAGAGAGAGGAGGGAGGAAGAGGAGGAAGGAGGAGGAGGGAAGAGGAAGAGGAAAGAGGAGGAGAAGGAATAAGAAGGAGGAGGAGGAGAAAGAAGAAGAAGGAAAAGAGGAAGAGGAGGAGGAGGAGGAAGGAAGGAAAAGAAGAAGAAGAAGAGGAGGAGGAGGAGGAAGAGGAGGAAGAAGATGAAAAGAAGCAGCAAGGAAGTAATTTTGTGTGATGAAACTCACAGTGTTGACTTTTAGCTCCATCTCTGCTGGCATAAGAAACCAGCATAGCTCCATCTCTGTGGACCATAAGAAACAGCCAAAGGAAGCTGGTGGCATAGCTTAGTGGTAGATCATGTACTTGGTATGCACGGGCCCTATGTTCAAATCCTAGCCCTACCACTTCCATAAAAAAGACTGGCAGTTGGCTTTCTTTTTCTTCATACTCCATGTCACATGGACTAAAGGGAAAAGAAGGGAAGCAAAGGAAAGAAAGCTTGGCCCTTCAAGAAAAGAATGCATGTCCTTCCTTTCCACTCCCAGAGCCTTTGGAACTTTCTGACATTCAGACAAGCACTGCTCCAGCATCCGTCACCCACAGCCTCTGTGAGCAACAGCACTCGGATCCCTTCCAGAATTTTCCTAAATCACAGGACAAACTGACGGGTCCAGGCCTTAATTAAGATGCTGATAACGGAAGTGTCCAATCAGCTCTTGGAGCCTGGCAGGTTACAGAGCACAGAGCTGTGCTCTCTCCACTTCCCCTGCTGATAGGGCAGTCATTAGAAAAATGCCCTGTGCCTGAGGTTTTAGGGATCTTCGAAATATTTGTGGTTTTCAACAACCAACCCTGTCAAAAGGAAATGGCTACCAGCTGTCAATTCCAAGTTTTTCCCAGACCAGCAACAAGATCAGGGAGCAAGGGCAGCCACACTCCAACCAAATCCTGCTCATCCTTAGCTGTCTGTCCATGGAGAGGTAACTCATCCTCCTTGAGCTTTGTTTTTCTTGTCTGTAAAATGGGCACTTACCAGACTTCCACACCACAGAGAGCTCTTGTGAGAAGGGAGTAGGTGGCTTATGTAAAGCCTGGGACATTTAGTAGACATGAAATTAAAGTCAGCCTCAGCCCTTTCTCTATTTCTCTTCTCTCTCTGCCTCTCTGTTTCTGTTTCTCTGTGTCTCTGTCTGCCTCTTTGACACACATACACACACACACACACCCACCACCACCACCACCCACCAGCACCATACACACATCACAGTACACACACACACACACACACACACACACCACCACCACCACCACCACCACCACCACCACCATACACACATCACAGTACACACACACACACACACACACACACACACACACACACACACTTCTCCTTTCCTTACAGGGTCCATGGGCCTTATAGCTACTGTGTATCCTGCAGAGTTTGCCCTGATCTTGAAGTCAAGCCAAGATGGACCCACGTTCCTTCTCCCTCTGCAGGAGAGTTGTGAGCTGTGAAACTCTGCTAGAGATGTTGCAAAAGGGTGTCCAGAGAACAAAGCTCTGTCCTGTCAAGAACTTCATCTGTGAATTGGGAGTTACATCAGTACTGTTGCAATACCATCGGCAAAACAGAAGTGTCCAGGGTGCAAATGGCACAGGTCCACCATTTGGGAGGGGGAGGGAGGGATTCAGAACACGTCTATCATTTTACAAAACCAAAGCCAGGAACACAAGGCAGCTTCCCAACTATCTTTTCCTACCTCTCATGCCCATTTTTAAGGAAAAAGAACACACACACACACACACACACACACACACACACACACACGTGTGCATACCACTTCAGGAAGGTGTGGTTGGCATAAAAAAGATACACAATCATCATCATAATGTACACCATAAACCAATTCAGCTTCCCCTATGGTTTCTTCCTCGTTTCCTTTTTATTACCATGAGGTTAAAAATTCCCAGCCCCATCTGTCCTCAGCACGGCTGCAGTGGCTCTTTTAGAGAGCATCAACGATGGAACTCCAGAACACAGGTGGGACTTGCTCACACTAAGAATCTGAGACAAGTCACTGTATCTCCCAGCCCCTCCTAAATAAAAGTCCAATTAGGAGGAATTAGCAGAGTTCCTGGATTGCCTGTGTCACTGTAGCAATGAGCAGACAGGCGGGCCTTATCCACGGCTTCCCCCCAGGAGCACTTTAATAATGAAATTCTTCCTTGGGATTTTTCTATCTCTTGTTAATATTTCTCTGATAGCATTAGGAGTGGGAGGCAGTAGACGAGAGTATCCTGAAGCTTAAGAGAAAGCACTTTGAAGCTACTCAGCTAAGGGAAAATAATGTCACCGAAGTGTGGACTCAGTCTGTTCTTCAATCCGTGGTCACCTGACAATTGACACGGAGATTTGGCAAATGGCCAAAAGGTAACACACAGCGTAGCTCAGATTTTCCGCAGAACCAGCGTTGAGCCCTATAGTTTTGGAAATCCACTCTTTACAGCGCTGCCCTCTGGGGGACCAGAATGTGGCGGGGATGGTTATCAAGTGTTGTTTAGTAAGAAAGCAACTTAGCCTCTCGTCTTTAGAGTTGCCTTCTCTCCTGGTGCCTCAGCATTTTTACATCAAACTGCTAACTCTAGAGTTTGTTCGTTGACTAAAATCACAGGTGTCTAAGAGCAGCCTGCAAAGCGAAGTTCTTTTTCTGCTACCTCAAGAGACTCGCTCCCACTTCCAGATGACTAGGTACTTACTTGGATTGTTTTGGGTCAGAGATGTCCAAGGCCCGGAGAGGATTCAGAGCCCAGTCTTCCTTCCCAAACAGTTTTGCTGTAGATGCTCAGAACTCAGTTCCGCTCTGGGATGAGATGAGAAGACAGTGGGCTGAGGAGGGGGAGAGACTGGAGTAGAAGTCCGGTGACCACAGGCGGCCTTCCGGCATAAGCTACAGCATCTCTTCCTTGGCTCCGTGCCTCATGGACACAGATTAGTCATTAACAGTCCTTCCCTGCTAAATTATGTAAACACGGAAAGGAATCTCAGAGAGCCTTGGGATTGCCAGCATAATCCAGAGACAGAGAAAGTGACAGGCGCCTGAGTCCCACAGCTCACCTTGCTTAACAGGTCGGCTGGCTGTTTTGTAGGGTCTCAGGAGCCCAGATTTATGCCTCTGCAGTTTCTTTCCATGGTTCTGTTTCTTGCCAGAAATGAAAACTAGAAAGGATGAGCCACCTTGAGCCTTCTCTCTCCCTGGCTTCCTGCATCAAGTTGTAAAGTTGCCCAATGGTTCTATCTTTGGAATGCCTCCCTTTTTCTGAACCACGGTGATCCTCTGCTAGGTCGGGCCTACCACAGCTTCCTGTCTGAAGAACAATGGTAGTTTATTGCTTCCTTCTTGCCTCTTTTTTAGTCTGCTGATTGCATTGAGCATGAGCATTGAGCATTTGGCTTCTCTGAGATTTGGTTTCTTCATCTGTAGAGCTGATGCATCTAGAGGGGATGAGGGGATATGTTGATGGTCAATTGTATGAGTGGTTAAAGGTTTGCTATGTGCCTAGTGTGTAGCAGCTGCTTAATAACTTCATACCACTTTTCTCTCCTTTATTACTTACAAAAGTGTTATCTACCTACTGTGTGCCCAGAAACACATAGTAGGTGTCCTAATATGAACTCCCAATAGGTTCTTATCACCTGAGAAGTAAACACAGCATGTCAGACATTTGTAAACATCTTGATCCCCAGCCACCTATTCCTAACCTGGTTTTCTAGAACTTTCTCACATGTTGTGTCTCAGAGATCCCAACTTCTGCCCACCTAAATGCAAGCTTCTGTCTCCACATGTTAAACCAAGATTTTCCCAGATGATCTTTGCATAGTTACACATCACACTAGGCACACTCTTCACCTGCCCCTACTCTGTCCACCCAAATTCCCTGAGCTTTGGTCTGTACTTCTTACTGCCCTGAATGCTTCCAGCCTTATGCTTTACACTTTCCACTCAACTCTTCTACAAAAGCAACATTTGGAGAAGACATGGCAGCACATGTATTGGTATCAATCCCTGGCTTACCATGAATCCTCTCTGTATGTCATTGTCAAGGTGATACATGATTGGACAGTAGAGAGTGGGTGGGAACAGAGTTCTGGAAAGGCAGAGGAGAAGGAGAAGGGGAGAGATTCAAGATGGAAGACGAGGATGATCCATCTCCTCTGCGTGGTTCTGAGTAGCCATGTGTAGACATGTATACTTTCTAGGGATGGATTTCTATAGGTCAATTTATCTTATCTAGGTGGGCGGTTTATATCTTTATCAACTAGTTGTAAGCTTATTGTATGTAGAGATTGTGGATTGAGAATTTAACATATAAATCTGTTTGATAAATTATTGATTGTTGAGTCATGTTTTTACCAGGCTGTGGAAGAACAGTGTGTGAAAGCAATGGCTGAGAGGAGGTGGAACCAGCATTTCCAGCTCTGTTGCCCTTTCGAGGTGAGGGCATGAGGGGCCCGTGGAATGAGATGTGTGGGATTGTGCTCAGCTCCGAACTGGAGTGGCTCCCCAGAGTGATAATTCACTACTCAGGACTGATAACAACAGAACCATTTTTTTTTATTTTTACCACAACAACTCTCCCACGAACCATTGCATCATTGCTTGTGATGCACTTCGTCAAGGAAGTGAAAAACTAACAACTTTTCAAAGTGGTACAACCACACATGTGCATCTGCATGTGTTTGTGAATGTGTGCACATGTGCCTGTGTGTGTGCCTGTGTGTGACTATGTGCCTCTGTGTATGTGCACTTGTGTGTCTGTGTGTGTGATCATGTCTCTGTGTATACACAGTGTTTCTCTGTACCTTTTAATCACTTGTACAATTGATTGTGAACACATTCCCTCAGCACCTCTAGATGTTTGCCTGTATGTCTCTGTATGTGTGCTGTGTGTGTCTTTGTGTGTGTGTTTCTGTGTGTGTGTGTGTGTGAGTGTGTGTGTATGTGTGTGTGTGTGTGAGAGAGAGAGAGAGAGAGAGAGAGAGAGAGATGGTATAAAATCTGTTTAATGGGAGATCTACATTCAAATCTATTGGACATGTTACTTCATGCTTCTCTTTTGCACAGGTAGGTCTTATCCCATCACTACCACCATCTTTGGTGCCCTCTTGATGTCCTACAAGCACACTATTCTGTCAATCCTTCTTTGTTTTGGAGAAACATTGTACCAATACTTCCTGTACTCTTCATCTCTGATCTTTCCCAGGAATTCCAAGCCCAGTTCTTGATGAAGAAATGTCTACTACATGGTTTTGTTCTCCATCATTAGTGAAGGTGATGGTTAAAGAAGTATGCCAACCACTTGGGTTTAATTCCCAGCTCTGCCATTCATGAGCTAGGTGACCTTAAGGCTTGGGCTTTTGCTTAACAGCTCTTGGTCTTGGTCTCAGCTCCTCATCTGTAAGATGAAGATATGATTCCTATGTATTCAGTGGAAGGATTTTAAATAGCATATGCAAAGTGTTGGTATCATAGACAGTATCTGTTATAAGAAGATTCTCTGCAAGGAGTATCTTGCTAGAATTTTTTCCGGAAGTTTGTTTTTTCCAACAGGACCACATACTCCCTAAGAACAGAGGGTTCCCCCTCCTTTGGATTATTGTTTTTGTACAAAGTACCACTGGGCTTTACAAACTTGCTTTCTCAAAAATTTCAACAACTATGTGTTTCAACTTCATACCATAAAATTAATCTAAAAAACATCTTTGTCTTGGGGTTTTGTTTCTGTGAAGAGACACCATGACCAGGGGAACTCTGGTAAAAACAAAACATTTAATTGGGGCTGGCTTACAGTCTCAGAGGTTCAGTCCATTATCAGCATGGTAGGAAGCACGGCAGCATGCAGGCAGCATGGTGCTGAAGAAGGGTCTAAAAGTTCTACATCTTGATCTGAAAGCATTCAGGAGACTATCTTCTGCAGGCAGCCAGGAGGAAACTGGAATTCCACATTGATAGAGCTTAACTAAGAGACCTCAAAGCTCACCCGCACAGTGACATACTTCCTCCAACAATGCCACACCTACTGAAACAAGACCATACCTTTTAAAAGTGGCATTTCCTCTGGGTCAAGCATTCAAACACGAGTCTCGGCGGTGGGGGATAAGCCTATTCAAGCCACCAAAACTTCTAAAGCATTACCTTCAAAATATATATTCCGGACGCTGCTGCATCGCGGGAGGCGCATGGCCGGCATGGTGCTGGCGCGAGCATGGAAGCAGATCCTAGTTCTACTGCCAGTACCTGCTGGTCACTGCGGTCTACAAGCTGGAGCCCTGGGAGCGAACCGTGTTCAGTTCGATGCTGGTCTCTGTTGTGCAGATGGCGCTGTACCGGCTACGTCTGTATGCCCCAGCAGATCAGGGCAATACTGCATTACTTTGAAATTGGACAGTGACGAGGATGTGACCAGGATCCAGAGGTTCCTGGGGAAGATCCACCTTGTGAAGTTGGGATGAGACCTCGCCAGATGTGAGATGTCTACAGATGTCAACATAACCAACCTTATAAATACAAAGACTAAACTTCATGAGTAGAACAGGAAACATCATCCTGACTCATGTGCTGTGTTTTTGCTTTTTGATTTTAAGAGAGGCCCTTATACAGTAGCTTTTATCTATTTTAACACTGTAGTCATTTGTACTTTGATATCAGTATTTTCTTAACCTTTGTGAGTGTTTCAATATTATTCAGTGAAAGCTTTTCCTAATGTAACTTTGAGTACATCTTAATTTCCTTCTATTTTTAAAACCTAAGGTCATTAGTTGGGCTTTACTGTTCTTGCTATCGTATGGCATATACATCTGCCTGGATATATTTCTACTCTTGACCAAAGTTTTGTAAGAAACAATACAGAATTTGGGGATGGGAGGGTGGTTACTTTGAGAACTACTTACTTTTGTAAGTATCTGCAAGCTTGACCTCAGGAGGGCGGTTTTAGCTCCCTAGACTCTTAACAGATTTTGCTCTAAAACTATTAAAGTGTTTCTTAGTAATGAAAAAGTAACGATCTTGCTAACATTAATACAAGGAACATTTCACCTTTTAGATATTAAATTCTCATGTGAACTTATTTCCAACCAACTTTGACGGTTCCTGTGAGGATGGGTGATCGGTGGTGGTCTCGTGTGATGCTGAGGTATACAGTGGAGCTTTTCAGAGAAGGCATATCTGTTTCCTCTGAGGTGACAGTGTATATATAGGCTTAAGAGTTAATTTGATGATTGTCACAGGTGCTGTGAAAAGCAATTACACATTGTGATAAGATACAATGAGATGAATTGTTCAGAGCATAGCCAAAAGAAATGTAAACTCAATTAAAAAATCCTTACACTCTTTGTATTTTTTTAAAATGGTTTTTATTCCTTGGATGTAAAATGACTGCTTAATTTTTTTTGATATAAACTCATTAAATTCAAAAAAACAAAAATATATATTCCAAATCTAATACCTTTTACCACCTCTGCTATGATCCCTCTGCTCTATGCCTGGTTACTTTCACCTGGATTCATACCATAGGCTCCTAACTGATCTCTTCTACTATTCATTTCAGCGCTGTGGATAAGGTAATGCCATTAAGACAAAAGCACTATCCCCCTTTCAAGCCCCAACCCTCACTCCTCATGGCTCAGGGAATGTCAGTAAAGAAGAGGGGGAAAGATCTGGATGATGGGGAGAAATATTTATGAGATGCTGTTTTCTGAACACTGTGTGGCTACAAGACCTCACACACACCTTGAACACCATCAAGTCAGTCAAACCTCAAGCATGAGGGAGTGCTCTCTAGACCCTGCCCATCACTGAGGCATTCTTGGCAGTTGGTAACTACTGGGGGAGGAAGAATCATTCTTTTTTGAGAGTCTAACCACTGGTAGGTTTCCCATGCCCTGGTGGTTGGCTCCATACCTCTTACCTCATTTGAGCATCACTAATTTAACATAACAAAAGGGCATGGGGGTTGGGAGAGAAATGGGAGTGAATTTGATTGTATTTCTTTGTGTGCAAGTAAGAAACTCTCAAGAATAATAAAAAACATTTTAAAAAAAATCAAGCCACTGCTTTGCTTAAAACCCCCATGAGTTTTCATCTCCTCCAGACCAAAGATCTAATCACTCTCTTCTATCACTTGCTCTAGTCATATAGCTTCCGTCCAACTCACTGATCCTATAAAGCATCTTCTCAGATCCTGCTGTGGTTGACAGCCCTTGGGGCCAAGCAACCATCATCTTGGGAAGTTCAGTTGTGACCCTTGCAAAATGATTACTGTATTAGTCAGGGTTCTCTAGAGTTACAGACCTTATGGGTAGTCTCTAGTAAGGGAATTTGTTGTTGACTTACATTCTGTAGTCCAACATCCCAACAATGGTCAGCAGCAGCTGTAAATGGAAGTCCAAGAATCTAGCAGTTGCTCAGTCCCACAAGGCAGGCAGACGAAGAGAAAAGCATCTTCTTTCTTCCAATGTCCTTACATAGGTCTCCAGCAGAAGGTGTGTCCCAGATTAAAGGTATGTACCACCATGCCTGGATGCTTTGTCCCAGATGACCTTGAACTCAGAGATCTCCTTGCCTTAGTCTCCTGGGATTCATAGCCACTATGCCTCAAGATCACCATGCCAAGATCCAAGTCAGAAACTCCCAGCCTCAAGACCAGGACCACAGGTGAGCCTTCCAATTCTGGACTGTAGTTCATTTCATATATAACCTGGAATAGCCACTGCAATTACCCTGTAAAAATGAATTATATATTCTAGCTAGCCTAATATAAAAGACAGAAAATCCTGGTGTTTATTTCTAAGCTGTATTGGGCAGGTTTGGGGCTATTCTAACTGATATTCCAGCCAGGTGTCCCTTATTACTTGATGTTGTGTCTTCCCAGCTTATTTCTGCTCCATCAACCTGTCCTCAAGATTTCCTGTTCCTGGCCATGTGCTTGTGACCCATCTTATCTCCTGGCAGCCTTCTCCCCTCTCTGTCTCCTTTCTCCTTTTCTGGTCTCTTCTGAGACCCATCACTCTATCCTCAAGTCCCACCTCTCTCTCTCTCTCTCTCTCTCTCTCTCTCTCTCTCTCTCTCTCTCTCTCTCCTGCCAAATCATAGGTTCTAACCTTTTATTAACCAATTAACTTTCGATTGAGGGGCAAGGTATACATAACAAAAGCTGGCATATGTGGGAATTCACCTCTGCTTCTTAGAGTGTCCAGATCTTGGCGTATAGTGTTTATATTTGAATAAATAGCAGCATCGGGCCAACCCCACACAGAGCTCATATCTGACCGGGTTCTTAGGAGATTGGAGGGAGGAGGAGTATGTTTTGATAGGCTATCATTTCTACACCCACACCTGGATTCTTCCCCACACCTGCCTTCTCTCTGGCCTCCATGAAGGGAGCATTTCTGTTTCCTCACATCTCTTCTTTCTTGTTCAGCCTCTTCTCTTCTTGGGCCCATATCAATGGAGCCAGCTCGCCATGGGATGACACCTCTGACAGAAATCATGAGCCAAATCAAAATTCTATCCTTTGATTTTTCTCAGGTGATTTTCACCAGGATGTAAACATGACCAAAGTACCAATCGTGTCAGAGGAATTCTGAATGGTTGTCTACAAGAAAAAGGAATTTTAACTAACATCTGAAGGGCATTAAGTGAGAGATGCTGAGAAGGAGAAAGAAACTCATTTGTGGGTAAAGGAGAAAAGCACCAACAAATACTGTGGAGTAAGAAGCAGCTTGGAGAATTCCACAAAATGAAAAGAAAACTAATGCCAGCATTTTTAAAACATGAGGGAACACATACACCCCATAATCACACACGTACAAGCATGCATGCACATGTGCAAGCATGTGCACAATATGTGCACACACACACACATGTACATACATATATGTGCACACACACACATCTACATACATATATGTGCACACACACAGCATAACCTCACACATATGAGTACTCATGAACATGTGCACATATACATGCACATTCACATGTATATTTATGTATATTATTTATGTAACATATATTTGTTATATTTTTATAGATTTATATTACATATTATAATATGTTATATTTTATGTTGTATATTATATATTGTGTGTTATATGTTGTATATTGTACATTATATGTTACATGTTACATGGTATGTGGTAGATGTTATATGTTATATATAATGTAGTATGTTATGTATAATTACATTATATATAATACATATAATTTAATATGTTATATATTATATATTATTATATTAAAATATACTATATACTATATTCTTACATATGATATACAATATGCCAGATGATATGTAATATATGTATTAGGTATTACATATGATTATATTATTTACATATAATATACTATAGTTAAATATGTTGTAGGATGTTATATTAGAACTATAATAATATCTAGTATTTATAATTAATATATAATATATAAATTTATAAATACAATAAAATGTATAAATGTATAAATAATATAAATTTATATATTTAAAAATAATAAATACAAAAATATATAATTTATTTATGCTATATAAATATATATTTATGTAATGTATATAAAACATGTGTTTTTTTTAAATAATAAAATATGTGGCTCAAGAATAATATAATATAAATTCTATTTGACAACTGAATCTATTGGGGATGTTTAAATTGAGTTTTTCTGAGCTCTCAGACTGAAGGGGATGGGCAGTTATAGTTCAACCATGGTTTGATAAGTGGAATTGCATCTCAATCAACCAATTCTCTCCCTAGCATAGTTATTATCCTGAAATTTTATATGTGATCTTCTCTTACTCTCCTTCCTTCTGTTCAAAAGCTAAGCCATCTTTCAGTTCCAACACTACTGTGTTAAAAGTCCATTGTTTGTTAATGATGTGAGCTGTGTCTTTTGCTCATAGATGCCACACACTATTCCTCCATTGCAATGGTGTGCTTCATAATAGAACAGCTACACAATGACACATCTATGTTCCATCTACAGAAGAGTTGCCCATCAGAGATTTTCCCCTCTCTGGATAAAAAGTAAATATAGGCGTTAGAAACAGATATGTGTAAGTTGTGTTTATGCAGGCGAAGGCAGGTCCAAGATAAAATGAGGCCTATCATTGGATGAGAAGGGAAGTGGGAACAAAGTTTTCAAAAGAGGGAGAGAGAGAAGGAAGGAGGAGGAGGCAAGATGGAAGCAGGCACAGACAATTCTCTCTGCACAGCTCTGCATAGATACAGGTTGTTATGAATATTTTATAAGGGATGGATGTGTACAGGATGATTTTACTAGTCTAGGTGGGCAAATTATATCATATCAATTGTATCAGAGTTTATTGTGTGGTGTTTTCTTTCAAGTGGCGACTCAACACCAAGGGAACTGTGAGAGGACAGCCACTGCTGGGACTAGGGGCTGGCAGCAGAGAATGTGAACGAAGTTCCAAATAGAGAGAGGCAGCCAGGAGAGAGATACTAACCAGAGAGAGGCCACCGCTGAGATGTATATTTAATGTTAGTTCCATATGGTCCGCTGGTGCTGGAACTAACTCCAGGGAGCAGTGTGGTAAGGTGTCACACTGGAACAGCTCACAGACCACCCGGGTCAGAGAGTACCAGGGACCAGCATGCAGTGGTTTCATGCTGGAACCAGTAGCAACACATCTTAGTATTTACCGCAGCACATAGAATCTTTATCCCTGGAGCTTTCTAGCCACCCACTTAGGCCTGTTCAGAGAGCTCTAGATTCAGTGGGAAACCCTATCTCAAAGAGTAAGATGGAGGAGCAATTGAGAAAGACAGCTTACGTTAACCTCTGGCTTGGACACGCATATGCACAACACACAAACACACATGCACGCACAAATACACACACTTTGTTAGAATCCAAACGTGCCTATTCACACTCTTCTATCAGCACATATGGGGGGAGATGGTTCTTTTTCTGAGCAGCTTTCCTGTGAATTGCTTCCAGTTCTCTCAACCCCCCAAGAAAGAAGCCATGTGGACAACCAAGGGTCATTTTTACCTATGTGATGGATGGGCCATGAGTGGTTCATAAGGGCTGTCAGTCATGAGTTGTCTTACTTGTCTGTGAAAGAGAAACTGGCAGAACAGCATAGCAAATCTGAGGCGGGCACGCTGCTTGCAGTGCTGAGAGACAGGTTGCAGTGCTGTAACAAAAGTGGTTATCAATTAATGGATAAAGATGATGAGTATTGTTTCTGTCACATATGTGCACTGATAAGAGCTGGATTCCAGTGGAACATTGTTATCAGGCAGGTTAGAGATCTGGGAAAGTCCTGGTTGGTCATAAGTTCAGCCTATTAGGTCTGAGAGAGGAGATTAAAACCCTGGAAGGCAGAGAAGGAACATTCATCCCATCTACCTTCCCCACTGGAGCAGTGGAACCTGTGGGCTTCATAGAAGCAGCTACTAAAAGTCTTTATATCATGTCTGGGAAGGTGGCTATAGTGAGAGAGAGTGTTTCACCTACAATCACAAAGACTTCAGTTCAATTCCCAGAACCTACTTTTTTAAAAGTCAGGAATGGTATTGGGCATTTTTAAATCCAGCTCCGGAAAAGCAGAGACAGGAAGGTTACTGAGGGGTGCTTGCTATCAGCCCAGCCTGTTTTATGATCCTTAGGTTCCTGCAAAGGACCTAGTTTGATTCCCAGCACCCGAATGGTAGCTTGCCCCCATCTGTAAGTTCAGTCCTCTTCTGACTGAAAGTCCTGCTCTGACCTGGCATGCACTTGGTGCACATACATACATGGAGGCAAACACTCAAATACATAGAATAATAAAAATATTTTAAAGTTGGGGGTGGCACTTGAGGAATGCTGCATGAAGCTCTCCTCTAGCCTAATGTACATACACACACATTTACGTGCATGCATGTCCCCCTTAACATGCACACACAAAATCCGTGTAACACAAGTCATGGTTCTGCCATAGTTATACATTTCAAGATGTGGCAAAGAACCTGTACAACCCTTCTTTGTGTAAGTTATATGGTTCATTGTATACATGAGGCTCTGACCTCAGTCACCTACATGCTTACACCCACAGTCTTCATTTGGAAATGCAATAATTTCTAATAAGAGGCCTCATGTATGCTGCCTTTGTATGGAGTCTAATATTATGTGACCACAACACATCCATTAATTCAAACAACACAGCCTTCCTTTTGTTTAGTACCTTTTTAAAAAAGACTTATTAATTATATATAAGTACACTGTAGCTGTCTTCAAACACACCAGAAGAGGGCATCAGATCCCATTACAGATGGTTGTGAGCCACCATGTGGCTGCTGGGAATTGAACTCAGAACCTCTAGAAGAGCAGTCAGTATGCTTAACTGCTGAACCATCTCTCCAGCCCCATGTTTGGTACTTTTGAGAACTAAAGCAGAAACTCTAACCTGGTGGGTGAACGTGGGCCTGCTTCACAGGCTTATGATACAATATTCATGGACTGAGCTCTGCTTGAGAAGCACAGGACCACACACAAAGTGGGCACCAGCTGCCTAGGACTTTTGTTCTTCTTGTGGTTGTTGTTTCAGCCCTAGGCTGAATCGTGGTCTAAACTACACTTAACTCATTTTTTTTTTTAAGGCAGGATGACCCACTTTATGGTATGTGTTACTATACGGGTTAATTAGATGTGAAATATTCAAAGCAACTATTCAATAAAAGACATAATAGAAACATGAAGGTCATTGTGGTGCTTGAGCGCTATTTTGTGTCCAACCTGAATTTCAAAAACAAACGTTGCTGAGAGATTATTAATAGGCAGTACAAATGAATATGCTGGGGGATGTGACCTACTTTACATTTAGAAAGGGCTCTATCTCATTGGGAAATGGAGCTGACAGCTTCCTTCCTTTAAGATAAATACAGATACTTCTCAGGAAGACAAGGGTTTAGACCTCCCAGATGGACTGCTGTGTTCAGACCGTTCCTTTTGTGTCTTTGGGATAGGAATAAGCTGAGTACAGAGAGAATCAAATTCAAGGAGAATCAGTATTCAGTTTTTTAGAAGTGACTTTGAAATGGAAGAGCTCACCACCCTACACACTGAAAGTGAGCATCCTGTAGACATCTACTACTCAAGGCTTTGAACACCACTTGTAGAATTCCCTACTTCAACACAGACCATTGTGGATGCTTCTCTCCTCTGTGTTCCTAAAGTACGACACTATGCTCAGAACTTTAAGGCAACTATTTATTTCCTTGCCTGTCTCCTCCACTAGCTCGTATCTCCTTGAATGCTGAGTGCTTTATTTCATTGTAGCTACTCTTTCCCGTCTGGCCCCACTGCTGCCCCAGGTACTCAATGAATCTCTATAAATAAGTAAAACAATGAATTACATGTGATATATAAACAGCTCATAAAAATCAATAAGAGACCAACAACAGCAAGAAAAGAAAAATCAAATAAAGTACATGAGATGGTTTCAGTAAGAATAGCCTCATAGACTCATATGTTTGCATGTTTGGCCCACAGGGAGTGGCCTTATTAAGTGTGGCCTTGGAGTAGGTGTAGCCCTGTTGGGGGAAGTATGTCCTAGTGGAGGCGGGCTTTGAAGTCTCATATATGCTGAAGATAGGCCTAGTGTGGCACAGTCTCCCTCTGCTGCTTTCAGATTAGAATGTAGAACCCTCAGCCCCTTCTCAAACTACTGCCTGTTTGCTGCCATCCTTTCCGCCATGACAGTTGACTGAACCTCTGAACTGTAAGCCAGCCACCAATTAAATGTTTTTCTTCATAAGAGTTCCCATCTCATGGTGTCTCATTACAGCAACAGAAACCCTAAGACAGTACACAAAAACAATAGAGAGAAGAATAAAAAATATCTGCTAGGCATATAAAGACATTCATTCACAACCAGAATAATAATGACAAATAAAAAGAGTTATAAATGTCTCCTAAGTGCATTAAAGAACACTCAACCCCAGTCATTAAAGAGGAGTGCAGATTAAGAATGAGGCATCAATTTTCAACCATCAGATGAGCAAAGGCATGAAGACACTCACTGACCTAGCACATGGCAGGGAACAGCACTGCCACGTTTTGCTGATGTGGATGTAAGACCCCAAGAGGGGAAACTGCAAGTGTGCAAAACCTTCCCTAATGAGTCCACATTTAGGCATTTATCCTAAAAGACATGTACTCATGGGCATAAAAATGGATTTGACTCCAGAGCTGACTTCACTCTGGTGTGTGCCATGACTGCTTATTAGAGCCTTAGGACACTCACTTCTCTCATAGCAAACACTGTTGTCTGAGATCCAGGCCTTTTCCAAGAACCCGCAGACTTGCACAACTCATCAAGCTAAGAGGCAATCACCCATCACTCCCCAGTCCTCTGGGACCATACTTGAACACTGCGGCCAGCATCGCTCTCATTAATCAGTGTCCACAGTGTAACAGTTGTTAAATATTTGGATATCATTCCTATGTTCAAGGTTATTCACTGCAACACACAGGGTGACAGCCAAACTTAGGAACAGTCTAGTCAGTAGTAGCCGGAGCTGACCGGAGCCTGCTCTGTGTCACACGCTGCTGGAGGGGTGAGACTGATTAGCATATTTAACCCTCACCATCACCCAGTGGAGTTACTGTTACACTTTTTGTTCTGCAATTATAAAGCTAACCGACAAAGAAGGGAGTGGCTATGTTCTTAGAGCTAGTCCATGACAGTGACAAAATTCTCGCAGATAATGTCATTCCAAAGTCCACGCTCTTATAACTACATGAGTGTTAGGAAGGGCTTAATGAAATAAATTAGGATTTATTCCCAGGAATGGAATGCCATATGCAAGCTGAAGTTCTTTATAAATGCATAATGCAATTGCTTACTGTCTTAGTTAGGGTTTTATTGCTGTGAACAGACACCACGACCAAGGCAACTTGTATAAGGACAACATCTAATTGGGGCTGGCTTACAGGTTCAGAGGTTCAGTCCATTATCATCAAGGTGGGAAGCATGGTAATATCCAGACAGGCGTGGAGCAGGAGGAGCTGAAAGTTCTACATGTTTATCTAAAAGGTTCTAGGAAGACTAGGTCCTATGTGGTAAGGAGGAGGGTCTCAAAGCCTACCCTCACAATGACACACTTCCTCCAACAATGCCATACCTTCTAATAATGCACTCCCTAAGTGAAACATACTCAAACCATCACACTAGCCAAGCTGAAATACTGTAAAGAAAATACAGAATAATGTAACCATCCAGTTTGTGCATAACACACATATATGTGTGCATGCGTGTCTATCACAAAGTACATGTGTATCATATACAAATACATCCACGAACATATGTTAAAAATCATAAATTAGCTGTAGAGAACATACCTAGAATGATGTCTATGAAATCACCAACACTAGTCACCTGTCTCTAGAGAACAGTCGATCAGGAAAAAGTACTCCGTCTGTGTACTGTATGCCTTATATACTGTTTAAATTTTACATTGAGTCCACGTTTCATAAATTAACAAATTGACAATGTTTAAAAGGATAATGACAGCAGGTACATAAACAGTCTGGGATGGAAAGTCAAAAGGGCTTAGAGAGAAAGAGTACACGGACCAAGTACAGCCTAATATTCAGCTCGCTTAGAGGAAAAGCATGTGAGGAGCTTTGGGGAGCAGGGGAAGGGCACCTCGAGGGGGAAACAGAGGTGAGGAGTCTGGACCATTGCTAATAGTGAACCAGAAATGACTCGAAGGTTACTAGAAATGCATGCGTCTCACACCACTCAGGGTACTAACTCACACTAACCACTCACACTAACTAACTCAGGGTAAGTGTGATGGGGTCCAGTGGGGCTAGCAGGGTACACATAAAAAGTCTCTTTATAGATTCCCCAGCCTAGGGACAGAGGAATATAAATACAAACTAGAAATGTCCACACCCCATTCTGTCGCCACAGCCAGGGCTGATAAGGATAAGCTGCCCATCTATCCCCAAGGGACGGGGCAAGAAACAAAGACAGTAATTGAAGGCTTGGGAGAAAATAGGATCAAGAAAAAAAAATGGCTGAAGAAGCTGAGATTGTTGTTTCTGAAGAAGGACAATTATTGTCCCCTACTTGATGACAGTCTTACCATTCATTGTCATGGGGAGGGAGGAATGGTGACCAGCTGTTCTGTAGCACCACAGAGAAGACAAAGAAGGAAAGGGCTTCAACGAGGCACGAGCAATTTAAATTGGACTCCAAAAAAAAAAAAATCTTTGTCAGAGAAAAAAAACTAACGTTATTAAGCAGCAACGGAAAAGATTCTGACTGAAGATGTGGCCCCGCTGTCCTCTCTCCTGGCTTGAGGATGGAGAAATCAGACCCACTTTCAATTCCAATCCTTAAAAGCAAGCTGCCTTACTATCTCATACGGTTTCTACATCTCAAACAGTAGGAAAACACTAGACCCCATGGCAAGGCCGTGGGTTGAGAAAGAAATCTCAGAAACATGCCATAAGGGTCACAAGATGTTCTATGTGCACTGCTTTCTGAATGGGACCTGACATGAGGTAAATTCTCAATAGAGAGAATCTGCTATTCTTCTGTGTAACTGGGAAGGTATTTATTTACAACAAATGTCTTAAGTTCTTTAGACAGATGCCTCAGATGTTCCCCTGAAGGTGTCTTGAAACTTAGGAGTGCCTCCTACGTTCATGTTCACAGCTTGGAAAACTATCTGTAGTCTCATGTTTTCCAGGATAGTCTTGAACTTCCTAGATTGCCAAGTATGACCCTGAACTCTGGACCTTTTGCCTCCATCTTCTAAAGGCACAGAGCACCGCGGCCAATTTAGGTGATGCTGGGGAGAGAACCTGGGACCTTGTGCTTGCCAAGCAAGCCCTTTACCAACTGAACCACATCCCCAGCCCCTATGCACACTGTTCCACAGTGAAATGTCACCATTCTGAAATTGGTGTTTGATTATTAACCTCATTCAGTCGGCGATAAGTTTAGTGTTAGACATTTTTCCAAAATTTGCATTTCCAGAAACTCAACCTCTGTAACTCTGCAGTAGAAAGCAGCATTTTTTTTTTTTTTTTTTTTTTTTTTTTTTTGCCTACTGGTTTGGACTATGACTCAGAGTGATAACTAAATTTCATATTACAACATGGTACAAAGGCCCATTTATACAACAGTCACTAAGATAGAAACCGATAGAAAAACACAATTTTTATTTGTGATCCACTTCTATACCTTCTATTTTACTTTAGTCTTTGTTTTGTTTTGTTTTGTTTTTTAAATACATCCTGATCCCCTAAACTGATTTGTTATCCACTAATGACTGTGGTCCACTGTCTGTGTAGGTTTAATAGCACTGGGCAGAGGTTTTGTGTTTTCTTCAGTGCCTAGGACTTTTTGCAGGCTAGGCAAGCACTCTACCACTGGACTGCATTGTCAGCCAAGGCCAACTTTCTCAGTTGCTCTGACAGTCTACTTACCCATTAGGTAAAGGGAAACTAAACGCTTCCCTTCTCAGCATCTCATGGAGTCCAGGTCTGGATAAACAAAATAAGCCGTGCATAATATTTATGTCACATAGCCTGTGACATAGCCTGTCATTAAATTGGATGTGCAAAGCCCTGACCTCACATGGACTCAGGAGACAGGCCGGAGACCCTCTAGCGATTGTCTGTACAGGCCACAAGTTCAGAAGTGCTGGTCAGAATGTAGGAGCAACGTAAGAGAGGACAGCAGTGAAAGAGACTAAGGAACCCACAGCCATCCTCAGGCCGCCCACAGCTGCTCATGGCCATCCTCAGCTGCCCACTACCACCTATGTCTGTCCAGAGCTGCCCGCTGCCATTCATGGCAGCCCATAACGGCTTACAGCCTAAACCTAGCTTAAAGTCTTCCTGACAACCAAAGTCTGGGAGCCACATAGGGAAGAAAATAAAGCTGTATATCCTTCATTGTGAAGGCAGAATACGACAGGACATGTGTGGGAAAAAAATTTTTTTTCATTCCCAGTGGCAAAGATACAAAACAAAAAGATGGTAAATGTTTTGTTTCTTAGGGAATAAATGTGTGTTTGGGTGCATAAAAATTAGTGTCAGAGAATTCTTTGTCCCGCTAAGTGAAAGGCACGTCATTATTGTTCAAAATAAATTTCAAGAAAAACTATAGGCACCCTTTAACTCGATTCTTGACATTAAAATCCTTGATCCTGGAGAAACCAAATGAAGGTGTTTTCAAATTCAGATCTGGATCACATTTGTAATTTCTAACCTTAATGAATCAGGTAGGGTAATCAATGAATGGCCATTGTGCCTGCTACCCCTCCATAAAAAATCAATCCCTCGGGGGAAGGAAAGAGTTTATGCATTTGCTACACACACACACACACACACACACACACACACACACACACACACATAGAGACACCTAGACACAGAGACAGACAGAGACACAGAGAGTCACAGATAGACACAGAGAGACAAAGAGAGACGCTTATTAAGAAATAAACAAATGCTATGGGAAGATAGGCCACTGGAAGCAGAGGGAGCCATAAACGTGAAAGCAGAATTAAGACTGTTAAGGCAGCCAGTATGGAAAGGCATAGGACATCAAGACTAGTGCTCTAGTTTCATTGCTGTTGCTGTGGTAAACACTATGACAAAGAGCAAATTGGGAAGAAAGGGCTTACTTGGCTCACACATCCCCATCCCAGGTTATCACTAAGAGAATTGAGGGCAGAAAGGTAAGTAGGAGCAGATGCAGGAATCCTGGAGGAACCCTGATACCCTGATCACTGGCTTGCTCTCCGTGGCTTGCTTAGTGTGCTTTTTGATATAGCCCAGGACCACCTGCCTCTGGATAGCATCCCCAAAGAGCGGCTGGGGCCTTCCATTTCAAACATTAATCGTGACAATGCCCAAAAGATGTGTCCATGGCCTATGGAAGCAATTTCTCCATTGAGGTTTCCTCGTCTTTAGTGTTTCTGACTTGGGTCGAGTTAACAAAAGAAACCAGCACAGTAGTCACTCCCCCAAAAAACTGGCAACAGAAACAATACCAATAAACAGTGTTGCTAACAGGAAATCTAATTACCCTTTCTTTTTTTCATTTGACCAGAGGTCTTTGTACTACTGAATTCTTCAGAAAGTTCTGCACATTAGTGCAAATCCCTGTTTTCCCTGTGTCTTTGCTGACTGTTTATTTTGGCCTGGCTTCAGAGCCCTATGACTGGAAAGCAGAAGACAGTTAATGAGGATACATGTGCTACCCAATCTTGAATGACAAGAAGACTTCCAAGGCAATAGATAGCTACAAGAGGCTTCTGGGAAGCTGGGCTTTTAGGCACACAGTTCTTAAGTCTTACAAAGAGATTCGGTACCCTAAGTACAGTGTGAAAAACCGCTATGCCACAAGAGCCCAGGCGGGAACAATGGGCAGTCAGATGATGGATGATGTGGATAATGCCTTGTGGTTGGGAGGGCTCCGACTGTGAGTAAGATCTGAACACGACCCTGGAGCAGAGTCCTAATGAGAAGCATGGCTTGGGAACGAGAGAGATGGCTCTTTGGATAAAACATTCACATGAGCATGGGAAAGGGAGTTTGGAGTCTCTAGACAGGCATGGCAGCCTACCTGCCTGCCATCCAAGTCCCTAGACAGTAAAGATGGGGTGCCCTGGTACAAAATGTCTATCTAAGCTGGATCCCTTCAAGTTTAGTGGCAGACCCTACCTTAGGGAAGAAAGTGGAGGGTAGGTGATAAAGACAACCGACTTTAGCTTCTGTCTTACACACACACACACACACACACACACACACACACACACACTCCATATCCTTGCCAGAATTCGGTATTGTTCATTTTCCTGGTGACAGCCATCCTGACCCTTGTGCACTTGAGGCTGCTATCTTCCTTCCTGAGTTTTGCTCAGCTTCTTTTCTGTCGGGTAACTTACTCCCTGGCCCAGCCCGCCAATCAGAGCACATACCTTTGGGGATATCTCCCAGGTGGTTCTCTTACATCGGGGCTTGGACAATAGGCAGAAGATTGGCTGAATATCTGTGCTAATCTCTAGGGGTTTTGCATTTCAGAAACAAACTGGGGCTCTTAGGACTGTCATTTATCATGGTCCATTGTATGTGAAGAAAATAAGAAAAGGTGTTGCTCTGGAGAGACACTCGCTGCAGGATGATGAATCACAGCCACTGCAGGTTTGCCCAGCCCTTTATTTCCTGTTCCTAGGCAAAGGATGTGAGTGTATCTGTATCAGACTTGGCAATCAGATAACACAGATAAAGCTAAAACGTTGGAATAACCCGTTATTTTATCAAAGCTCATTTTGAAATTGTGATCCACCCCTGTTGTATCTAACATAGGCTTTCCCATTGTCATTAGAACAAGGTCCAGCATTGTTTTATTAAAAAAACTGAAAACTGGATCGTTACTCATTGAATTTTAATTACCTGGTTTAATTTCGCCACGGATGCCTTCTTTAATTGTCTTCCTTTGAAGAGAATTTTTGGAAGTTACTCCCATTCTTTGTGATTTTATTACCTATCTATGAAGATTAAATACTTGGCTTATTAACATAGTAAACTGATTTTTAATTCAGTCCTAGCCTCGCTTTCCATTAATCATTTTGATAATATCTTCCTGGTGAGATCATAGCCAACGATCAACCACAACTATTATGGGATGTTTTAAAAAATGACTAATTTATTAAAGTATGAACTTTATAATAGTAAGTCCCTACCAGCAAATGTGGATGCCCCTGTACTTAACAGATGAACAGATTTTATTGAAAACCCAAAGTCTCTATGTGTAGAATAAAATAAGAAAGTGTTTCCCTGGTGACCATACACAAATTCAAAAGTTATCATCAGAAATGGAGCCCGTTTCTAACCTAGGGGTGTAATAGAAAGCAAATAGGAGGACTTTAAGAAGATCAAACATTTCAGGCTGGAGAGATGGCTCAGTGGTTAGAGCACTGACTGCTCTTCCAGAGGTCCTGAGTTCAAATCCCAGCAACCTCATGGTGGCTCACAACCATGTGTAATGGGATCTGATGCCCTCTTCTGGTGTGTCTGAGGACAGCTACAGTGTACTTATATATAATAAATAAATATTTTTTAAAGAAAGAAAGAAAATATTAGACCAGTGAGCAAAGAGATCACTTCCCTCAGATTCTTCAAAACCACAAGGTATCCTGTACCCTGTGTGTAAGGGACCATTGTAGGCTCAGGAACTTCCGTGCATTGTGTGATGAAGGTGAGGGTAGTTGTGGACACAAACCCTTCCGAATCATTCCAGTACATGTGTATGGAACCTCTGCTCTGTGGCAGTCCCTGGCTGCTCAACAGAGTTGATGTCAGGTGCATTTTCTGTCTGATGCATCCTATCATGTAGTTAAAAAAAAAAACTAAAATAAAAAAAGCATAAAAGAATACAGGTCAATATTAATTTAAACCTCCAGGGCTTCAAACAAAAGAATCAAAGGAAGTTAGATTAGTTTTTCTTCTCATCACTACAGCACAATGCCTGGTACATGCAACCCACCTGTGTGGGGGAGGGGGTTCTTCTGGCTCACAGCTCCAGGCTGTCTTCCATCAGGGACGCCACAGCGGCAGGGATGTCAGGCAGCTATGTTGGGTCCACAATGAGAAAGACAGAGGAGAGGTAAATGCTGGTCTTCAACTTCTTCCTTCTTTTCCTTTTTAAAACATTATTTATTTTATGCACGCAAGTACAGTTATCTTCAGACACACTAGAAGAGATCTCATCTTAAATGGCTGTGAGCCACCATGGGGTTGCTGGGAACTGAACCCAGGACCTCTGGAAGAGCAGTCAGTGCTCTTAACCACTGAGCCATCTCTCCAGCCCTTACTTCCTCTTTCTATTAACTCTGAGACCCCATGCCATAAGGATGGTGACAGACACATTTAAGGTGACTCTCCCCAGGTCAGTTAACGGTTTCCGGAAACACTTGCACAGACACAATCAGAGATGTCTTCCCTCTACAACAATGAAGGTGGGACACCACCTCATCCCACTTGTCATATCGAATGTCACTTCCACAGAATTATCTTAGCACAGACTTTCCAACGTGAATCCAGCTCCCTTTCTACACAGCTAAGGTAGCTGACGCTGGGTAAGGGCTTGTCTAAAACCAAAGGTTAGCAAGTCCAAATCGCAATGTTTGGACCGAGGCCCACTAGTCTCATAACATAGCACTCTTTCTTTTAAATCAAGAAATCTCTGGAAAAAAAGTTTGTCCTTCACTCCAAACCAGGGCCTCTGGGTATACCTGGTGGCCAGGAGAACATTCCTATCAGTCCACTGATAAAATCTACACAAGATGGTGTCCCTGGCGCGCTACGTCATTTCTGTTTACCTAACTGCCCAAAGTCATTTACTAAGTGCACACCTCAACATGCTCCTGCTCAGCTGCTGGAAGACAACCTTGGTGGTGGCTGGATTGGGAGAAGGCAAGGGTGGTCCTTTCCTGATTAGATATGAGAAAAACCAAAAGCTCAGCAATAACCCCCATCTTATGTAGACTTTCTTATTGCCCTCAGCATCGGTCCCTATACTCCATGAACACACAAACGAGGCGAGAGGAGAGAGGAAAAGGTGATGCAGAGGTGGGAGTAGATTTGGACCACAGTCAGTCAATAATATCTCGCCGACCGAGTCTCTCTCTGCTCCATCACACTTTCTCGGGCCTTTTGGGAGTCTGTGGGTTCTTATCTAATGGACTATTATAATAGTACAACTGAAGGAGACAGGCCGAGGGAGTATTAGCTTGTTTCCTCATAAGAAGTTTCTCATAAAGGATTGCCAGGCATATTTAAACACCATGGAAATGGTTTTTGTGTGTAAATAATCTCAATTTCTTCTGCACTATTATCCCATGCGTCATATACACTGCCCTGTCGTTAATGTCCATATGACAAACTGTTTCACTGAGTTTATTTGTTCACCTTTTTATGACAGATATATAGCCCTCTTTGACACAGCTTCTAAAGACTTTTAGGTTTGATCTGATTTTAGTTTAACTCCTGAATCTATGTTCTCACTAAACATCTGTGTGGAAGATATTGGTTTGATGAAATTGCTCCACCCTTCAAAGAGCTTTTGATTTTCTTGTCCTTCATTGTAACTGGTTTCTATGTAAATTCATTAAAGCATGTTTTACTACACGTATCTAGAATACAAAGCTTATTTCGGCCCCTCCAGCATCATAAAGTGAATGCCTTCTGACCCTTACTTTCCACTCCTACAGAATAAGGCTAAGAATCCCCACACGACATTAATGAAGAGTGAGATCACATATGAAAAAACCCCTGGCACTGCCTGGCACACTGTCTTTAATGGCTACTATTTCTATTCTGAAAGGTAACTGCACAATGGGGCCTTTTGTCTGGTCCCTGAGATGGGTCAAGCTTGGTATCAATGGAAAGCCATAGACATTTTTAAAACCTGAAATTTGAAATTAGTTTCACACTGCTTCCTTCCTATCTTCTCTCCAACTCCTAGCTGTGTTCCATCTTCTCTTGTTGCCAAGCCCTCTTGTCTAATTATAAACTAAACTTTGGCTTGTTAGCAGTGGAGATTTTTCTCAGGCTCTGTTCTATAAACAACACCAAGAAACCCCAGATGCCTTGAAATCCAGAAGGGCTGCCCCAGTCTGCAGTTTCTTTTATCTCTTCTTCTCTTCTTCTTTTTCTTTTTTAATCTAAAAGATACCACAAAAAAACTATGTCTTAAAAACTTGTGTATTTGGCACCCACACACATCTGTAGCAGCCTCACACTGGCTTGAACTTGTTCTTACCTATGTCTGCCACATCCCTAGTTCTTGCAGGCTAAAAGGTTGTCTTATTCTTTATTCATCTACTGTCCCTAGCTCAGGAATATGTGTATAATGGATGCTCCAAAATATTTGCTGACTATCACACAGATGCTTGATACCGTGTTTATCACAGAACCAGTCACAATAGTTACGTTATTAAACTGACCTGGGTGTTTGTCAGTGGAGGGATGAATAAAGAAAATGTGATGCGTATGCACAATGAAATTTTTTCCAGCCACAAAGAAAAACAAATTTATAGCATGTGCAGAAGAATGAATACCCCCTGGGGATAATAATAGCAAGGGAATTAAACCAGCCTCAGAAAGACAAATATTAGGTTTTCTTCTCTATGCAGCTCTTAGATTTCATATGGACACATTAAAACACATGTGCATATGGGGCATGGAAGTAGAGGCATAAATGTCTAAGGGAACAAAGAGGCCCAATGGGAATGGGATGGCAAAGAAAGCAGTGTATGCAGGAAATGTGTTCAATGTAAAAATCATACATGAAATTACCTGTATATAACACAGTACCATGTGCAAAGAATATATACAAAAAAATCCTTTAATGAATTTGTTGAATCAGTGACTAGAAATATTCCCCTTTCCATCCCTTGATTCCTGGACCCATGGATTCTGGCTATGGGAGAAACTGTAGCATGTATTGAATGCTGATTCAAAGCATATACAGCCCTCTGAAGAACTCTGCCCCAGCCCTCCATGTTGCTGCCACCTAATTGACACTGTAACTGCATCTTCCAAAGGCCATTCCATCTTTCTATTTGACCAGCTGCTTCAGGATGATAAGAATATGGTGAGACCAGTGGATTCCATGGTGGGCCTATTGTCACACTACTCTGACTGTGAAATGAGTTCCTTGGCCAGAAGCAATACTGTGTGGAATGCTATGATGATGGATAAGGCATTCTGTACGTCCATAGGTAGTGGTTTTGACAGCAGCATTATGTGCAGGAAAGGCAAATCCATAACCAGATTAAGTATCTACTCCAGTAGGAACTTGTCCAGTGTAGTTAACCTGCTACCAGGTTACTGGCTGGTTATCACCTCAAGGAATGGTGCCACATCTGGGTCTCAGTGTTGGTCTCTGCTGTTAGCAGATCTGGTATTAAGTAGCCAGGTCAGCCTGAAGTCCATGTCGTTGAGCAAAGCATAACCTCCATCTCTGCCACCATGGCCACTATGTTCATGTGCCCATTGAGCAATGACAGGGATGGATGGGGAAAGGGGCTGACTATCTACAAAATAGGTCATCTTATCTATGTGATTACTGAACTCCTTCTCAGCTGAAGTCATTGTTTTATGAGCACTTACACAGGACACAATTACCTTCACATTCATTGCCCTTTGGGAGAGATTTATTCACAGACTTCTTCCCCAGATGTCTTTCTCACCAATTTCCAATCGTGATCTTTCCAAGTCTCTGATCATCCGGCCAATCCATTGAGCTACTTGAGATATAGATAACTTTGAAATCAATATTAACTTAAATATTATTTTTAATCTTAAGCTACAAGACAATAGCTTTTTAAATTACAGAAACATACTTGCATCTAACACTGACATTTTTACTTATAACTGGTTTTGTGGTTACTTTTGTCCAAATTCTCAAACATTATCACAACATAAATGTATTGAGTTCATACATGGTTCTGGCATGAAGTCTAGTGAGGTGAGACTGAGCTTTGTAAGGCCCATGGGTAAAGGCTGGTCTATGTTTTTCCAAGGGCCCAGGCCCAGCATCACTGAGTAAGGCACCCTGAAAGGAGTCTTGGGAAATAACACTTCCAAAGCTTGATCTGAAGATGACAACCAGGTGTGATGCTGACAGTGGCTCTGAGCATATTTGTTTGGAGGGTTTGTTCTGGCACACATACACACATACACACACACACACAGAGAGAGAGAGAGAGAGAGAGAGAGAGAGAGAGAGAGAGAGAGAGAGAATGAAAAAAAGCAAGTTATACCGTGGATCTCCTTTTCCAACACTACACTGAGGAGAGAGAGAGGTCATGCTCTCCCTTGTTTAAGCTATTTTATTAGGTTTTGGTGGCAGCCACTGAAACAGCATCCTACCTAATAAATGTTTTATTCAAACCCTGGAAAACATCAGCAGAAGCCCAAACTCTGTCAGTTTACTCCCTTTCTCTTTTTTGTTTTACTCTTTCATGAAAAAAAAATTACCCTACAGGCTTTTATCAAGTCAACAGAACTTTGTAGTTTTGGTTACAATTAAGAAACTTTTCATTTTACATGCACTAAGCTATATTTCAGCTAATTCTACTTAGTGCTGCATGCTCCTAAATTTAACTTTAGATTACATTTAAGTTTCATTTAAAATTTCTATTTAAATTTTAGCAAACCTACAAGTTCTACTCCTTCAAAACTTGCTTCTGTTTTTTGTTTTGTTTTGTTTTTTTAAGTAAAATGCTTTCAAATGCTCAGAAGTACATATATATATATATTTTAAACTCCAAGAAACCAAAAGTCAAGGGCTAAGAAAATGGCTCAGTAGGTAAGACTTCTTACACAAATCCTGAATTTAAATTCAACAGCACTTTCTGTGCCTATAATCCCAGAACTTGGGAACAAAAATGGGTAGAATCAGATTCTGGGAAAAACCCTATCTCAAAGAAATAAAGCTAAAATAAATACAGAAAAAGCACTCAAGATCTTCCTTTGACCTCCAAAACATACCCATAAGGGCATGTACACACATACACACACACACACACACACAGAGAGAGAGAGAGAGAGAGAGAGAGAGAGAGAGAGAGAGAGAGAGAGAGAGAGAGAGAGAGAGGAGAATCGTAAGCTTTGTGTGTTGTTACTTCTACACACATTTCTACATATTCACAGCATACCTAATCATAAACTACTTATAATACTCCTAGTGGTGTTTTTAAATTTTTTGGTTAGTAAAATCCTAAGACAGCTGGTTTTCCCTTTTCACAAACTCAGTCAGTGAAGCAACTGGACATTTAACTATAGGCATGTCCGTTTGAATAACCTTTAGGATTTTGTGTCTAGTAATAGTAAGTTCAGTTGCATTGGATTCACATTCTCAATTTTAATCTTTGTTGAATGTCTCTTCATATTTGCACTATAGTTTACCCGCTCATTTCCTACATCTTGTCTAGCATAAGCTATTGTCACTTTTTTTTCCCAACATACTAAATTCAGAATAACAGGTTTCTCACTTTAATTTGCATTTACTTGTTTTATTTATTTATAGATTTCTTTGCCATTAAAGTTTTTATTCAATTATTTTTCTCTAACTTGTTGGCCAACTTTGTACCTGGGTTGTTTGGTTCTTGGTTGATATATACTATTCTTTATATGCCTTTTTAGACATCTGCACTGGCAATGTCTCTCTCTAGGTTTTTTTAATCTGACCTACGAAATGTAACATTTCAGAGTTAATTCTTCTTCTCTCTAGGTTACAATTCTGTCTTCTGGTTAGGAAATCTTCTATTAGGTTGACAAGATGGCCCAGCCATTAAAGGCTAGGCTCCTAACCAAAAACAGAAAAGGAAACCTCTTTTATGAGAACATTCTGTTTCATTTAAAGCAGACCACCTTCAAGTTTCACTCTTCAAATACAGGGATTTGATTTGAAGAAAAGATAAACAAAAAATTTTAACGTAGAAGTTTTTATTCTGAATGGGCCAAATGGTAGCATTTTAAAGATTTAGTGGAGGAAAAAATGATAAATTTTTGAAAAAGTAAAAATGGACAAAGAAAACTTAAACCAAAGTAGCAGGAAGAGTTATGTCCTGTGTGAGTGGGTATATGTGTGCAATCTATGTGTGAACATGCACATGAGTGCTTGTGTGTGTAGGCCTGTAGGTGTGTGTGTGTGTGTGTGTGAGTGAGTGAGTGTGTGTGTGAGTGTGTGTGTGTGTGTGAGTGTGTGTGTGTGTGTGTGTGTGTGTGTGAGTGTGTGTGTGTGTGGTATGACTTTCCCTTTTGTCAAATTTTAAGTCCTTTAGGATCCTCTCCCTGCTCCATGTGACATGTAATTATGATGTGCAGTGCTTGTGTAGAATTCAGTTCACACCCCACTGAAGATCTATATACCCTTGTTCACATTCCAGGCTTCCTGTCTGGTAATAGGTATTCCAAAGATGACTTGTGTCCGAGATGTTGTCACTATCGCTCCATATCCTAATGTCTCCCATTTTCTCTCCTTGGAGATACAGCCTAGACTTAGGCATGGGACACGGGTTCTTCTGCATGCTGATCATTGTTCAAATGAGCTGTTTATACAAGGAGTGAGTTGGGGAGATTGTGTGGCAGTGCTTGCTTGCTGATGGGGGACAGCTCCTGGGTGGATGTGTGCAATTGCTACTCCTTAGAACTGTGGAAGAAAGGGGGCAAAAAAACTGATCTGCAGTCTCACGCCCATCTGCTGCTTCATCCGTGAAAACCTGGCCTTTGTGGCACTGAATTCAATTTTATGGGGAGTCAGAAAAGATGTCAGTGTGAAAAGACAGAGACTCACTCAAGAGATACTAACACTACATCACAGCAACATCATGACTTAGTGCTTTGGCAAGAAATCAATGAAATTTATTTGCCGCAGTGAAAATACCTCACGTGGTAGCATAAGGGAAGGTACATAGCTCTGAGCACACAGCCCACATTACGGAATGCACAGCTCCAGACATGAAGCCCATGGAATTCAGGTGGTTGTTCTGTGTGGCTGGGGGTTCATCGGTTATAACAACTGTGACATTACAGTGGGTGACGCTGATGATGAGGGAGGCTGCTGTGTCGGGGAAGGCATATGTGGGGAACCTCTACACCCTGCTTTCAGTGTTGCTGTGATGCCCAAGCCTCTCTAAACCTTAAAGTCACTTGAAGAAAATGCAATCTGATACCAATTTAACCTTTAAGGTACAATTCTGTTCTATTCTTCAGCTAAAGATACTGGAAGGGAGAAACACGGAGCCTAGAGCTGTCGAAACTATGTATTTCCTTATTAATTTCTTGGAGCTACTATCAGTCTTTCATTCCGCCAGCACATCGTTCTCATCAGGACCTCGTTCGAAGTCATCTGAGTAAATAGAATGGGCGTCTTTAAATTCCATGCTCACAAAATTCACTTGGCACTAGGAAGATAATTGCTTGACAGCTTTAAGCTAAGCTGATGAATATTTTTGACAACACCACACACCAAATTAGGGAGCTGGCCAGCATCAAATCTCCCTTCTAGCTCCTGCTCTTGCCAAGTATTTAATTGTGAATGGAAATGATAAGTTATCCCTCTGCCTTCACTTAGAATAAATATTTGTAAGCTCCCTGATACTACACTGTGTACGACGTACTTAGCCTTAGGTGGCTCACTCGGTGGCTTCTGGGAGCAATTCTCTTACTGGAAGACAGCACAGAACATGAGGTCAGTGGATACTTTGTTGAGATAGTTGTGAAATTCTGGAAATGTTCAAGGGAAGCTAATTTAGCACAAGTGCGAAGGAAGGGCCTGGGAAAGAGCTCTGAAGTCAGACAGAGTTTTGACCCCACTTAAAAACTGCAAAGTTAATGAGTCTCTCTCTTTCTAAGGCTTGATAGAATAGAAAATCCAGCTCTAGAGTAGTTGGAGAACTGAACTTGTCTATCAGGAGCCAGCATCTGGATGTCTCAGATGGTCTTCAGTATATCCTGGGATGCAAAAGAAGTAGGCTTTAATATCAGTGAAGGAATAATCTTTCTAGAACCACGTTAAGCTTATCCCTGACTAGCTTACAAATAAATAAGACTCAGACTATGGTTATTTTGTTTGGCTTTAACAGTTACTGGGGGTCACCCCAATCTACTTTTCTAACTGCTGGCCTGGCTACCTCCCCAGTAGTGTACCCCAGATACTTGCTGTTTCTCCTGGCCAACTGCATATGGTCCACCTCCCCTCATGGCAGCTTTCTCCTCTAGGTTTTCCTCCTTCTCCACCTGGTCTCTATTCTCCTTTCTCTTGTCCACCTCAGTAACTCAAAACCCACCTATCTGTAATCACTCTAGTAATTGGCTCTAGCCAATTTTGTTTAACCAATAGTCTTAAATCAAGAAACAAAGGATTTCACAACAAAAGCTTGCAAATGTGAGAATTCACTGTGGGCCTAGACCTTCCCTTCTGGTACAGAATGTAGCATTACAACACATAACAACCGACTAAACCTCAAAAGGAGAAAAGGAAAGCAAGCTTCCTTCTTCCATGTCCTTGGTATAGCCACCATCAGAAGGTGTGGCCCAGATTAGAGATGGACCTCCCCTCCACAAAAGATGTAGATTAAATGCCTATCTTCCCACCTCAAAAAGATCTCCATTAAAAGTGGGTCTTCCCACTTCGAATAACTTGATTAAGAAAAAAATTCTTCTCAAGTATACCCAGGCACTTGAGTTTTCATGAATTCCAGATGTAGTCAAGTTGACAACCAAGAATCAATATCACAGTTATCATATAGAAGAAATGATCAATAATCAAAAAATCATTTTCTACTTTAAAATATTAAACAGGCATCTCCCACTTTATAGTTTCTCCTGAGAATATCATTCAATTCATATCCAAATATTTACAGGTAAAGGTTGTAGCAGTATTTTAACCTCACAAAAACAGAAGGAATTTGGGTACCAGCAATGGAAGACCAGCTTAAAAGTTACTTCACAGTCAATATCATCAAAGATATTATGCCGTTGTTAAAATTACTTTTTCTAAAATTTTTATGATGCTGGGAAATACTCAAGATACCAGAAGGGACACTTGTCTAAATTTCAATACCTAACAGGGAAAGAAAATGTTTTCACTAATGTTAGGTTTTGTTAAATGGGATAAGTGTGTGTATGTTTACATATAAACCCCTAAAATAATTAGTAAAGAAGAAAATATAACCAAAGAAAAATAGATCATAATGCCTAACAATGGCGAAGAGGGTTGTGGGAAAGTATTAACTTCTTATATTTTAGATATCATGTAGATAATTTGCATTCGTCAAGACTTACTTTTATTAAGTTTACTTTTGCTTAGACCAAAAGTCACATGCCCTCTTCTGACCTCCCTTCTTTATCTACACCACACATCTAATCTCCTAGCAGGGCTGTCCACTGTCCACCTTCAATCCTGATGCTCTCCACTTGTTAACCTCTTTAATCGTGCTGATTCAAATCTCTGATATCACTTCCTCCACAGCCTTCTTTCTCACCTTCCTCTCACTTCCTTGTCTTCCTGGCCCTAGAAGAGCCAGAAAGAGGGCTTGTGGAATTGTAGGACATGAAGTCCATTTATATAGTCACAAGCCCAAGTCTAACAGGGGCCGTCTCTGATGGGGAAGTGGAAACAGATAGTTAAAATATTTCTAAGGCAAAGGCTGTCGCACAGAGAAAGTCGCTTTCCTGGTCCATGTTGAAGTTTCACCCTCTCATCTCATCACATTAACCAAACAAACCACATAGAAAAAAATCTCTTCTCCATGGTAATCTGAGTTAGACACGTGGTGTTTGGGCCTTCCTGTGGTTAGGTCTGTACAGATGGTGTACAGGGAAAGTAGGACACAAGATGACAGAACTGAAGGGAAACTATGAGGAGTCCTCACAAAGCCAGGGGTAGGACTCTGAAAGCAATGGAAGCTTGGGCCACTTTCTTTCTATAAAAAATATGGCATTCATAACAGACCCCCCCCTCCCCTAAGGATCTGGGAACACTTTCAAAGCCTCTAGAGTGGAAATGTTCTAACACCCAGAAGTTGTGAATTACTGTGGGGAAACAGGAGTTTCTAGACATGACAGGGACAATGCACTAGTGAACTCACAACAGCTGTGGGCACCTGAACATGACCTGTACAAGATCAAGCCAGTCAGAGTGCCAACATGCGAGGGGTGGGGGGAGAGGTTACAGGCTACAATTGACTCTCCTCATAGCCGAGAGGCTATTGGCAATCAATGCCTCCCAAGGGAGGGAAGGTGAGCTTCTTCAGAAGAGTTGCCCCTCGTTGGCTGCCCAGGCTCCAGTGGATGGCCCGATATCATGTGCATATGAATGGCTCTAATTGGACCCAACCTAGTGGATTAAGAAGGAAAGTTAAGAAGAGGAGGAGGAAGGAGAGGTGGAGGAAGAGATGAAGTTGAGAGGGAACGTGATGGGGGAGGACACAAGAGAAATTGGAGGAGGAAGTGGAATGTGAATATGATCAAACTATATTATATATATAATATGTATATATATATATATAATATGTATATATATGAAATTTCCAAAGAATAATTGCAAAAGTTTTAAACATTAAAATGTGTTATTGTCCACATATTTAGATGTTATATTAAATATTTTTTTAGCCGTAGTTAAGACAAAGGACCTGGAAGTCTAAGGAACTTAAGGACGGTTCCTCAAACATTTGCTCACATTAATTTAGCAATATAATGTCAAGGGAAGGTGGAATGTTGCCAGCGTCACTTTTCTAGTGCTAGAGTTTTAGCCAGAGGCTCAAGAGTTTTCTCACAGAAGCACAGCCCCGAGTCACCACATTGTTTTCTCACTGCGATCACGTGATAATCACACGAGCAGGGTCGTTGTCGCACTCCTCTGTATGGAACATACCCTTCCATAAAACGAGTGTCAGAGATCGTGTGTGTGAGGAAACTGGATCCGAGAGGGGTGGGCGGGTTTGCAGTGAGATGGAGTTTGGCTAGTGCTTCCTAAGGGGCAATTGCTGTCCCCAGTCCTAAGAGCTTGACTTGCCTGCCCGCTGGCCTACCCACCTGTCTTCCCACCCAGCAGAGTTCAGACCTGGAGTTCCCTAGTTTCTGTACCTGTGTGTCTCAGCACAGATCAGATACATGGTGTGGAGAGGCTCTCTAATGCTAAGGGAACAGATGTTCTTACGTTTAAAACTTATGTTCATCCAACAGCTCTTACGTCAGCTATCCAGATGCTGTTGGCTAATGGAAATGTGTGTTGGGCACCGGGGGCTAGAAACTCCCAGGAAGCATCTTTATTCCATGCCACAAACAACCAGAAATGACAGGAAGAGATGATGCAAAGTAATTACCTTGTGAATTCAGTCCCTGCCACAAGCTGACTTGTTCACTAATAATTAACCTGGCATAGATCTATGTATTTTTCCCAATTGTCTTTGAGAACATTTTCTTTCATCTAGTCTTGCCAACACTTGTTTATTAAAAGCCTACTATGTGCCAAGCACCTTTACTAAGTGCCTTGGTCAGTGGTATTGCAAAGAAAGCCACTGTTCCCATGGAAGTCCAATTGCCTCATTATCAGGGCAGAAGAATAACCAATATCGCACAGCAAAAGAAATGAAGGCTCAGAGACTCCAAGAGTTCTATTGACCATAGTCACAAGAATGGCCCAAGTAGAGGGCCTAAAGGAATTTTCTGATTTTTGTTCTTTAAAGACTATGCCTTATGATTGACTGTTTTGATGAACTGCTTTGTAGTATTTTAATGTCTTCTCTGACTACAAGCTCCTTGTTAATATGTTACATATATTGGGAAAATTCTGGAACCGTCCATTTTCTTGTGGCATTGTGCTTAGAGGCTTCAGTTCAGAGAGAGAGACAGACCCATCAGGAATGGGGTAGGTATACTTGATTCCTTTCTATCCTTCCTGTCCCTTAGCACATCTTAATCCAGATTCCACCACTGCCTTCTGCCAACGCTGCTACCACCTGATTTTAGGGGCAAGCGCTCTCATCTACTCTATTGAAGACTCTGCCCCGCCCCGCCCCGCCCCGCCCCGCCCCGCCCTTCACTCAGCCAGGGGATCCTTTCAGTAGTAATCTGGATGCTATTATTTATCTCCCCAAGTCCCTCTGAGGCTCCTTCATTTCACTGTCTTTCTGTACAATGCTCTGTAAAGTCACTGGTTCACCTCACCACCCACCACCCACCCCTCTGTGCCTTTGTTTCTAGTAAGAGCTTGGTGTCTCTCACATCCAATAAGTGTTTCTACCTTCGCCTCTCTCCTGTCTACATCAAAAAGCTTCATCCAGGGCATCTACATCTCCTTTTGTGCGAAGCTTGCCTCTGGGTGTTTCTAAACCCCCTTTACTTGCTCTACATTTTCCCACCATAACTAACCGCCCTTTTAAAAAGTGAACATTATGTTTACTGTCTTCATTTCTCCACAAATGCAAGAAATTCTTTTCTTTTAAATATGTGTGCATTCAAATATTCCAGAAGCTCCAGTGTTGTACCTGCTATTCCTAGACAGCACCCACTGAAGATGGTGTCATCATCAATCACTGGTGACAGCTGAGGGACAGGACTAGCTAGGCCTTGGAGACAATTTCCCACTTGGATGCACCATCCTTTAGAGAAAAGCCAAAGACTTTCATAGTAAAAAACAACTAAGATTTGACTCCCAGGTCTTCTACCAAATGTGTGTGACCTTGGGGTAAATGGTTTACCCTCCGTGTGTCTTCATCTCTCGTCAAAAGAAAGATCATACCTGTCTCAGCATGTTGCAGTAGTGACAGGGATGACACAAGGGTCAAAGGTCAGCTTTGAACTGAGAACAGTTAGCATTTCCCTCAAACCAGAAATTTCTGTTTACCTCAGCCAAACTTTATTTAATACAAGTTTTGTGTCTGTTCTTTTGCTCCCAGATCTCTGGTCAGACACCTGTACCGTGAAGAGGGGGCTGATGGAACCTTGGGCCTCCCAAGACATTGGTTCACCCTTCCCGATAGGCTAGCTAATCTATAGCTACCTGCTACTGGGTCTTTTGAAAGTCAACAGATAATAACAGGAGATAAATAAAACCTTTGCCACACTCTGCTGCCTCAGTTTAATACAGGAGCTGCCAAAATGAATTGCATCAGGAACCTTTGAACAGCCCAGCAAATGGTATGTGCTGATAAACGCACATTTCCAATGAAGCTCCTTTTCCTGGAATTTCTCAGTAATTACCCAAGTGCTCCAAGACCCTCTTAGATGGAAATTTGGAGCAGTTGACCCCAAGCTTCTCGTCACCGGGCATTCCCTTTGTTTCCCCACAGTCTCCCTCATGTAAATCCTAGGTTTTCAACCCTTTTTTTGTCTACCAAATATATTGATGCATTACATAATCATTTCTGTGTTTTTTTGAAATAGGTCTGACTGACAAGCCTGGTCAAAGACCTATCTATACTCATTAGAACTTCTGATCAGCATGGATTAAACCCATAATATAAGGCATATTTTCATTCACACACAAAGAAATCCGGTAGTTTTATTCAGATTGAGTCAGCCATTTGGTGTAGAAACATGCTCACTCTTGCTTATGATACATATATTTAATGACTAGCAATCGATCTGTCAGGCACAATTTTGTGTGCCACAGACGGAGCAGTCAAAGGGACACACAAGTGATCCTGCCCCCCATCCCCTGGGCTCTTCATTCTAATGGAAAAGATGGAATGCACGCTGGAAGGCCCTGAATGGAGCACAAAGATACGATTGAGCAACAGACAGAAGCCCAGTGAGGCGGACACACAGGAGACACCCAAAAAAGTGAAGTGAGAACAAACTGAGGACCAGCATTTTTAAGAGGAAAAAAGAAGCATGCTTCATTCTTTGTGTGTGCGCATGACAGAGAGAGAGAGAGAGAGAGAGAGAGAGAGAGAGAGAGAATGTGTGTGCACAGTGTATGTGTAGTCTACACAATCATGGATACATGCACCCACGTGTGCACATGCCACCAGAGGCCAGAACAAGACATCAGCGTCTCCCTGTAACACTAAGCCTTACTGCCTTGAAGCAAAGTCTTTTACTGAACCAAGAGCTCTCTCTGTTTCAGATGAGCTAACTGTCCTACAAGCTTTCAGGATCTAGTTCTCAGTGTCTACCTGCCTCAGCACACATCCAACCAATGCTGAGGTTACAGGCATGAACAGCCATGCACAGCATTTTATGTGAGCTCTGGAGACTCAAATGCATTATACTTGCAAAGCAAGAACCCTTATCCATTGAACCATCTCCCAAGCCCCCATAATCTTCTATTTTAATAAAATCATTCTAATAACTGTTGGGAGCCAATGAGACATTTCCACCACATCTTTAAACACTGAAAAAGGCCCATGAAACAGTAGTCAAAAGTTTCCTTAAAGAGGCGGGATATATATTTCTAATGTCCACAAAAGTAGAAATAAACCCAATTCCTATCAACTGATGCATAAAAATAATGCACAGTGTATTCATATAGTTAAATACTGTTCTGTTCTTTGGGAAATGGCTGTAATATAACCTCAAAACCATGCTAAGTGAAAGAAGCCATATACAAAAGGCCATGCTTTATAGGATGCTAATTATATGAAGTGGCCGCAATGGGCAAAACCATAGATACAGGAAGTAGATAGAGAAGGCAAGGATGACTATTAATGAGTACAGTGTTTTCTTCTGTGGCGATTAAAAGTCACAAGGACATCACAAAAGGACCCACAGAGTCAACTAACCTGGAACCATGGGGGCTCACAAGGATCTGGACCTAGACCTCCTACACATTTATAGTAAATGCGCAGTTTGGTGTTCATGTGGTTCCCCTGAAAAGTAGAATGGGGGCTGTCTCTGTCTCTGTTCCCTGCCAGTAGAACCCCTTCCCCTACCTGAACTGCCTGGTTAGGCTTCTGTGGGACAGGAGGTACCTAGTCCCACTGGGATTAGATGTCCTGGGGGGAGGTGGTACCCAAAGGGGAGTCTCCTTCTCTGAGGAAGGGGAGGGAGCAATGGGGGAGGAACTTGTAAGGGTAGAACTGAGAGGAGAGGATAGGTGGGGGTTGTGATCTGGATGTAAAGAAAATAAATATTTAAAAAATCACATGTCAATGTATGTAGTTTTACTTCATTTGTTGCTGTTGTTTTGGATTGTTTGTTTTTCTGTTGTAGTTTGAGTTCATTGTTTATTTGTATAATTGTTTACCTGCATGTATCTGCACCACATGTGTGCCTGGTGCCTGAAAAGGTTAGAAGAAGGTGTGGGGTATGCTGGAACTGGAATTACAGTTGTAAACCACCATGTGGGTGCTGGGAATCAAACCTGGGTCCTTTGTAAGAACAGTGCCCTAAATCTCTGGGTCATCTCTTTAGTCCCTTCAGACCAAGTCATTTCTTGGTCTTTTATTTGTTTGGGTATTTTTGGTCTTGTTTTTGGAGACAGGGTCTTTCTCTCGAGCTCTGACTGGTCCTTGCTATGTTAACTAGCCTGGCCCTCAAATTCATGACAGTCCTCCTGACTCAAGTCTCCAAGTGTGGGGGATTAAAGGCATGTGGGTACACGGTCTCGGTTCTTTTCTGTTTTAAAAATATTTGTATCAATTCTTTAAGAGTTTCATACGATTTGTTTTGACCATATTCATTCATACTCTTCAAATTTCCCCCACACCCGACACCTTCCATATCCTCTCCCCACTTCATATGCTCTCTTAAAATAACCCAAGTCCAAATCCAGCTGTCTGTACTCTGTAAAACACAGAAGACATGACAGTGTGAGACAGCCTGAGAGTTGGCTGCAAGAGGCACTGTACCTCCTGTTATCTCCCTCACACAACACCCACCCACGTCCACCCTGGTTTAAAATGCTGGGTCTGCCTGAGTGGAGCATGAGAGGTCACGTGGTGTGGAACAGGGTGACTACAGCCTACTGGTGGCATCAGCTACCAGTGAAGCCAAGTCACAGCCAAGCACTGTATAACTGCAGTCACCAGATTGAGCCACATAGAGGCCAATAGAAGAGCCGTCTTCCTGAACACAGCCCAGATTTCTGACTCAGAGAACTATGAGCAAATAAATAGATTTGTGCCCGGAAACATAGAAACTTAGCAGTTTGGCATTTACTGATATGTGATATACAACTCTTCAAGGTACTTGTCTCAGATATATTGATGAATCTACCCATAAGAAGCATAGTCTTGAGTATTTCTAAAATATGTAAATATATGTCTTAATTAGAGTTTCACTACTGTGAACAGAAACCGTGACCAGCAACTCTTATAAGGATGACATTGGATTGGGGCTGGCTTATAGGTTCAGAGGTTCAGTCCATTATCTTCAAAGCAGGAGCATGGCAGCATCCAGGAAGATGTGGGGCTGCAGGAGCTGAGCGTTCCTTCCACCTCTTATTCTGAAGGCATCTAGCAGAAGACTGGCTTCCAGGCAGCTACAATGAGGGTCTTAAAGCCCACGCCCAGAGTGACACACCAACTCCAACAAAGCTACTCCTCCTAATAATGCCACTTTATGAGCCAAGCATGTATAAACCATCACAATATATATGTATATATATGTATATATATACGCATATATGTATTAGATGAACATTGGCTTCATGATATATATATATTATGTATGTGTATACATATACACATACACTTATATATACATATGCGCATATATGATATACATATACATGTTTGTGTATACATGTGCACAGATGCGTATACATGTGCACATGTTCATACACACATACATGTATATACATATACACATGTACACATAACACATACACACACACACACACACACACACACACACACACACATATATATATATATATATATATACATATATATATATATATATATATATATATATATATATACACACATATATATGAAGTGACCTTTATCAAAGAGACAGAGCTGATTACATGTCTTTGTTGGACCACTGGATCTTAGAATCTCCTCCTCAAAGTGAACTCTTTTTAAGCATAGTCAAGCCACATAAACCTGCAAGCACTAGATTAACATAATTTTTTAAAAAGCAGAGTCATTTGACTCTTGACCACCATTTCAACAAATGATTTTGAATTCCTAATAACAATCAGGATCATATCTTAGATCACAACTGATAGTGTGAACTCCACAATACTCAGTTCCCATGAGACTAAAATAACCAAGGAAACATGTCATTCTTAAAACTGTAGATTGCAGTGATGATCTTTGACCATAAAATCTTGGAAACAACTTTGAACAAGTGGCACTCTTTAAACACAAAAAGATACTTTGTGAGAAAGTTAAATAATTAGTTTAGATGCTTACTCATGCTGGGCTGTGAGAGAGTTATGTAATTAGTTAAAATGCTTACTCATGCTGTGCAGAATCATTTAATCTGGAAAGAAATGAGATTCACTTTGATTACAATTCTTTAAGTAGTAGAATTTATCCAGTCTTTATGGGTATTTATTCCCAGGACCTCAGAGTATTTTCCATTAATTTCTCAAAGACTTTAGCATTGTCTCTCTAAAGCAGTGGTTCTCAACCTTCCTAATGCTTTGACCCTTTAATACAGCTCCTCATATGGTGGTGACCCCAACCATAAAGTGGCTATTCCTAGTTGTCAACTTGACTTTATCTGGAATGAATGAACCACAATTCAGAATTGGGAGGCTCACCTTTGATCCTGATCTTGAGGCATAGAGACTATGAATCTTAGGACACTAAGGCAAGGAAATCGCTGAGCTCAAGGTCACCTGGGACAAAGCAAGTCCCAGATCCAGATGTGGTGGGACACACCATTAATCTGGGACACATCTTCTATTGGAGACCTACATAAGGACATTGGAAGAAGGAAGGCTTGCTCTCTTAGCCTGGTTGCCTTGTGGGACTGAGCAACTGTTAGATCCTAGGACTTCTACTCACAGCTGCTGCCTACCATTGGTGGGGAGTTGGACTACAGACTGTAAGTCACCAATGAATCCCCTTACTATATAGAGATTACCCATAAATTCTGTGACTCTAGAGAACCCCGACTAATACACTACTTCATAACTGCAGTTTTGCTACTGTTATAAATCATAATCTAAATCCCTGATATGCAGGGTATCTGATACATGACTCCCAAAGTGGTCACAGCCCACAGTTGAGAACCGCTGCCCTAGAGTGCTGGTCATCTTGCTCAGGTACATATTATAATCAGGTGGTGCATGGTGTGAGAAGAAATTATGTCGGGACTTTCCAATTGAGTTCAGCTTTTTCATTTTAGTGGCTTATAGTTTCCATATGGAATGACAGAGTTGGATCTAAGAGGGACATACTGAAGATATTCTTACCTGCCTAACTACCCATGATGACAGGGGCCCTTCTGTGACCGAGGAGAGAAGGGAGGATAAACGAGGAAAGAAGAAAATAAGCTAAGAAGGAAAACTCTGCACTTGAGCTCTGGAACCAGGCTTCCAGAAAAGGCACCATAGCTAGAACTGTTCCCTGCAGCCCCTACTCTGAGCAAGCTTTAGCCTCTGTTGTATCAAGTCAACACTAAGGTTATAGCAGCTGCCAATGAATACAAAGATGAATTATCAGATTCATTGACATTCCTCCCATACTGTCTAAATAGGTTTTATAAATCTCACCCATGGGCCACAAATGGGGAATTCTGGAGGTCTCAGCTCAACTCACTGACTCACTGGAGGCTTCTCTCATAACAGGCTGCATCCAGAACACCAAACACCTATCTAGTTTCAGGCTATGACTACAGTTCTTCTTCCTTCTTCATGATGTTCTCAGCAAGAGAAAGGTGTGGCAAACAGTGTGTGGGCTTCACCAAGAATTTCTACTCTCATGCTGCGTTTAGAAAAGGAAAATTAATCTGCTCTGGCTGAGGCTTGATGCCATACATTTCTACCAGAGAACGCTGAGAGATTCTCCTGGGAGGATTCTACCATATACATTTTCCATGTTAATTGTATTTCTTGGTGGTTTCTTGCAAACTTTGTTTCAGAGTCTAGGCATTATATTACAAAAGGGGAGGGGTGCAAATTATATTGTGTACTAGTGGATTTAAAGTGCTTTCAAGTCCTGGAATTTCAGTCATCTGTCTATTTCAAGTGTAAAGAAATATGTTACAAAGCTACTATGGTGGTTTGAATACGCTTCACCCAGAGAATGGCACTATTTGGAGATATGACCTGGTTGGAGGAAGTGCATCACTGTAGGTATGGGCTTTTGGACCCTCCTCCTAACTGCTGAAAAGATAGTCTTCTTCTTCTGACTGCCTTGGGATCAAGATACAGAACTCTCAGCTCCTTCTCCAGCACCATGTCTGCTTGCATGCCACCGTGCTTCCTGCTATTGATGATAATGGACTGAGCCTCTGAAACTGTAAGCCAGCCCCAAATAAATGTTTGCCTTTTTAAGAGTTGCCTTGGTCATGGTCTTCATAGCAATGGAAACCCTAACTGAGACAGACACATTGAAATCAGTTGCTCTGACCACAGCTGCTGCTTAGGTTATGCTCTGGGAGCACAGGGCAGAAAGCATCCATTAACCTCATAGTTTGATACAAAGGAGATAGGGCTCCCTCAGTTCACTTTGAAGGTTCAACTGGAGAGACCTAAGACCTCCCATTGGGCCCCACCTACTAAGTTCCACCTACCTCTGATAGTTCTATGATAAGGAGCAAACCCTTACTCGTGGGCCTTTGAAAAACTAAAAACAAAAGCATCACAAACCAACAAACCCAATGCAAGAAAAGGAGCCATAGAGCTGAAGAGTGTTCTGAGAAGCACAAATGGCTAGCAAACATTTCACCAGAGTCAGAATGGCTGTCCTTAAGAAATCAACAATGGCAAATGTTAGTGAGGATGTGGGCAGAAGGAACCCTTAGTCACTGGGAGTCTTGTTACTCACTCTCTCCCCGACACTAGGGTTGAATTATAGCAATCCTCCTGACTCATCTTCCTGTGTGCTAGGAGAATTTAGCATCTACCATCACATCTAGCTTCTTAATTTTCAATTAAGATTAAACTGGACATGTAGATCAGTTGTCAGTAATACATAACTGTTCTTGCAGAGGACCCTGGTCTGTTCTCAACATCGTCATTCATGGCTCAGAACTTCCTGTACCTTCCGCTCCAGGGGTTCTAACACCCTTTTCTGGTCCCTGAGGGTATCAGGTGCACACGTGAAGCACATTCATACATGCAGACATTCATACATATATAGATAGATACAGATGGATTGAAACAAATAAAACTTTAAACAATCAGTAAATTAGTCATATTAATTATTATGTGCTGAGGATTGAAAAACGTAAGACCTCATAACTGGTAAACAAATGCTTTACCCATACACTAGACAGCAGCCCTAGTTCTTAATCCAATCTAATTAAATAGGAGGTTTCATCTAGTGAATAAACTAATTAAATATCAAATTTAAGATTAGGTTCATAGTTTAGTCTAATGTTAATTTAATCTTTGGCTTAGTTCCTCGTGTTTCCTTTCTTCTCAGCTTCTCTTATGTGGCAGTAACACAGACAATGATGATCTCAGAGTCAGGACGGGAGGCTTGTTTATTTTAGTGTGAAGTGGAAAATCCTGCCTGGGAGTTTGGTCCAAAGGCCCACGGACAGGTAGAGGTAAAAGCCAGATGAGTCAGTGGGCTCCCTCTTCTCAGCAACTGCACAGGTGGAGTGAGACTCAAGAACTAGGGGCTCCTACTCTGTTTCCCTGAATACTTGGTAGTTATGTTGGGAGTGGGCTAAACCTGAGAGAGAGGGAGGGAGGTAGGAAGGGAGAGGGAGAAACAGAAACAGAGACACAGAGACAGAGACACAGAGAGATCAGGGAATTTTTCTCACAGGCATCCAGGGTTGGAAATAACTTGTCACATGCCCTGCAGCATATATAGGTGTCCAGTGGGCTCCCTTTTCAAAATCTACATGGTGTTTAGGGAGGCTTACGCTGACAACGGGACATACTGGTTGACTTATTAAACACAACAGATCAGATTTATATCTGCTTTCTAAAATTGCAATTAAAAATTTAAGACCACGTGGGAGGAAAAGTTATAATCAGGATGTTTTATGGAGGCATGTGTGAAGCTAAGCCAGCTTCTGAGGAACTGACTCAAAAAAGAAGGGAGCTGACTTGTGTCACAGCCACCAGGAAAGCTGCAAAACCTTAGGCACCAGCACCTCCAGAGGACAGAGCAAGAGCAACAAAGCGGGTTTGAAGGGCTAAAGCATTAGGATCTGCTGATATTGGGGAAGCTTGATTTAGCCGCCCTCTTAAAATGCATGGCCCAGAGTCTTTCCTCAGCCAGCTCAGCCAGGAGACTGCTTATCCGCAGTCCTCATTGTTGGAACTACAATAGAAGCCTCTCCTTTGCAGGCTACCCTTTATAGGCTGCAATGTTCTATGCAGGCTGCTTGGAGGTGGGGGCTGGTGTGAGTTTATCAATAGCCTTGTACTGATGTGGATACTGTCTCCTACATTCAAACCATGGGACAAGTTACGCCCACTTGTGCACCAGCGGTACGGTGATGATCTAAGCAACTAATTACTTTCTGGTTGAAACTGAAGCCCACCTCACAGTGAGAAATTCATGCCTTGTGCTGTAAAACTGGTCAATAAATATAGATCCTACTGAGAAAGCTACTGCTACTACTTTGCTAAGTGGAACGATGTGCCTATCAAGTTGCCTTCAAAATCATGCTTATGCCTATATATTAATGTCATCTTTAGTCGGAGAAAGGGACTCAAGATGCATAACTAATCAAAGAAACAGCTGAACTGTCAACCCTAAATGTGACATCTCTATCACCCTCTTCAAGATTCAAGAAACACTGTGAAAGAGGAGGTAGGAAAAAAACTGTAAGAGCCTGGGCGGTGGGGGAGGCGCAGTAAGGGCAGGTAGAATGTTGTGGAATGCTATCTGCCAGGCATGCCTTGGCTTTTGTGCTCTCAAATTACAGCAACTGTGGTTAACTTCACAAAAGTCTGAGACAACTTCACCACCCTGTCACAGAGTAGGGAGGACTCAAGGCCCCCTCCACCTCCCTGAAGATCTACAAGCATTTAATGGTTGTTGTGGAGAAGGGACATTTGTAAGTGCCACTGATAAGATGCCCATGCTCTTGTTAGCAAGCCAAATGAATGTCTTTGAATCACGAAAGAAAACAACAAAAATTAGTGTAAAAGGGGGACTAGATAGAAAGAGAGAGGATCAGAAAGGGGGTCGCAATCAAAGTAATGGGGTGAATGTGACCAAAAGACCTTGTGCGTATGTCTTAATGACACTGTCACAATGAAGCCAATTGTTATGAACAATTAATATATGCTAACGATATTTAAAATAAAGCCACATCTTGAGAGAAGATGTAGATGGAAAAAAAGAGACTTGGCAGAGAAAAGAAAGACCTCTGGACATTTTCTTAAGTCAAAGGCTGTTCTGAAGTTCCAGCTGGACAGGATTCCAGGATGATGTGACTATCCAAGGAAAGATGAAAGGGAAGGAAGCGAGTTCACTGAGCTTGTAGGGCTGTGGGGTGAAATAGAAATACTGGGATCCATGCAGGATTTAACGCCCAGAAAAATGTAACAAATAGTCCATTGTACTTAAGACATAATTATTCTCCTTCTCACTTTTGGAGATAGCCAAGACAGCAGTTACTAGACAAAGTACAAGGACTTTATTTCGCTAATCCAGCACCCTCGGGACTCCTCCCACTGCAACCCACTGTCCACTCCAAAGGGTAGCTCTGCAAATGGACAGCAAGAGCAAGATCTACAAGATCTGGCCCCTGTCGCTTGTCAGTGCTGTGCAAGTGTAATTAGTGACCCAGTGCCACCCACATGGAAATAACATCACCACAAGGCAACATGCTTCATAGTGTTTAATGCCACGATCCAGCCCACCATTAAAAAAAAATACATACACGCAAGTTAAAAGCAAAATGTGCTATTTCTGCATGAAGTCAACACTAACTAATGTCATAATCTACATGATCTTTGTGATCATCGTGAGTTTTTTTTCACACTTATAATTATTATCCTTTATTAACACACAAAGAAATAAACACTATTTTTCCTAATTTTTTTTTTACCAAGAAAACAGTACAATTTTCATCATAAACTCTGTGGCCAATGCATGAAATGACATGACAGTCTTTCTTCACAAATGACATAGTCACACAAGAGTTAAAGATGATGCTGATGTGACATCTATTTCTTGAGTGATTTTTTTGTGCCCAGAACTGCTCTAGGGGACTTACATGGATTCACACAATAGGAAGACTTAACAACATCTGATAATGCAAACTAGCCACAGATGATATAAAGAATATTATTTAATGAGAAGTCGGCTCTTCTTTTTTTAATCTATGATTAGTCTTTTTATTTTATTTATTTTTTAAAGTCTCTTTTTAAATTTTACTTTACTTATATGAGCACACTGTTGCTGTCTTCAGACACACCAGAAAAGGGCATCAGATCTCATTACAGATGGTTGTGAGCCACCATGTGGTTGATGGGAATTGAACTCAGGACCTCTGGAAGAACAGTCAATGCTCTTAGCTACTAAGCCATCTCTCCAGCCCCGATTAGTCTTTTCATAAAGTGCATTATAACTTCTTAAGTATATAGCAAGGGTCCAGAAATAAAATAAATTGGAAAATCTGGAAAATAAATATTATGCAAGTAAATCTTTATTTTTATCATCATATTAAATTTTCCTCCTGAAAAATAGAAACAAAAATTTCAAAACTAAGGAGCAGAAAAATAATTTTCTTTTCTAATATGCCCTTATATGCTAACATGGTATTTTAAATGTATTTAGAGAGTATCCATGTTATTGCCCTTCACAATTACAGATGAGTTCTTCAATACCAGTGATAGGCCTGCTTCTCTCAGATACTTAGACTGCACTGTTTCTCTATAAAACTGCTGCTATGCTTTTGTTTTCTGTGAGCATTAACAGACGGAGTCATTGTGTGTCTTTTGGGCATAGTTTTATATTATCTGACCACACTTTCCAAGAAAGCTGGTGGCACACATTTGTTTGAACAAGATTCTTTCAAGAAGCTGTTACCTAAATAATCTCCCCTGACCTGCTCCTTAGGTTATTAAGTGTGTTAGGGGCTTATAGTTAACTTGAGACATTATTGAACCAAATTCCTTATGCTGTAGAGGGTTGAAAATTTAACAACCCATCCTTCAGATACTTCTTTTCAACCCTTACTGGTAACTGAGTTTTATGTATTTCACTTGTCTGTGACTTTTAAAGAAAAGAAAGCCATGGATTTATCACATTGTTTGGTCCATCAGATAATATAGTAGCTTATGGGTCTTTGGATTCTAGAATTTCATACGTTTGAATTCCCTCTGCCACACCAGTCTAAATATTTCCATACATAAAAACATAGACACACATACATATGCAAGTGTGCCCTTGACCAAACATGGAATCACCTACAAAACAGCTGATTTTTGTTTTATTTTGTCATTGAAAATGTCCCCACACTGAGCTGGACCCTCCCTTCCTCTCTTCTTCCTTCCTCCTTCCCTTCCCCCCTTAACTCCTGCTCATCTGTCAGTCTCAGCCTTGGCCCTGAGAGGATGACCTTGGGTAGGTTAACTATTCTTTGAATATTCTCAGTTGTAAATGGGAACAATAACTGTATCTGATGTGGGAGTTTAATAAGAATGTTCACAAAGCACCAGGCACAACCGAGGGCCCCATGAGTGATTCCCTTCCCTGGGTTTAGGAAACTGTCCTTTACAAGGGTATCCTTGGAGATGTGCTGGCAAATACCGTGTACTTCTCCAGACCAAAGAGGGATTTCTTCCAGTGTTAATTTGAACAACAAGCTACTCCTTATTCTCCCAGCCATTTCTTCCTAAACAACTAGTTCTTTTGAGAGAAGGCTCAATGACCAATGTCCAATCTACCCCTCCCCAAATATGATCAACTATGTTATCAACTGAGACTGAGACCCATACTCCCATATTTGTAAGAAGACATTTCTCTTTTCTCTGTTGTTGATTTAGTCTCCCCCTTCCCCATGATTTGCCCCCCTGGCAAGCCGAGGTATGGGAAAGGCAATGAGTATGGATACTTCTGGTTGTAAGCTGTGGGAAGATGGGTGCTAAGATGTTTCTGAGAAGTCTCCTTCTTCGGTCTGGTAGGATAATGGCTCCTCCCCATCGAAGGCAGCTTCTCTCTGTTGTCTCCGCTCAGGTTTCTGGACCTCACAATTCTGGGTGGTGGCTCCGTAAGACATCTTCTTTCTGGGACTTAGGAAAGCCTCTTGGTTGAGTTCCGTTTCTTCAGCTAATTCATCTTGGTCAATGATTCCACATTTCTCCTCAGAGAGATTCTCTGGATCAGCCCAGTCCTGTTTTTCCCCAGAAGCAAAGACCCCGTAGAAGATGACTCCGCTGTAATGCACCAGCGCCGCTATGAGGAACACATTCTGCCATTCCTCCCGAGTCTAACAAAGGAAATATAGTGGCTGTTAATGGCTTAAGGAGAAACAGAGGTTACCAGTGAGCCCTAACAGCCTTCCCGGGGATGAAAGCACTTGCCCCTCAAAGACCACATTGAGCTTCCACATAGATTGTAGACTTGTATTAGAATCAACATCCAGACCCTATACTTCATTTGAGTGCTTGAAAATGAAAGACCACAATGAGTGTCATTTTAATATAAACACATATTAAAATAAATACGTAAAAGGCATAGGTCACATGGGGTTGAGGGAATAGCTCAGGGGTTAGATGCTCTGTATGTCATTGTAGAAGATCCACACCCAGCATCCATATGATAGCTCACAACCATCTATAACTCCAGCTCAAGGGAATCTGATGCCCTTTTCTGTCTTCCATGATATATATGTGGCATTTATAGTCCCAAGCAGACAAAACTCTCACTCATATAAAATAAATCTTTTTAAAGTTACAAGTAAGTTTAATAACAACAAGACACCACATACTTGAAGGTCAAGGGTGTTTTTAAGCTTGTTTGTGGGTGTTTTATCTTCGCACAGGTCTGTGCAGCATATGTGTACCCATGCCATGGAACCCAGAAGAGGACATCAGTGGGTAAGTACCATGGAGGTTCTTGTAGAGGACCCAAGTTCAGTTCCCGGCACCCACAGTCTGGCTCACTGCTATCTATAACACTAGCTCCAGGGGATGTGATGCTGACGCCCTAATGGTTGTGAGCCATGTGGGTGCAGGCAACTGAATCCTGGTCCTCTAAAGGAACAGCAAGTGCTCTGAGCTTCTGACCCATCCCTCTAGCCCCCGAAAGGCTCTTAAGAAAGCTCACTAATGGTTTGTTTATTTTCTCATAGAAGAGGAGGGAAGTTACACCACAAATTTGTGTGTGACATTCTAAGTAATGAGTGGAAGTGGGCTACCCAGTGTTAGCCCTTAAGAACCATACAGCAGTCTTAAATAAATCGTTCATTTTGGTTGCCTGACTTTCTTCTTTGTGTCTCTAAACAACCGCTATGGCCTTTAGTTCTCTCCCACACACACATTCTTTTCTCAGCTAAGAAGATGTAGATCTAGATAGTGATTAGTCTTGCCACTATCAGTTAACGATGAAGCGGGAGGAAAGGAAGAGGAAGAGGAGGCAGTTGTTCAAGACCTAGTCAAGGACAGGGACACATACACTGATGCACTGGGGTGAGTCACTGAGTTCTCAAGTTCAAGTGGGGTTTCTGCTTTGCTATTGCAGCTCACAGCCACAAAGGAGATCATTACCTTGTGCTTGGTCATTGCACCAACAATGAGGGGACAAACCATCCCAGAAAGGGTCCCCACACCGTTTGAGATGCCCATGAGAATGCTGGCATATCGTGGAGCGATGTCCAGGTGGTTGACATTGAAACCTACGGTAAAAGCCAAAACCTCAGAGTCAAAGGTGAGAACAGAATCCTTAACGCCCTTTGGGAAACATGTGTGCTTGCCCCAAGGTTCACCAAACAGTTTGATCCTCTCTAATATATGTTTAATGGATATTATACCAAGAAGCTCTGATTGGATGTTGCCAAGCTGTGCCTTCACAAAGTGGGACTATATGTTATATATATATATATGTGTGTGTGTGTGTGTGTGTGTGTGTGTGTGTGTGTGTGTATAATTAGCAATGTTTCTATGGGCTCTGGTAGTGAGAATTAGAGCAAATGTGCCCAGAAGATCTGGAACTCCAAAAACAAAACAAAACAAAAACCCTATGGCTGGCCTAGACTGTATCCATCAAATCCTATAGAACAGAACTTGACCTTACATTATAGCATCTCCCAGCCCACCACTAAAGACTGCATTGGTGGCCACATGGTGCCTTACAAAAGACATTTTCTAGCTACTTGCATAAATATAAGCAGAAGTTTCATTAACTTCTTATAGGCTCTTCATATTTCAAGTCTGTGTGTTTGGGTTCAAAGCCTATTTCCCAAGTGTAATCAAATAGGGAAATAATCTTACTATTTATCTGTAAAAGGGGCTGTGACATAAGACACAGGAAATATATAGATGTGAACACCTGTGGCAAACAACTATGTTATTCTAACCACACAATACCATGTGAACAGCTACACTATTCAAACCATACAACAGCTTCCAGGCTATAGCTGATGCTATTGTTACTAAGAAACGTCTCCCTGTCTCTCCATCAAGTTCTTCTATCAGAGAAGATGCAGCTGGAAGCGGCAATGTAATAGGTTTCCACTGCTACTGTACCACCAGAAGGGAAGAGTACATCAAGTAAATGAGACAGGGGTGGGGCAAGCATTGCAAGAAGCTCAAATCCCCGGAAACCAACCCTGGCCATGGTACCCAGGCCATGTATGTTGGAATTAGACCTCGGCTCTGACAGCTTACCTGAGATGCTAATCTGGACTAAAGAGTTAACATCCTTGGCTCTCAGTTTCTTCATCTACAGGTTGGAGCAATCATTCTTATAAAACTGTTGCAGAAGTTAAACTAAATGATAGTGTATTAAGTAAACTGTAACTGGAAGTGAAAGTCAGGTTCACTCTTTCCTGCTTAATTTGTTTTATTTTCGCCTTCTGTTCATTTATTTTATTCATTTAGAGATAACGCCTTCGGTTAGTCTCAAACTCACAGACTTAAGCTATCCCCCTGCCTCAGCTTCCTGAACACTTGGGATCACAGGTGCAAATGGTGTCCAGCAATACGCATGAATGTAAGACATAGGCAGCCACCTATCCTGTGTCTGCCCTATAGGAATCACTCAAACACTAGTGATTATTTACCAGTTTAAGCTACTGAAAGTATAGCAAAGGATTCTGGGTTTTGTTTGGTTACACATCTGCTTCCTTTGCCTTTATGGGCTATTTTTTAATATATTAAATTTGTCCCTTGACACTTTAAAAAATAAAAAAAAAAAAAAAGTCAGCTATTTTATTTCTAGTTCTCTGTGTGTATGCATGTGTCTGCAGGTGAGCACAGATATCTGCAGCAGGCCGGAAGGTAGCATCAGATCCCCTGGAGCTGGACTTATGGGTGGTTCCGAGGCCCCGACATAGGTTCTCAGAACCAAACTCAGCAAGCACATTTAGCTGCTGAGCCATCTCTCCAAGCCCCTCCCTGTTCTCTGACAAGTTCATACAGACGCAGAATATCTATTGATCAGTCTCACGTGCCACCCCTACCTACCTTCCCCCTGCTCTACAAATCCCTTCCACGTACTCTTGTTTGTTTTTATAACCTGCAGAGTGGAAATAGGCTCTGTAGTTGAACATGGGTTTAGAGCTATCCAAAGAAGCTAGAGGGCTCAGGGGCAAGCACAGTTATAGCAATGACTCCCCTCTCCTAGAATCTGGCAGTATAGCAAACACTAAAGGAGTGAAGGGAGGACCGTTAGCCCTCCACCCATTCCCTGCTGACTGTTGGTTTGATTTTTCATTCTCTGCTCTATAAACCACCCCCTCCCCCCAAAAAATAAAACCTGAGAATCTGTTTTAAAATTCAATCTGGGTAACTTTTTCTCTACCTACACTCAGGGAGACATTTTTTTAAAAAATCCTCTCCGTGATAAATACACCTCTTTCAGATCAAAGTCCCAGACAATTTGGAACAAAAAACAGCAGAGTGATTAGTTAATCTTACTGTGATTTGAATGCAATAAGTACTTTCTTAGAAAAGAAACCAGAGATAAGAGGCAATTAATGGGATTAGGGAGCATTCTGCTCTGATCCAAAGGCAGCCAGCGCCTTGGCATACGGCTTAAGACAACTCGAGGGAATCCATTAGGTTTCTATCTACGCAATGCTGGTGTTCCAATGGGAAGTCAGTGAGAAACTGGGGCACTGATTTTTGTACTCCATTAAAGTACTACATGCATCAGAGACAATGATAGGCCACTGCGGGAGGCTGGAAATAGGAGGCACGGCCTTCTCCAGGGAAGGGCACACCGACTGTCCTGCACCAAACCATCAGCCGTGAAGACATGCATACAAGTAGCATTATACGGACTGAACAGTTACATGTTATAGGAATGTACATGTATAAACATGTACACATATGTATGCAATAACAATTAGTAAAAAGAAAAGCCATGAATTTGAAAGAGAAAGGGAAGATAAATGTGGAAGGGTCTAAGGAAAGGAAAGGGAAGGAAAGGAAAAAATATTATAATTAAATTATAATCTCAAAAAAAATTAAAGGTGAAAACATGGCCAACATGGGGAGGAAAAAAAACTCTTCTGAGAATTAATTGACCATCCTCAAGAAAGGAAGCAATGTAAACCTGAAGGTTTCTCAGTATCTCTGGAGACAGGATATGAATCTCTTTGGTATAGCAAAGAACTATTGAGAGAAGGTTTCCCTCAGCACCCTCCTGAACACACATGAGGACTGCTGAATTTTCACTAGTCAGCATGTAGACTGTCACCAGGTATGATGGCACACACAGTCCTCATAGTGGGAGGCAGAGGAAGGAGAATCCAGAGTTCAAGACTAGCCTGGGCTATCTAGAAAGCCCAACATCACCCTGAAATCCATAGAAAACTCATAGTCCAAACGGACCAAGAGTTGGGGTATATCTCAGTGACAGAGGACTTGCCTAGAATGCACAAAGTTCCTCCCCCCAAAAAAATGTAGATGTTGATCCAGGTCATCCTGTTGAGCTTGTTAGAAAAGCAGAATTACATGCCCTACTCTATATTTAATAAATCAGAAACTCTATTTTGTTAGGTCCTGGGGTAGTATCTATATACATGAACATTTGGGAAGCATTGGGCCCATTATATTCAGAGTAATTAAACAATAACAGTAAGTGCATAAAACTTTAGTTCTCATGCAATACTTTGGTAAGACCTTGAGCAGTTGATTTCCCTAGAACATAAATTCTATGAGGGCCAAGATTTTTAATTGTTTGCAGCAATATCCACAGGGCTGAGAGAGCCCAGCACTAATGGATGTCCTGCACTGATGAGAACTGTCCTGAACTAGCAAGTCATGGGAGAGATTCATGAAAGACCCCAGGGCATCCCCCCAGCAACATAGAGACACTGCTGTCATGGGTCTACAGTCTCCAGATCAAAATTTAAGTAATCTAGCACATTTTTTATACACAAAAAGTAGTCAAGAAGGGTCTCAGACCCAGTTCTGTGTACCCCCAAACCCAAGTTGTTGGCGGCACACTCTTTAAAATCTCTTTCCTAATGTACTTTCTGATGAGCTCTATTTTGATAGACACTCCAGACTGCTCTCTCTTAGGGTAGTTGGGGAAACAGATACAACATCCCTCTGTTCTGGTATGCTTCCATTCTATTTGATGCTTAAAGTGCCTTAGGAACAAAGAACTTGGAGGCAATCAGAACTCTGTCTCTGCCTGCACTGGCTGGTTTTGTGTCAACTTGACACAAGCTGCAGTTATCACAGAGAAAAGAGCCTCGGTTGGGGAAATGCCTCCATGAGATCCATCTGTAAGGCATTTTCTCAACTCGTGATCAAGGGGGGAGGGTCCAGCCCATTGTGGGTGATGCTATCCCTGGGCTGGTAGACCTGGGTTCTATAAGAAAGCAGGCTGAGCAAGCCAGTAAGTAACATCCCTCCATGACCTCTGCATCAGCTCCTGCTTCCTGACCTGCTTGAGTTCTAGTCCTGACTCTTTGGTGATGAACAGCAATGTGGAAGTGTAAGCTGAATAAACCCTTTCCTCCCCAACTTGCTTCTTGGTCATGATGTTTGTGCAGGAATAGAAACCCTGACTAAGACACTGCCCTTCCTTTATTGCTAACAGTGTGACAAGAGAAAGATTATTATTATTATTACTATTATTATTATTACTATTATGATTATTATTATTACTACTATCATCATCATCTTTACTAGTTCTAAAGGACTTACTTCCACCCCACCTCAGACCTACACTGTCTTACTTGTAAAATAAAAACAACAAAGTAGACAAAAACTTACTGAAAACTACAGAAACTGATCTAGGTTCTACCAGTGCTTGTGAGCACCTGTCAAATGGCATGGCCGTTTGAGCTAAAATTAGCAGGCCTCCAGCAGGAAGTGAGTCTGTCAGGTAGGGTGACCTGGGACTAGCCTGGGACACATGCCTGGGTTCCACTTATACCTTGGAGAAAACAGCTGTATTTGTGCACCTTCCCATGGTAGAATTAGGACAGACAATCCCAGATTGAATGGGCTCTGAGCTCAGCGCTGGTGGATCTCATGTTGTCTCACGTGATGAAGCTCTGTGAAGCTCTGTGCAGTGGCTCTGTTCCTTGGGAACTATTCAATGAATATTCCTAGACTATTAAATGACTATGCTCTAATTTCCTTGTCCTTCCTTCCCTCTCAGGCTTAGTGAATCTACACAGAAGACTCAGAAACCCAGAGGCTGCTTTACCTGAAATAGCAAAGCCACTAAATCCCACAGCAAGCACCAGGAAGGAGATAGCTACTCCTTTGGTATGGGAAAATCCAACCACCAGGAGCAAGGTCGCCTCCATGCCAAAGCCTGTGAATGGAAACAGAAGAATTGTCATGTTTCTGTCTCTCTGCCAAAGCTATTGGCTAGGCGCATGAAACTCACCCATGTTCATGAACTTGAGGTTTTAGTACAAACAGGCTAGCTTAGCATCTACAATATCCTTGACTGTATGACTATGACATTGCCTAGGTGTTCTGTCAACTTTCTATCTTGCTGCCTGGTGCACCTTGAACAACAAATGGTCCTAGTAGGTTCAGCAATGGCCCTGGGATGAGGGATATGAATGGTTGATCTTTCCAGAGCTGCTCCTGCTAATCTGAGTGGTATATACACAGTCAGTGAACCCCTTGGACTATGTAAGTTGTGATCTCCTATGTGACAACAGTCCTCTAATATTTTCTTCCCAACGCAAATAGCTGTAGTTATCCTCTGAAATAGAAGTTTCTTAGTCAGATGTGGCGGCTCAGGCCTGGAGACTGAGGCCAAGTTACAATGGTCACAGATTTAAGGACAGCCTGGGCTATATAATGAGGTTAAAGTAAGTTTATCAAATAGTGAAATCCTATTTCAATTTTAGAAAATGAAACCAGGAAGATTCTAATACTTGGAAGGCAGAGGTAGGTAGAAATCACAGCAGAGGGTGTCCTCGCTGTCCTTTTCATCCAGAATAAATGCTTCCAGCACGACAAAAGGAAAGATGAGAAAATGATAAAGACACATATTCCCATGGGTGGGGTGGAAAGGAAAGAAGACGGGGAAGAAGGGGGGGAACATTCATCTAACAGCAGCAGGACAATGGCACAAATACCACAAAAAATGGACTTGGGATCCACAGAGTGTGGAGATAACTAGAGTGGGGGCTTCACTCTGGGAACCAGCTGAGTCCACACATCTCCACACAATGATCTTACAGTTGCTTCCAAATCAACCAGACCAACTGAGTGTTTGCTCCTCTCCTTTACACTCCCCCAAATCCCAAAGCCACCCACCGCTCCCACTTCTTCTCCCTTTCTCTGGGCCAGTCAACAGCCTACCCATGTCTAGGGCTTAGACTACAGAGTCAGAAAGGCCTGATGTCAGATTCTGCCTCAATACCAGGACTTGTGTAACTTTGGACCGTCTTCTCTTCTCCTTGCGATCAAAAGCGGAGCCAGATGGTCTGAAGAAACCGTGAGGAGGAAAGGAAGTTGGGTACTCAAGACACCGACATGCACATGGATGTACATATGGTCCCAGGAGCAGAAACTTCAGGACCAGAGCAGACTTCCTTGAATCCTCGGCTCCAGATAAAACCCCACTTACTCAGCCTCAGACATTACTGTCAGATCTCACTTGTGCTTTTCCCATCTCTGCCTTGGCCTACGGGGAGAAGCCACCAATGGTCTTACACAATGGTGGACCCTACATGCCTCAATAATGCCTGCCAGGCAACATGTACCATTGGCACAAAGTGGCAAGGATGGTATAGGGGTAACAAACCACTCCCTGATTGCATTTGAGGCCTCTTCCACAGAAGGCCATTTATGCCCGGTTCTGGAACTACTCAAAGCTCTTCCCTAAGGAGGTCCTGGGTCTTAGGGAAGGGCAGCCTATTACTGCTCCTTTGCTAAGTGGACTTTTTATCAGACCAAATTCTTTTACAATCATACCCATAGGTTCATGCTGACTTTTGTCAGAAAAGCTTTTCTTTTTCAGCATGTCACTCTGCACCTTATCCCCACAAGGCCTGAAGGAGATCACAGAAAGGAGCCGGCGATGAGGAGGAGGGCTGTGGAGCACTGTCTTCTGTACATGTTGTAACTGTCACATTCGTACGCGGCAGGCAGTGGAAGCTAGCTGTACAACATCTGCACAAGATCAAGCCAGCCAGCACTCTAACATAGACAGGAAGTGTACTCCTAGCCTAAGAGCTACTGGCAGTTAGTGACTTCTGGGGGTGGGGGCATTTTTCTTCAAGTATAGAGCTACTGGTAAGTTGTCTGTGCTCCAGTAAATAACCTCGTACCCGTACACATTCGAGCAACCTAACCACACTCTGTAGAATAGCTTTTAAAAGATAAGAAAGACAGAAGGGTCATATCAGTAAGGAGAAGGATTTCTGAGAAGAGGGTGATAGATAAAAAGGGGGAATTTGGATAAATATAATCAAAATACATTATATGTGTCTGAATGTGAAATTGTCCAAAAAGAATTTTAAAACCAAAATAATATAATATATTTTTTAGAGAGAGAGAGAGAGAGAGAGATGGATAAAATACAAGCAACAGAAACTTGTAGACCTTAACTATTAATTGCTTTTCTAAATTCATGGGGTCTTTTTCTAAGATACTATAAAGTGGCAAAGCATCGGTACTTCTTTAGATGGATATCTAAGGAGAACCATCGAATGTGAAAGCATGGTGATTTTTAAATTGTAGATTTGTAAGCTAGGGAGATTGCTCAGCATGTAGAGAACTTACTGCACAGCATAAAAGCCTGAGTTCAGATCCCCAGCACAGCACCCACGTGAAAGCTAGGCATGGCCGTGCAGATCTGTAACCTCCGCCCTGGGAGAGTACAGACAGGTGCATCCCAATGGCTCACCAGTAGTCAGTCTAGCTAATCACCAAGCTCTGGATTCAGTGGAAGACACTGTCTCCAAAAAGGAACTGATGAATGATAAAGAAAAATGCCCAACATTGACCCCTGCCCTCTATACATGGACACAAACACAAGCTACACACACAAACACACACATACACCATCTACACACAAATATATTTTAATTTGAACTTGGGACATACTAACTCAGTCATAGACGCTTGCCTAGGCGCTACATATGAGGGCAGAGATTGAAACTTCAGTCCAGACATTACTACCTTTTAGTGACCAGCCTAAGATTCAGATTTTCATAGCAAAAATAACTTACATCTGTTCCTCTATTAAAATCCATTTCCAAAATGGTTTTACAGTTACTCCTGCAGAGTAGGGAATGTTACAGTAACAGGTCCAGTAAGGGAAATTTGGTATGTTTCCTTCTGGTCAAGAAAATAGACTCACTGGCCTGAGGCAGTGATTGAGAAAATTCCAATAGAACAAGTTAGTCACCTGTCTAAGAGACCACTCATCAGAAAGTTGGGTCTACCTTAAACTATGTTGAAGAGGTAGGAGAAACTATTAACCCTTTAATTAAAAAGGATTTAAAAATAAATATTTGTATTAATTCTTTGAGAATTTCATACAGTGTATTTAGATCATATTCATTCAAACTGGGTGTGAGAATGCATGCCTATAATCTCAGCACTCAGGGGTTCAACACATCCCTCTGCAGTTCATGGAGTTCAAGATCAACCTATTATACATGGGAGGCTATCTCAAAAAAAAAAAAAAAAAAAAAAAAAAAAAAAAAAAAACTCTAAGTTAATCACACCTGCAAAGTTCTATTTGACATGTGTATAAACAGGATCCTAAACACAGTGCCCTAAATCTTCATTTCCTACCCACCATTCAAGTCCCGCAATTATAATCACATGTCCTCTACATTTTACCCAAACATATATGTACACATAAAATGAAGAAGAAAAGGAAGTAAACTCTGTAAGTAAATAATAAGTGGATAAATATATGGAAACGATAAATAGCAAGAAGATATATAGCCAGAAGTTATATTATGTTGGCTTCAGAATAGATGGAAGTGTGTCTTTGGTTTTGAGTGTGCCCTAACTCATTGGCCATCAACTAAGTTGTACTGCCCCAAATTTCACAAGTACTGGCTACATGACTACCTGGCAGGGATTTGGAGAATATCTAACAATATACAAGGAGACAAACTCAGAGGTCTTTGCAATCCATTACAATGGTTAGACTCACTCTGACTGAGCCTAATAAAAGCTGATCATGGAAGCTAAGCATGATTGAACTGAGTTAGTGCTTGGATGGGAGACCATGTCTGGGCTGGCTCTAAAGTAGTCTGCAATTCTGTTTGGTCTAATTCTACAGAAAGAACTTGAAACGCCTGTCATATACAGTACCTCCACAATTCATAATCTTTCTGACAGCAGTTGTGGTCAAAATCTTTCGACTTCTTAAATAATCAGCCAATTGTCCTCCGATGGGTACCACAATTGTCATCACCATGTGTGGGACAGCTGACAAGAGACCCACCTGGAAGGAAAAACAAAGAGCCACCTTACATTCTTCTGAGAGGTCTTTACAAGTCCTTGTTTACCTCGTTACACAGCCCCAGAGCCATTACCAAGTTTAATCATCTAATGATTATGATCACAGGAGGTCTGAACCAACCATTAAGCAATGAATGGTAGAGTGATTCTATGTATGGACCAACTGTCTTCCCCATCAGCATGAAAGCTCCCTGGGGTCAGAGACAACTCTTGCTCATCACAAAGGTACCAGTATACAGACTATGCTGACTCTTCCAACTTCTGCTTGCTATTAATCCTGTAGCTACTCAAACGTCTACCTCTGTCTGGCTGCAGCTCTTTCTCTTGAAGAAAGGAGTTTTTGTCTCATAATGATTAGTTTGTTTCACTGTCAAAACCTCCCTGAATCACAGGCAGCCTAATGACAATGGCTGCGGGCATTGGGGGAGGTTCTTTCTAAACTGTCATAAGCAACCATTGCTACTGATACATTATTCACCATTATGGAAAAAAGGCTGGTCTGAAACTTCACCAGGTTGTTACATTTATTTATTTATTTGGAGGAGGGGTCTGATCATAGCACACACGTTGAGGTCAGAAGACAGCTTACAGTAACTGACTCATCGCTTCTACCATCTGAGTCCTGGGAGCCAAACTTGGGTAATCAGACTTGATCATAAGCACCTTTACCAATGAACCATCTTGCTAGCCCACAATGTGTAAATGGTTATGATGTTAAGATCCTCTTCCCTATTGGTTCTTGATCTGTCAATAAAGAAGGGGGACAGAAGGAAGTGGAGAGAGAGTTCATCATGCTTTGGAGAGAGGATAACCAGGCAACCATGTGAGGTCTCTGGAGGAGCAGTAGGCTGTGGCCACTCCTACAGGTCAGGGGAGTTTAAGGAACTGAAGTTTAGGGCAGGTGAGAGAGACTGAGATTTTTAAAAAATGGTAAGGGCATGCTTTCCCAGGCAGTAGATAGTAACACCCAGCAATTGTGCCAAGAAGGCAAATTAAAATTGAAAGACTGTGTGTCTACGTCTTTATCTGAGGATTTAAGGGAAGCTGAGAGGGGGCTGGGAGCATGGCCACTTCCCAGAACAAAGCCAGGTAGACGGTAAAACTACACACAGCAACAATGAATAGTTTATAAAGAGAAAAGCCTACTCCATTGAATCTTTTTTACCTTTGAACTAGTATTCAATGTTCACATTGGCTTCAGAAACACTCTCAGACTAGATAGAGCTATGACTTTTAAAAGCAAACTAATACATCTTTGATCCTTACTAAGAAGAAATTAAATAGACTATTTTTGACTTTTGGTATGCTAAGCGTCATAGAACTGTTAGGAATGATGAGGGCCATTTTAAATATTTCATCATGCAAAATTATCCTCAGCTGGATCAAGATAGTTAAAGTTCAAGAACATCGGAAGCATTTGTGCATTTACCTTACTTATTGCAAATCCAAAGACCTCTTCAAAGTAAGCAGGCTGACTTATTAAGAGCAAATAGAAGGTCCAGCTTCTACAGAAGTTTGCCACAATGATGGCATAGACAGGCAAGGATGTGAAAAACCTTCTCCATGGTGTGTTGAATTTCTAGGGAGTAAAAAAAGACCATGATTTTTTTTTAATCAAAGGCACCACCAACATCTTACTTCTGAAAGAAAACATAGATAGTAAAAGGTCTTTGTGCATGCTAAGGCTGCAGACTGTCTCTTCAACAGAAGGGATGTATTATACTTGTTTCTCACCAAGAAAGCTAGAGTAGATATAGTTAATAACATGTAACATTTGCTCTCTGTGGGCCCAGACCCCACCTGAGTCTCCCAGAACATGATGCTTATCTCAGTTCCCCCTCCATACACCATCCTTATGGGAGATGTCATATGTACTTCATAGCTTGGTAACCTCTACACTGTGTGTATGACTGAGACTACATCCTAGTCCTTTTAAGCTACAGAACATATCTTCACAGTAGAAGTCACACGTATTTTTGCAAAAGAGTTTCAAAGTCATCATGCCTTAAGCTTTATTATGCATATGGGATGGAGATACATTGTCACCAACAAATTTTTTCCAAAAGTGTACTGTACTTAAATATGTCTAAAATAAACAGCCGGGTGCCAGACTCAAGAAGCTGGAACCGGTACATGCATCTGAGCTGTGCTGAGTTGGATTTCCTTCGGCCTTAGCATGGGTCTTTCCTCTGTCAGCCATGGCTTTTGCAGGTGGTACAGACACGGAGAGAAACATGTACGGGGAAGAGATCGGAATCTACCTTCCGTCTGTACTTACACTCAGACTGGCCACGTTGGCCCCTTCTCCTATACTTGTCTCTATGTAGGTCCTTTCTGCATTGGATATTGTTGGGTGAGCTGCTGGACACTCATAAGCCTGCAGCAGCCAAAACACGTACCAAATAATCCCAAACATACCTGCAGACAAATAACAAAAGGCTCAGTGGCATGGCCTCCCTGGCTTCTGTCTCTATAATTGTCCAGTTTTTTGTTTTTGTTTTTTTTTTTTTACAAAATTATATTTTTATTTGGGAATTACATATAATTCACTCTGATCACACTACTTCCCAGTCCTCCCAGATCTGCCTCCCCATCCTTGTCACCCCCTACACACACACACACACACACACACACACACACACACACACACACACAAGAAGAAACAAATGAAAAAACCTCAGGTCCTAGTCCACACACTCCCTGGAGCCTGGTCAAACTCCCAGTGGGCAGCCCCTTAAAGAAAACTGAGTCCTTCTCCACACACACCCCACCAGAAGCTACCAACTGTGGAGAGCTATAATTCCCTGTCACAATGTTAAAGTGTTCTCTTTAATAGCTTTCTGTCTAAGCTGTTACTTTTTAAAAATATGTTCATTGGGGAGTATATTGTTGACTTTCATCATGTTAACTGAGACCTAAAGGAAGACAATATTCTGCTTTTCAAAATGCTGAGTTTAATATAAGCATTAAATTAATCACAAACAGGCTTCCCATTTGTACAATGAACTGGGTTTTATTTTTTATTTCTATTTTCACATAGCAAGCCCTTAAGCATGCCCTTATATAGTAAAATATATCTCTGTGTGTCAATGCATGAACTCATGAAACCAAATCACTCACCATAAATGTAAAAGACAGAGGCCCAGCCAATATACTGCACCAATACTCCCGCAAGGGGCATAGCAACGACTGCCCCAGCATAGGAACCTGGAAGCAAAAAAGATTGAGGGGCATTGGATAATCATCATTCAATCCTTAGTAGTCCAGGCCAAGTGTGTGTGATGAAGTCCAAGTCAGATGTCTCCATGACAACAGTCCGGGATGCCCAGTTGCTTTAAGTGTGCAGGGGACTAAAGTCACATTTCTGCAACTCAGCTACAGACCCCAGCCTCAAAGCATGCCTTAAAACAGAGCAACCAGGAAAGGAATGTCTTCAGGATGCTCTTTAGCTTCACTGAGAGACACATCCAGGGATTTGACAACTTGTGTTCAGGCAGCACAGTTTAGAATTTCTTGAGCAAATAGAATCCAGAAATGAGAAAAGTGTAAGAGAACAATTTCAATGCAGCCAGGCACAGTGTTGGATGCTAAAGACAACAACTAAAGCAACATTGAACCTGCTTTCAGTGCTCCCAGGACCTTACCTAGATGCTTTTACGGTCTTTTCAAAAAGAAAAGAACACACAGACACACAGACACACAGACACACACACACACACACACACACACAGAGAGAGAGAGAGAGAGAGAGAGAGAGAGAGACACCACACCACTCAGGAAACAGTTGGATTCCACGTTGGCAGGACAACCGTCTCCATCCACTTCCTAAATGGGTACATTTTAAAGATCATTTCTATTGAATAACAACTACAAAAGACCAATGTTTTAGGCAATAGAAATTCTTACACTGGGCCCAAACAGACCCACCTAAAATTCAAAATGGAGTCACTACTTCCAAGGTTCTACATCACCAAGGCTAAGCTAAAATGTTTATCAGATTTCCTTTAAGAAGGCAGGAAAAAATAAACAGGCTAGTTTCTTTGGGTGTGACAAAAGACTTCTGAGCACCCCTGCCTTGATCCTTACATTAAAAGGATCACATGATGCAACTGGTTATCTTTCTCTTGTTGCCAAGCACAGGATGTCACTAAAATGGACTATCTGCCTTTTATTCTTAGTTTCTTAGCTCGGCCCTTGTGCAACAAACCATTCTATCATGATGAACTGAACTGTCCATGATTCTAGAAAGAAAAAAAATCCAATTGAGATCTTTAAACTTAGGCCTCAGTAATTTTGTCCGTTGACGTTTCTTGCTTTGTAAATACTGAACTTCGTGGACTTGTGTGAAGATTATCTATCTTGTCTGGAGAAGATAGTGGACTAGAGACGGTCACCTGGTTTCCCTATCTGCTACAGCTCCTGGACTAGGGAAACTAAAGCCCTGTAAATTTCCAGTGATTGCTAACTGAATGGAAAAGCCCTTCTCTGAGATTCCTCCTGGATCGTAAATGAGTTGTTTCTTGAGAAAATCAGCAACATGAAAGTCCATCCCCCAAACCCAACACTAAGAGATCTTTAGGAAGTGGGTGAGGCTCTGGGGAAATGGAAAAATATCACACCTGCCTAAGCTTGGTCTTATCTCTAAGGTGGATGCAGCCTGGGACCTGGAATGTGACTGTGTGATATGAGGAAGTAGAAAGACTTGTTCAGAGATAAGATAGGAATGAAGTCCCCGCCTCCTGAGTAGGATAAACTACGACGCGTTCCAGGATTCTCGGTAAGCGGAAATGGCCACACAAATGCCAACTGCTAATGCTTTTATTGTGCACAGAATGGTAAAGCACGTGTTTTATTTTGAGACAGGCTATTATGTAGCCTAGGATGGCCTCGAATTCATCACGTGTGACTTTGAACTATTGATTCCCCTGTCTCCATCTATCAGGTGCTATGTCACCACATCTGTTCTAGGTGGTACAGCAATCGAACCCAGGCCTTTCTGCAAACAAGGTAAGCACTCTCTCAAGTGAGCTACAACCCCAATCCTGAATCATATTTATTTTAAAGCTCAGAATTCCTCACAGCAATCCAGATCATTCATTAGCAAAGAAATCTTTCTTTCCTTCTCTTTCTGTCTGTCTGTATGTGTCTTTCCTTCCTTCTTTTTCTATCTGTCTTTCTGTCTGTCTCTGTCTGTTGCTCTGTCTGTCTCTATCTCTCTCTGTCTCTCTGTCTCTGTCTCTGTCTCTCTCTCTCTCTTTCTCTCTCTCTCTCTCTCTCTCTCTCTCTCTCTCTCTCTCGTGTGTGTGTGTGTGTGTGTGTGTGTGTGTGTGTGTGTGTGTGTGTGTGTGGTATGTGTTGTGTGTGCACTCGCATAAGGTGGCCTTCTGCTCCACGGAGTAGAAAGGCATCATTTCTATGATGCAAAAGTATCCTTGGGACACAGAAACTCAGAAAGAGTGACCAGTTACTATGCATGCTGTATGCTAAGTACCGGGCCAAGTTTTCTGAACCTTTACTGTACATTTCGCTTCTTTCAACCTGGTAAGGGAGATACAACTGTTAGTCCCCATTTTATAAGAAAAAACAAGGCTGTGGAAACATGAATTGCCTGTGATGACAAGGTGGAAGACCCCAGAGAAAATCTTACTCTGTGGTTTCACAACCCTGCCTCCTTCACCATCAAATGCCAACAATCCCCCATTGTAAGAAGCATTCTTGGGACTGGAGAGATGGCTCAGTGGTTAAGAGCACTGACTGCTCTTCCAAAGGTCCTGAGTTCAATTCCCAGCAACCACACGGTGGCTCACAACCATCTGTAATGGGATCCAATGCCCTCCTCTGCTGTGTCTGAAGAGAGCAACAGTGTACTCACATACATAAAATAAATCAATAATTTTTTTTTTAAAAAAAGCATCCTTTCCCTGGAGAAACTCTAAGTGACCCACACTGCTTCCCCTGCCTATTAGGCTCTCCTTTCTCTTCAGCCACAGCTTCAGCATCTTCTATCTGCGCTCAGGGCCCCCTGGGCTTGTTCTCAATGGGATACACAGCCCTCAGACTACCCCAGAAGGCAGAGTGGACATCAGCACCCACGCTAACCACTCACAACTGTTCCTTGAAACGAAGCCACACCTTAGCTGGGAAACCACAATAAGGCCTGCAACCTTGACCAGGCAGCTTTCTCTGAGTCACGCCATATTTAAAGCAGCCCTTTCAGGGCTATAAAACCGCACTGAGGGCAGGGAGTGGCTGCTGAGTGGCTGTTCATCACTCTCATTGTGCTGGCAAATCAAAACGAAAGGTCTGGAGAACCACCTGCCATTGAAAGTAAGGCCAAGGGTCACACCACCCACTGTCAGTGGGGCAGTCTGACATCTTCCGGAGCTGGTTGTAACTTCTGTAGGGTGGAGACGCACTCTGTGGATCAAGAGGACAGACCAGAAGCTTTAAACGCCTCAACTGGGCACTCTCTCAAGCCAGACACAAAGCAGGCACACAGATCATATACACTACTAAAATTCCAAAGAATATGTTTTACTGCTAATGGTGGTTTAAAGGAGATTTGGAGATAATAAAAAAAAGAGAGAGAGAGAATTAATGGGGCTGGAGAGACAGATCAGAGGTCAAGTGCATTGGCCACCTTTCTAGAGAACCCTGGTTCAATTCCTAGCACCAACATGGCAGCTCACAACCAGCTGTAACTCCTGTCTCAGGTGATCCGGTGCCGTCTTCAGGCCTCCATGGGTTCCAGGCATGCATGTGGTATGTAGACATATATACAAACAAAATACCCACACACATAAAAAAAACAATTTTAAGAGAAAAAATTAAAACGTTCATACAAATAAAGAGGATTTCTTTTCCCCCTTTGGTAAGGAAGTTCAGGACAATCCCTCAGAACATTTGACTAAAACGTGCTCCAGGCATTTAATGTAACTGTAGCTTTCTTTCACAGTAACCGATTTTTGTGAAGACTGAACTTTTGAAAAATTTGCATATATTTTCATAACTGCAGGATGATGCCACAATAACATTCTGTCTTCAGAAATTAATCAGAGACACCTACATTCTTTTTTTATAATTGGATATTTATTTACATTTCAAATGTTATCCCCTTTCCCATTTTCCCCTCTGCAAACCCCATATTCCATCCCCCCTCCCCCCCCCCGCTTCTGTGAGGATGCACCCCTGCCCACCCACCCACTCCCACCTCAGCACCCTGGCATTCTCCTACATTGGGGCATTGAGCCTTCCCAGGACCAAGGGCCTTTTCTCCCATTGATGCCATCCTCTGCCACACAGCTGGAGCCATGTGTCCCTCCATGTGTACTCTTTGGTTGATGGTTTAGTCTCTGGGAGCTCTAGGGAGTCTGGTTGGTTGATATTGCTGTTCTTCCTATGGGGTTGAAAACCCCTTCAGCTCCTTCAGTCTTTTTTCTAACTCCTCCATTGGGGAACCGTACTCTGTTCAATGGTTGGCTGTGAGCTGCCTCTGACTCTGTATTTGTCAGGCTCTGACAGACAGACAGCTGTATCAGGCTCCTGTCAGCAAGCACTTCTTGGCATCTGCAATAGTGTCTGGGTTTGGTGTCTGTATATGGGATGGATCCCCAAGTGGGGCAGTCTCTGAATGGCCTTTCCTTCAGTCTCTGCTTCATACTTTCCTCCCCTGAGTATTTTGTTCCCCCTTCTAAGAAGGACTAAAGCATCCACACTTTTGTCTTCCTTCTTCTTGAGTTCTGGGCTAATACCCACTTATCAGTGAGTATATACTGTGCTTTGTTTTTATGACTGGGTTACCTCACTCAGGATGATATTTTCTAGTTCCATCTATTTGCCTTAAAATTTCATAAAGTCTTTGTTTTAAATAGCTGAATCATACTCCATTGTGTAAATGTGCCACATTCCTCTGTCGAAGAACATCTGGGTTCTTTCAGGCTTCTGGCTATTATAAATAAGGCTAATATGAACACAATGGAGCATGTGTCCTTGTTATATATTGGAGCATCTTTTGGGTACATGCCCAGGAGTGGTATAGCTGGGTCCTCAGGTAGTACTATGTCCAATTTTCTGAGGAACTGCCCGACTGATTTCCAGAGTGGTTGTACCAGCTTGCAATCCCACCAACAATGGAGGAGTGTTCCTCTTTCTCCACATCTTCACCAGCATCTACTGTCACCTGAGTTTTTAATCTTAGACATTCTGACTGGTGTGAAGTGGAATCTCAGGGACACCTAAGTTCTAATCCTCACTGCCTGACCATACTGTAATTTGTGTGGACTAAGGCACTTTTACCCTCCTGAGCCCTTTTCCTCTATAATAAACATTTAAAAATAAAAATCCATTTTAAATGAATTTTATATCTGTTCTTCTGGCTTTTGTTTCTCTCATTGGTCAGTAATGAGATAAACCCTTTTGAACATTGGTTCCTCCAAGCTGTGCATAGAAGAGATGGCTTGGGATAAGGCAACCTTAGCAAGAATTGAAGTCCTGTTACTTGGAGTAGTCATAGTCACTGGTCTATTTTCAGGTAAGATGAATGACCGCCACTTCATTTTTTTATGTGGAATATAATGCCCACAGATTAAGTCAGTGATGATTTGTATGTGATGGTTAGGTATAGTAAAAAAAAGTTCCATATCACAAGCCAAGTGGTCTCAGCTCAGCTCTGTGGCTGAGGGTCTTTACAACCTTAAACAAGGCATTGTACTTTTGCATGTGAAAAATACAGTTTTGTGTATTTTCATTGTGAAATTAAGGGGAAGGCAGAACTTGGTAATCTCATTTCTTCTATGTTAAAATATTCTATTATATTCTCATCTATTTATTTCATTTACATGTGTAAGTCATGGAACAGGGGTGAATGTCAAAGGACAATTTCTGGAAGTTGGTCCCAGGAGTTGAACACATCACAGCCCGGGACAGCTCAGTGAGCCCCAGACCCAACACCAGCAACTGCTCACCTTAGGAATTCTGTCAGATGAAAAGAAAAACGGTCTCTTGAAGACTCTTGGTAGACTTCTCAGTTACTTGAAGTCAACAACATATCGTAAAGAACTTATAATTCTAACACACTTACCACAAAAAGAAGTTGTGGCTAGACGGCTCCTCTCCAGAGGAGGCGCCCACTTACTCCACATCCCATGGCAGGCTGGGTAGGTCACACCCTGGCAGAAAGATTAAACATCGATGATTACGTCTCATTCCAATTTTTTCTTGTATTTAAAATGCAAATATTGCTGCTTCATACAAACGACAACACAAAATTATAATTTGTTTACATTGTCTAATACAAAAGTCTATGTTCCTCTCAATTTTTTTTATATTGAAACCAAATCCCTAGTGTGATGGGCATTTGAATATGGGCATTGCGGAGTAACAAGGGCACAGAGATGGGGGCTCATGAATGGAATTAGTGCCCTTACAAGGCAGAACGGTTGTTCCCTATGAGTCTAGAACCGGGGAGCAGGCTCTCATCAGCCACTGAACATGTTGGCAGCACAGGTCTTGGACTTGCCTCTGCCTCCAGAACCATGAGAAATGGGTGCCTATATGTGTGGTGCTCTGTTACTGACATCCAAGCAGACTTTTGAAGACACTGAATTACATAATTTAACTAATTTTGACTCATAACAGTGATCCTGACATCCAAAGATATAGTTCAAACCTAAGGGCCATGGAGAATCAAGAATATGTCATATATCCATATTTCATATGGTTGAAGAAGAGTGTGTAGGAAGTGACTTCCACAATCAGTCTGTTTGTCTCCTCATTTCCAGGCACAGAGTCTGAGGCTCCAATTTGTTAAGGCTGGGTCTTAACCTTGGTTGTCCCAGCTACAAATGTCACATTCTTCCTGCCATATCAGGGGCTACAGACATACAGCATATGTCCTATAAGGGAACTAAAGTTGGACTGGTGTCTCCACGACAATCTAAACAATCTTTCTTGTCTTCTTAAGAAGGGTAACTCAGAACTGAACATGGGGCTTTGTATGTGCTAGACAAGTATAGTATCACTGTCCTAACCTTAGCCCCCTTCAAGTTCTATTTTGCAAGGGGGCCTCACTAAGCTTCCCAGGAAATCTTGAAACTTGAGATCCCCCTGTCTCAGCCTCTTCAGTAACTGAGATGGCAGGCCTGCACCACTGAGCTGGAGTATATAGAAAGTGTCTCTCTTACCTCCACCAGACCCTGCAAAATTCTCACACACATGACACAGCCGTAATGCACCCTGGCCGCAGAAGGGATGAACATGTTCAGGGTTGATGTCAAGAATATGGCAGCTCCAAAGACCCTAGGGGACCAAAGCACTGCATCATTGTCCGGGATGATGTTGGCTAAAATACTTCAGTTAAACATCAGAAAACAGCCTAAGCATTCATGAGAGATCATGATGGAAATTAAGAGAAATTAAGTCAGAGAAATAGATGATGTGGTAGAATGTGCTGTGTCGCCAGCTAGACTCCTGGGTTGCTTTGATTTTCAACTCCCAGTCCATGAACCATGTGTGGTCACATTCATGAAAGCCCAGGGATATCCAACCTGCACAATGCCCTAGAAGGCCACAGGAAAACTGTGCTAAGGGGAACTTCGGGTATACTCACATCCAACCTGGTTTCAGCCAAGTGACTATTTGTGATTTCTGCATGTTTGGGATTGTGCCTCCTGCTTCCCATTCTCCTCTCAACAGACCAGAAGAGAATTCTGACAACCCAAAAGGCATCTTGTGGCCTGGGAGCAAGCTGTTTCCTGATATAACCACTTACTACCTCCTTCTTGCCATCCCAAGAGTCTCTGGGACAGAAGGAAGAATTAAAAAAGAAGGCGCCATCTTCTTCTCTCCTCTCATAATTTTCTTTGAGGCAGAGTCATATATGTATATGTGTGTCATATATATGACTGCCATATATATGTACAAATATACATACATACATATACCAGGCTAGTCTTGAACTCACATATAGCTAAGAATAAGCTTGAATTTTTAGAGCCTCCTACCTCTATTTCTTGAATGCTGGGTTTACAGGCATATGTTACCATACCCGGTTTTGTCCAGGGCTGGGAACTAACCCTAGGGCTTTATGCCTACTAGATAAGTACCCTACCACCTGAGCTTCATCCTGAGATGCCCCTCCTCACACATTTCAATGACTCTTGCACTTCCCACACATACTAGGAAATCTTTGTATGAGTGGTTTTCTTTTAGAGGCAAGAGTATAAGCCATAACCATTGAAGAGCCAGTGGTCGTTAGCACTTGATCAGTCTTAAAAGAATACCATAGTCAAGCAACAATGGGAAGTAAGAGAAACAAGCTAGGTGAGAACATATGTAAAGACAGTCATGCTCATATATATTTGGATGCTATGATGGTGGCTTTCAAGCATCTTGACCCTGACCCTTGAAAATACATTGGGAGTCGACAATTCAGTCAATACAAAGTTACCCAGACAAGCATGAAGACCTGGATTCAATCCCACAGAACCCACATAAGAAGCCAAGCACTTATGAACCTGTAAGTCCAGCCTTGGAGAGATGAGGGTGGAGAATCTCTGGGGTTTGCTGGTTTACAGGCTAGTTCAATCAGCTCTAGTTCAGTGAGAAACCCTGACTCAAAAAAATAAGGTTGTGGTGTGTGATTGGAGAAGGCACTTGACATCAGCTGAGGCCCCATGTGTACGCACATGTGTGCACACTATACACACATGTGGAGTGTGTGTGTCTATGTGTGTGTCTGTTTCATATTACAGTCCAGTCTATACTTATACACATACACACACATATGAGCTTTACAAACCAATGCTTCCTCTCACTGGCCACATCGTCTGATGTCCCGCTGTCTTCATTCTCTTTAATTACATTCTCATCTTCCCATTGGCGAATCACTAGGCCGATTTCACAACCATGTGAGTTGTGATTTCAGAGGTTGGAAAAAAAAAATCCGCCTTGCCAACTTTGATCTCTTTTATGGAGATCACTCACACAATGTCTCATGACAAATATCCTGGGAAGGACCTGGACATCTGGCTCACTCCTTTCCTGCAACATGACCCAGACTGTAGCATCTCCCTCCAATGAGCACTCTTCTCAGCCAACACTGGTAGTGACAGGAAACCCACTTCCTTTAGTGACAGCCACCCTGTTCTGAAGAGTTAACTCCTCAGACAAGTACTGGGCCCTTTAAGAACACTGACAGCATCCTGTGGTCTAAAGGCAAGTTTTCGGTGTTAACATGGCTCTATTATGGTGCTGATGTTGGCATAAACACATAGGCATGCCGAATGTCACTGCCGAAAATCACAACTTAACCTAAAGTTTCATTTCTCTGATGAGGAAACTGAGCCCCCAAAAGGGAAGTGAGTCCATAGTTTCGTTTCCCAGTTTGCCAGTGAGGGGTCATGAATCACTTCCCCTGACTGACAAAAAATTATTCCTTTTACATCACTTAATGAACTACAAGGTAAATTACATTGTATGTGAGGGGGGAGCAAATCCAGAGAGACTCTTAAAAGCAAACAGTGCCATGGGGGATCAGTATCTCCTAATTGCATCCATCTGTGTGGCTCCTATTTGTCACTCTGCGTCCCCACCCAGAGAGCAAATGCACAGATGGAAATCTGGCACAACACTCCGGGATAACCTGGGCAGGATTTGGCAACGCCCATCACTCTTACCTGTTAGCAGCAAACTTGTTTGAAATGAAGCCGCCGGGAATTTGTGTCACAATATAACCCCAGAAAAAAGATCCATGGATAAGGCCCACCGTCTCTGGATCCCAGTTAAACTGCGCTATCTGGAAACAAAAATCAGAGGCAACTGTGTTTAGGGAACTGCTGATACTATATGTCACCGCGTGACAGCTTCGTGACCTCTCCCTTTTTCTGGTAAGTTTCTGGAACACACCTTGAATACTTGGCTTACAGCAGTAGTAACATGGACCAAAGGAGTCTCTGGTCTTACAAATGTATCTTCTGGTAAGAGGGAAGAGATGCACAAGCTTAAGTATACCCATACATGTATGCATATATGATATACATGTATAAAATGTGATATTCCAAAGAGCCATGTGTGCTAAAAAAAGAAAATAACACAGGTAGTGAAGGAAAGAGAAAAAAAAACAGGCTCTGGACTCAGCGTGTGCTTTTCTGGGTTGTTCATTTTTACTGCATTTTTTTAAGAGCTACAGACTTAGTCTAGTAGTTAGAGCACTCACCTTGCATCAAGAGAGCCCTATGCTCAATCTTCAAAATATAACAAAGTGGTCATTGTACTATCAAATGCATTTTGCTGGGGATATAACTCATTGGTAGAGTGACTACCTTGTTTGTGTGATGCCCTAGATTTAATTCTCGGGATAAATAAGGAACAAATAAATCCTCTGTCGTCATTGTTTTGAGATAGAATCCCACTGAGTAGCCCAGGCTGGCCCCAAACTTGTGATGCCACTGCCTCAGCCTTCTGCGTATTAGGATTAGAGATATGCACCGTCATGACTGGCTGAGTCTCACTTCTTAACTAAGATAAAACTCATTCTATCTTCTTCATCCGGCTGCTGTCAACAATAGCATCCTGCACTCCCCCTTTTCCCCCTGAGCAGGTGCTTTTTCTGTCGTCTTTGAAAGAACTGAGACCTGCTTAGAAGTGACTTTGGACATCACCTGAGCCCCGCTGGGTAATAGGCGCAAAACAATAGCTTAAACAGAAACTTCACCAAATAAGACAAGAAAATGGCAGATGGCCATACAGATAATCACTAGGAAACTGGAAAGATCACTAACCTTTGGGGAAATAGAATTAGCTGTCATATTTGCCAGGATGACACATATATCTTCCCACTGGTATGTGTGTATATGTGTGCATGCATGTGTGTGTATGTGTGTGCATGCATGTGTGTATATGAGAGCATGAGTGTATGTATATGTACATGCTCATGCATGTGTGTATGAGAGCATGCATGTGTGTGCATATATATGCTTGTGCATGTGTGCATGCATGTATATATGAGAGCATTCGTGTATGTGCATGCACATGCTCATGTATGTGTATGTGTATGTGTGTGTGTGTGCTTACACATATAGAAAGAGGATGAAGAGAATTGGTGAGGATGTGGAGAAACTGGAATGTTTTATGTTGCTGATGGGAATGTTGATTGGCTCAGTTTCTCATGAGAACAGTGAAGAATTCTCTCACAAGCTTAAAAACAGAGCTAAAAATGTAGCTAAGAAACACTCAGCATTTATGCTTTGGAGTATTTATCCAAAAGATATCAGAATCTCAAGGACATGTGTACTCTAAGATTCACATTGTCTGAGATATGGAAGCAACCTGGATGCCTACTAACAATGAACTCGAACAGTGTGCTGTGTACTTTCAATGAAAACCAGACATTGCATGACATTCGACAGCCTGGATGGGGTTAGAACACAGATGCCCAGGAAAATAAACCAGCAATAGAAAGAGCAATGCTGTACGATCCTTCTTTCATAAAGTATCTGAAATAGTCAAATTAATAGGATTCAAGAGGGCATGGTGTTTTCTCAGGAACTGGGAGGATTTGATTTAATCAAATGGATAAAACATGTTTATCTGGATAGTTAATAAGCTTTGGAAATTGATACTGCACTTACAGCTAATGATTACTGCGTATCAAGAAGGTTGCTCTCAGTTGGACCAGTAGGCACAGGGCTCTAGTCACAGCCTTCTACTCGAAGGCTGAAGCAGGAGGATCAAGTTCAAGGCCTCCTCAGTCTACAGAGTAAATCAAGACTATCCTGGGCAACTTAGTGAGAACCTAAAGAGTAAAATAGTGGCCAGAAATGTAGCTTGGAGGTATAGTACTTTATCTACCCCAAAAAGACACCCACATCAAAGCCCTGAAGAAGTTTCTTTGTATAAAAAAGCATGTCTTTGCCGATGGGAAAAAAAAGCCGAGGGTCACAAAATGTGATATTCAGAATCAGCCAGCTGAACCCTTACTCAAAAGTCAGGTGTCCTTAAAAGGGAAAAGGCAGAGGGTTAAGATAACAAGGTGCTGGTGATACAGTCTCAGGAAGCTTCTGTAGGTGCTAAATAGAAATACTCCTGCTCCATCTGCAAGACCTCTCTTCTTTCCATTATAAGGGTCATGAGAGTTGCTAAAAGACTGTTAGACGTGCTGTTTTGTGTTGGCCTGTTGAGCCTCCTTCCAAGAGAATTCTGTTTCCCCAGCCCTAGGATGCTCCACTCTGTCTACCACAGCTGATGGACAGTAGATCAGAGAGTTGATCCTCGAGCTCACAGGATTTAGTCATGGGGGCAGGAAGAAGCCATGGTAAAAGACAGAAAGCAGTCCATCAGGAGACATGGGAAGCTGGAGCAGACTGGGAGAAACAGATAAGAGAGCCTGTGATGCCAACAAGCTGGAAACCTCAGCAAAGTGTTTTTCCAGGTCCCCTGAATAAAACAGAGTCTACATCTCCCATAGGGGCTCTGTTTCTGCATCAAGAACTCAAAAAGATGCCTTTCTCAGCTTGGTAGAGGGCATTCTGGACCTCGGTTCCCTACTCACAAGATGGATCATCCACCCAACCTGCTGTCTGGTCTTCACTTTCATGAGATTCCACTTGAGTCTTCGGTAATCCTCTTGCTAGTCTGCGTAGCTCTCACTGAACTTCTATTCTTTGCAACCAACAATCCTTGGCCAGGACACAAGGACACCTTTCCCAGGCCTCAGAGCTAGTGAGCAGTCGATGTTTAAAAGCAGGTCTGGAGAATCCTAAAGTCGATCACTGAAACCCTGCAAGACTCGTGGATAGTGAGAAATTATTGCAAAGTCTCCTCAGCCTTCAGTTGTTCTTTCTTTACCATATGCCAACCACTAAGGGCCACAAATGCTTTAACTTATCAGTTTGGGAGGAGGAGTGCCAAGGTGGAATGCAGGGCTTTGCCTGTGCTAAGTACATGCTTTTCCACTGGGCTCTAACCCAGTAGTAACTCATGGTATTAAACTAAAAATGTGACTACACACACATCGGCTAAATCATTCCCAGAACCACTTGCAAGAAGCAAGGAAGCCACATAGGTCTTTTCTGTTGTGGTGCTTATGCAGCAATTCCAATGAGGCTTCCAAAAAAATTAATAACTATGTTTTCCCATAAAGCTAACCACAGAAACAGAAATGATAGCCATCCAGAGCCCTGTCACCCTGTTGGTCACACTCAACTGAACTGATTTGTTCTGTGTGGACAAGAAGAGTAGTATTCTGTAAATTAGTTTTGCTTGCTGGAGCATGTACTTTTATCATTTGGTTGGTTTTTAGTGAGTTTTTTATTATTATTATTAAGGGGGCTATTGTTGTTTAGGGTTCTATTTTAGGTTTATGTTTTCCCTTTTGTTTCTTTCTCGTCTTTAGTTAGTTTTTTTGAGACAGAGTCTTGCTATGTAACCTAGTTTGTCTTTGAACTGATTATTTAGCTAAAGCCAGCTGAGCTCAGCCCTGCTCCCCTGCCTTGGTCCTCTGAGTGCTAGGGTTACAGACATAAGCCATAATACCAGTTCCTAAACTCCTACCCTTGGCACCAGACAAAATTATATAAGGCATATTTTAGATCTTAATCAGACCCTATAAGAAAAACCACAGGAACTGGAGAGCACACATGAACATTGATCCTTCATTTTATGGAAACAGCCTAAGTCAGGCAACAAACAAATACAAACACCATCTCTTTCTGACTTGTATCTCTGTGGGCAAGTCCCAATCAGCTAGACTTGCTCACAAGAGGCTGCAAGACTAGGAGGGAGACACATCTGAAACCCCACCCGTAGTCTTTATTTCAAAGGCATCAAATGTCCTCTCCCTCTGTCCCACCAGCTCCCTTCACCGCCATCCCCCAGACTAAATAGGCTATCTTTCTCGGCCAGACTCAGCTGAGGCATCAAAAGCTGACTGAAGCGTCTCCATGGTGCTGATTTCCTCTGACAGAACAATCTCTTAGAAAGAAAGGGGAAAGCCTGCATGCCAGCTAAAGATCTCTTTTTCATGAGCTGACATCAAATTTCCCCCAAGGCAGTCCTTGGCAGGCGACTGTTCTAGGTGATACTAACAGACGTGACATCAAAGAGAAGACTACCATGTTGTGAGCTGAGGAAACAGTATCCCATGTGCCTGCCTCAGGGTCACATAGCACTCAGGAACATCCATCCAGGCTTCATGTCACAAAATGTCTTCTTATGAAACCCTGTAAGCACGTCATCCATGGCTTCCCCGATGCTAACATGGAAACCTCGCAGGCATCCAGAGAACCATAAGGAGACTCAATCTATACTGAAGTCTGTGTTTAGTTCAGTGAACCAGACAGTTATGGCGTGGTCCACAGGAACACATTTTTATTTATTTATCGCATGATTTATGAAGCCTAGGAATAAAATGAACTAGATTTATGTTTCCAGTATCCATTAAACAGTTTATTAAATAACTTTATGCTTCCATATGATAATGCAGGCCCAGTACCAGAACCTAAACGAGCCCCAGCACCCATCACACAAGCCTCTTCCCATTGAGCTGTGATCATTCTGAGACCTGTGGAGGAGTCCTGTGTGTCTGAGAACTTGGATGGGGAAAAGTCAGGGCTTTTTTATTAAAGCTTAATATACAGTATTTTTATTATGAGTCTGTTTTCATGAAAATACTTGGTAAAAACAATCCTTGATTTGTATAATCTCTGGGGTAAAACTTTGGAATAGAGTGCTCTGGGCTGAGTTGCTTTGGTTCACCTTTCTAGAACACTCCTTTTTCCTGGAATTCCATCCCAATTGGAAGTTTTGCAAAGTTACAGTAGAGCATTCTAATAAAGCATAGAAAAGTCAGTATTTTTATTTTTATTACCTGCTGATGGGAAATTAGAACTTCTGTGAATATGAGCATAGTTTAAAAACCTGATAGTATCAGTCCCACAACTCTGTCATGAGGTAAAGCCAGAAACACACTCATATTACATTATAGTTATTGTGACAATATCAAGCTACTGTCTACACTTCTCTCTTAAAACCGTAGCAATTCAGGCACTTTGCTAGGTTTTGCCATCTGATGTATTTAGTAAGGAAGCCCAAGTTTCTATACCATAATATGACTTGTAAATATATTCTACATTTTAATATAATTGTCTTCCTGTGTAATCCTTTTTTTTTTTTTTATTATACTAAGAATGTCAAACATTATCTTTGACCAAAGATGCAAACCAAATTGTTCATGGGACTCAGGGGGGTGCATTGCACACACACACACACACACACACACACAAAGTGAGGGTCTTATGTTCCTAACACATCATGATTTGTCTGTCTGTCTGACAGCTCTTTGCATACAGTGTTCCTTTTTTTATCTAAACATTTTTCTTCCTATTCCACCACATAGATCTCTGTCAGCCATCACTTTCTCTGGAAAGTCACAATACCAAAATCATGGTATACCACTCCTAGAGGAGCCCAAGAATTTAGTACAGCCATAGTGACATAGCAGCTAGTACACCAAATTGTCATTTATGCTATATGTCTCCTGGAGTCCAAGGTCCCAGTCAATGTTATTAAGAATGCTATTCCTATCCCCATGTCCTGGACCCTGGGGTTGTCACTCTTCATGTTTCTTACATCATTTAATAAGTTGCTCTGTTTGCTTTTACACAACTACATCACACACACACACACACACACACACACACACACACACACCCTCTTGCTGTAGCTCCATACTAACCTGAATTTCTGGTTTCCCATCCACATACACAGTGCTATTGTTGACCATTTCCACAATGGCCACCCCAAGGTTGCACCGAATCCCAAAGGAAATGCAGAATCCCAGGCCACTCATGACAGCGATGATGTACCGCTTAGGTATACCACAGCAGCTGCAGTCACAGACAGGGAGGCGTGTCCTGGACGTCTGCACGGGCCTTCCTTCTTCATTCAGCTCAATGGCATCTCCCTCCTCATTGGTCCCGTCGATTTTTCTTCATCACAAAAGGAACAAGCAGAGAATTAAAGTCAGTATTCAAGGTGAGGAAGATGCACACAGTAAAAATAAAAGTGGTACCAAGCAACAAAAAGAGGAAAACCTAAAGAAGGGCTGGGCTAGTATTACAAAACTTGTATCATCAGCGTTATTAGCAAAGTAGAGGACAATGGCTAAAATGACTAATGTTCTGGATGTTGTGCTACAAGTTTATAGGCACAGAATCATTCAAATCTTCTCGGGTGTACGATTCTGTTCGTGCATGTGGTAGGTGAGGGCTGGAGGGTCTTAAGTGTAAGCCTAAACACCACAGTAAGTATGATTCCAGGCTGGACTGCACGTTGTGAAGCTGTTTAGAAAAAGGAAAGGTCTCTTACATTTTATACCCACCCAGTGAGGTGCAAGGACCCTTGTGCCGTTGATAGAGGAGAAGGTCTCCTCTGAGACTGTATGCAAACCAGATTCAGAGTCTATGTCCTTAACAGTACCCTGAACTGAATTCCTGCTGAAAGAGAGATGGGGCAACCTCATAGTTTGACCCCAACTGTTACAGGAGACCTTGATTTTAGAGTCACTTGAAGCTTGCTAAGATTATATGCAAGGGGGAAAAAAACCACTTGCAGGTTATTTTCACTGATTTCTATAGGTTCAAAAGATGGTAAGTCATTGTAGCTAATTAGCTTCTTCTGAAGCAATAAGTGTAAGTGAGCGAACAGTGCGGTGTCAATTATGAGAAGGGAGTTGTTTGTGTCCTGAGATCAGTGTTTGCCAAACAAACCCTAGTGTGGATCCCCAGCACCCACATAAAAATCAAAGCACTGTAGAGCACATCTGTGATCCTCACATTGGGGTAGGAGATAAAGGCAACCTAGACAAACTGATGAGCCCCCATTCAATGAAGACTCTACTCAAAAATAAAGTGGAGGGAAGTCAAGAGCTTCAGATGGGAAAAGTACTAGCCAGGCAAGACTGAAGACCTAAGTTCAATTCCCAAGTCCCACAGTAGGAGGAGAGAACCAACTCCTGAAAGTCGTCCTCTTTCCTTCACATGCACACAGTGGCAAGCACATGCACACACACACATGTGCACACATACTGTAACAATAATAACAAACAAAATGAAGGATAAAGTGGGTAGTGGTTGAAGTGAAAACACTCAGCATCAACCTCTGACCTCCACTCCCACCCACACATAGACACGCATAAACAGACACACATATGTACACACATACAACACAAAAAAGCACAACTATTTATATCTTGTGATACTGTAATCCATCTGAGTTTGATTCTTAGTTTTCACAAATATTAAATTAACATATAAGCACCTAATACAATTGTTAACAAAGCAATCAGTTTACAAAGCAAAGTATTTTCCTTTGCCCATGAATGCATTCAGAAGATAATTTTTGGCAGCTTCTTTGGGTAAAGTTTGAAGTACATACACAGAAAAACATACAGTCCTTAGATTTAGATCAGCACAGCAGACTTTTACTAAGCACCTACTACGTGCCAGGTACTGTGCTGCTGACGAAGAACAGCGATGCATGTGGTACGAGCTCCACTCTCCTCCAGCGCCTATGCTGTTAAGGAAGGCAGATGCACACACAGTCATACGCAGTACGAAGCAGTGTGCTGTGACCTGAAACTCCTCTCCCTAGCCTGCCCCCCTCCCCTCTCTCTCCACAGACAACACGTGGTCTAGATGATCCCGTGGACACGCCCCACCACCTCCTTAGTTTCTCTCAACATGTGTCTCCCATGTCTAGTCCTATCTCATGGTCCGCTGCACAAAAAACCCAACTGCACACAAGCACGCTCTTGTACACACTACCCACTAAGAGATCTGAGACCAACGCAAGCATCCTTTTGGGCATGGTACCTGCTAAAGCATCCTGAGACTTAAGAAAACACACAACAGTATGGAGGGGTCACATGAGTAATGTAAAAAGGGTAATGGTCCCCAGATGAAGAAAGGGTGGGCTCTTTGAGTAGCAGGATCTGAAGCCACTTCCTCATAATAGAGACAGAGACTGAGTGAGCGGAGCAACTAAGACACTGGGAACGAGGTCCAGACTCCTTTGTGCAAAGGGTCAGCTGAGCCAACACTTTCAGAAACCACAGGGTCAGAAGTAAATGTGGATCCTAGAGAGACCTCCTGAGCTGTGTGTGAGGCATTTGCTTAGCCTGGATGGAAGTCAAGAGACATCATAATGATGAAGATATCATTTTTATCAGGTAAGGTATAAAAATAATCAGATTGACTTATTTCAAAATTATTTAAATAGTGGGAGGGTGGAGTTTAGTGAAGAAGCACTTGTCTGGTGAGCATAAGACTGTGGGTTTCATCTTCTATTCCAAAAAAAGAAAAAGCCCAAAACAGAAACATTCCAATGATAAAAGTAAAACTTACATTTGCCCGGCCTAGTGAAACAGGACTTTAATCCCAGGACTCTGGAGGCAGAGGCAAGTGGATCTCAGTGAGTTTGAGGCCAACCTGGTTTACATAGTGACTTTCTAGACAGCAAGGGTCACATCATGTGACCTTGTGTAAGTTGCTGAAATTTTGCTGTGCTTTCTTGCTGTGCTGAGTAGCTGTGTGGCTTTAAGGCAAGTGTCTTGACGATTCTGAATCTCTCATTTCTTCTATAATAAATATGTTACAGGGCTGTTATGGTTTTATGCTACAAAGAGTCAAATATCACAGCTAATAAAGGTGTGCACTTCGAATAATCAACAGACTCTACGCCATCCTTGGCATTCCGTGTGCTGTTTTGGCTTCTCTTTTGCTTGTTTTGTGCTAAGCACATCCCCTGTTTCCCTGCTACCATAAGACCCTGTATTCCTCTGTTCAGTTGCTTATCATGTTGAGAGTTGGAAATTTGATTTTTTTTCAGTCTTCTTCAGTATAGGGGTGTGTGCACGAATAAATGAAGACCTGCCCCAGCTGGTGAATAGAAGCCCTCACCTCATCTTTGTTCCCAGGGCTCAGCACAGTTCATGTAGACAATGATTCTTCATTGAACTGAATGGAATTGGGGGGTTGACCCACACATCACTCCAGACTTGCAGCCCTCAGAGATGGAGTGAGAATGTATTCTTCCTATCCCCAAATAATCTCTGTACGAGGGACGGAGGGCACACTCGGTCATGAATAAGGGAGAAAAAAGAATTCCTTTCTCACAAAATAGAGGGCTTTAATTATCCATAATAGCTGTTTAGACCACTCTGGAATCTCTCCATGTTTGCCTATGGTTTTTCGTTTAGATCAGAGAATCTTCATCCTTCCCAGCGTGACAGACTCCAGATATAGAAAGCTGCAGCCTGTGGCTGGGGCCTTTCACACACTAGAAGGCTCCTTCCATTGTTCTGTGTACGATAGTCTAGTAAGAGACTAAGCCCTGGACTGCTCAGCATACCCTGAGAAGTCTTCAAGCGTTTTCAGGAGCGTTAACCTGTCAGTGAACCAAAATCTTCCATAGACTATGGAGAAGGTTTTGCACGTAAGAAGAAACAAGCTCAATGTCAGCCATGCACAGAACCCACAGGTCACTTTATGAGTGCTTAAACTCCGCTCACTTCCCAGCGTTGGATAAGTATTTATGGTGACATTCCAAGTAAGATGGGTAAGTCCTCTCAAGACTGTGTTGTGAATTAAGGGAGAATATATGAGTACTGACTGGTTTTGTGTCAACTTGACACAAGCTGGAGTTATCACAGAGAAAGGAGCCTCCCTTGAGGGAATGCCTCCATGAGATCCAGCTGTAAGGCATTTTCTCAACTCATGATCAAGGGGGGAGGGCCCAGCCTATTGTACATGGTGCCATACTGGGCTGGTGGTCCTGAGTTCTATCAGAAAGCAAACTGAACAAGCCATGGGAAGCAAGCCAGTAAGCAACATCCCTCTATAACCTCTGCATCAGCTCCTGTTTCCTGACTTGCTTGAGTTCCAGTCCTGACTTCCTTTGGTGATGAACAGCAATGTGGAAGTGTAAGCTGAATAAATCCTTTTCTCTCCAACTTGTTTCTTGGTCCTGATGTTTGTGCAGGAATAGAAACCCTGACTAAAACTATATAGATATATAGTTTTTATAATTTTTATTACATAGTACATATCATTTTATATGATTATAGTTTACATTATATATGTTATTATATAGTACATACTTATATATTATATTTATGTGTAATATAATATATAACATATAAATGTTATTTATATAGTACAGTTGGAGTAAGAGGCAAGCTAAGCCTTGAGGTTTATGACCTGGCCCTGCTTCCTGCCTCATCTCCATTTTCTGATCTACCCAGATGTGAACAAACAACCTCACACTCTGACCTCTACAGCCACAATCTACTCTAGGCCCCATGATTTCCCTGCTACTAGACTGTACCTTCAACCAGGAGCCAAAATAGACCTCTCCTCCCTTTAAGTTGCTTCTTCAGTGGGTATTTGGTTACCTACACCAGTGGTTCTCAACCTGTGGGTTGCAACCTCTTTGAGAGTCGGATGACCCTTTTCATGGGGGTCTCCTAAGACCACTGGAAAACACAGATATTTACATTAGGATTCCTAAATATAGCAAAGGTGCAGTTACAAAGGAGCAACAAAAATGATTTTACGGTTGGGGGTCACCACAACGTGAGGAACTGTCTTAAAGGGTCGCAGTGTTAGGGAGGTTGGGGACCACTGATCTATACCCCCGATGCCTCTCGAGTGTCTCCAAATGTCTTCTTACAAGGACACCAACCATACACAATCCAGCATAGCATCCAGCAGTATCAGAGTCTGGGGGTCAGTCTGTGCTGTTTTGTAGTTTTTCCTTTTCCTGCCCCTTTAGTGTCTGCGCTGTCAGCCTTGTTTTTTATTCTAAAACCTTAGATCACTGGTGACACTCCAACAAGTTCAACAGCCACAGCCGGCATGCATGGTGTGTGTATAGAGTATGTTTGGAATCTGAATTAATTACGAGGGTTTTAAAAATCATAAGTTGGCCTGGAAATAAATGGAGGTTTTGTTTATTTTGAACTTCTTGAAGACCTATAATAATTAGGCCCACACTCTCTCCTGGCTGCACATAGGTCTCCCTTTTGCTACAGTCCCCACCATTCCCTACTGGCACACTATACTTGAAGTATACTTACAGTTAAAACTCAAAGGGAAAAAATGTATTTAGCTATTTTTTACTTGTGTCATTATGAAAACTAGGAAAATAAAAATCGTACTTAGGAGCAAATAACTTCAGTAATTAAATGACATTCTTAGCTGCTCAGTGTCTTAATTGCCTCTTGAGACTCTGATCTTGCCTGAACAACAGGGAAAAAAAAAACACTGCTTTTTCTGGGGTCTTAGGTAGCTATCTACATAAGCCCAGGTAGACTCTTCAGCATCAGAAACCCATGAGTAAGACTTAGAGGAGAAGGAGGAGGAGGACCAGGAGGAGGAGGAGGATAGGGAGGAGGAGAAGGAAGAGAAGAGGAGGAGGAGGAGGAGGAGGAGGAGGAGGAGGGGGAGGAGGATAAAGGAGCAAGAGGAGAACACAGCAGGAGGAAAGACAATACCAATGGTGACTATGCAACAGAGAGGCAGCTGTCACCCTGTGGTCACAGTCAGAGGATTTCCTACAAACCGTAACTAGTACCAACAGCGATGACCGAGAGTGATGACGGTCAGTCTAGAACAATCTAGTGATATCACATAGTATGTTCTATGACAGAGAGTGATGACGGTCAGTCTAGAACAATCTAGTGATATCACATAGTATGTTCTATGACAGAGAGTGATGACGGTCAGTCTAGAAACATCTAGTGATATCACATAGTATGTTCTATGACAGAGAGTGATGACGGTCAGACTAGAACAATCTAGTGATATCACATAGTATGTTCTATGACAGAGAGTGATGACGGTCAGTCTAGAACAATCTAGTGATATCACATAGTATGTTCTATGACAGAGAGTGATGACGGTCAGTCTAGAAACATCTAGTGATATCACATAGTATGTTCTATGACAGAGAGTGATGACGGTCAGACTAGAACAATCTAGTGATATCACATAGTATGTTCTATGACCGAGAGTGATGACGGTCAGTCTAGAACAATCTAACTGCCTTCCTAACTTCCTGTCCCTTTATCAAAGGTGGAACCCTTTATCCATAAGTTGATTGCAACTAGGCCCTTTGAGCGGTGCAGTGTGTTGCTCCTTGGAATCCGAGAAAACTTTCATATGTTAGTCCATCTCCAAAATTAAAACACTGTCTTCTATAGGTTCTTTACATAGTGCGGGTAAACCACGCATTTAAAGAATTTGGCAGTTATACATATATACTGGAGAATTTGAAAAAATACACAAAAGACTGTTTAGACCTGAAAAGCCGGGGACAGTGGCCTATGCCTATAATAACATGTACTGGAATGACTAGGGAAGGAGGACTAAGCCTAGGACTCGGCATGAAAGGGAGATTTGAAGGGGCCGGGGTGCAGGCACTATCATTTGAACCTATTACCCCGGCTACTCAGAATGCTGAGTTTGAAGTCAACCAAGGCTATTGAGCCTTGTCTCAGAAGCAAAGCAACAGCAAACTCCCACGACTGGTGTGGAGCCCAAGGATAGAGCCTGTGCTTCACAAGAGCAAGGCCCTGGATCCATCTGCTGTGAAGAGGAGGAAGGAGTGGGGTGGGTAGGGAGGGAAGGAGGGGAAGAGGAAAGGCGAGGATGGAAGAGGAGAAATGAATGGGAAGGGGAACAAGGCAGAAGAGTAGGGGAGGGAAGGGAAGAAGGAGGACGAGTGAGGGAGGGGAGGGGAGAAAAGAAGGAAGATAGGAGAAGAATGAGAGAGGTGGGGGAAGGAAAGGGAAATTTCCTGGCTATGGTTAAAAAAGAGACCTGAGAGTTCAAACCTTAAAGGTTCACATCTGGACCCTGCCTCCTGAGGCGCATCCTTGAAAGCAAATTTCAGTGGGGAGACCTATGAGATTTTATGGTAATTCATAGTCACAGACCTCCAGGAACTTCTGTAGAACATTGCAGTGGTTTATTATGACAAGTAGGTAACATGTTTTATAGAGCTCATTAGCAAAAAACAAAATGTCAATTACTCATAAAATCCATGTCCTTCTGAGTGTGACAAATAAATGTTTCAAGGATTTATAGATGTGCACACACACACACAAATTCACTCGCATGCACATACACACATACTCATATCCCCTCACACACACATACACTCACATGTGCAGACACACACATGCACATGTGCACGCACACACACATTTGGTTCAGGGTATTCTAGAACACTTCCAAGTAAAGAAAAAAATTTCTGTACTCAGTATTTTCTACTATTTAAAGATACACAAAGCCTAGTGGCCTTTGAACTTTGAACACACTGTATTGAACGCTAGGGAATGCTGTTCTGACATATTTATTCCATGAAACAAACTATACACTGAAAACTGTTTTAGGTAAGAGCCAAAAGCAAGAAAGTGGCCCATGACTTATCCAGGATGCAGTAGAAACCATCTCCTGCTCAAAATGCATTATCTAGCATGCCTATGGGCTCCACAGAAGGGAAAGTATCATATGAACTTTCTAACAAAATCTCAGTCAATAACAGCGTGCATTCTAGAATGAGGTCATGCCTCTCTAGTAGATAAAACCCAGCTCCTGGTGTGCAGGAGGGTAAATGGACCACCTCATCACAGGATATCAAGAGACAATGTAGTCAAAAATAGCTTTCAGGTGCTGGCACAATCAAAGCTATGAAAACATGATGTGGAAGGCTGGAGAGATGGTGTGGTCATTTGAATGAGAAATGCTCCCATGGGCTCAAATGTTTGCATGCTTAGTCCATTTGATGAAACTACGTGGGAAGAATTAGGAGGTGTGTTCTTTTTTTTTTTTTTTTTTTTTTTCTTACAACTTTTTTTTTTTTAAGAGAGATACATGTTGAGATTTTTTAAAGCATTTTGGCATAAAACTCTATGAATATATATGTCAGTACTTGATCTTTTTAAAGGTTTGATAGTATGCATTGAAATCTTACTAGTTACCATAAGCATAAAGTACATGTAAAACAAAACGTAACATGGGAAGGAGGTGTGCTCTTGATGGAGCAGGTGTGTCACTGCAGATGAACTTTGAGGTTTTAAAAGTTCACACCAGACCTGATCCCTCCCCTCCTCTCTATCTATCTGTCTGTCTGTCTGTCTGTCTCTCTACCTATCTATCTATATATTCATCTATCTCTATCTCCCTATCCCTTTCTCTTCCTATCCCTCTCCATCTGTCTCTCTATTTCTGTCTATCTCTCTGTCTCTCTGTCTCTCTCTCTCTCTCTCTCTCTCTCTCTCTCTCTCTCTCTCTCTGGCTGCTTTCTATATGATTTATAGAATATAAAGCTTTACAGGATGTAAAGCTCCCTGTCTGCATCCCACCATGATAATCATGGATTAACCCCCTAAAACTGCAAGCAAGCCCCCAATTAAATGCTTTCTTTTATAAGAGCTGCCTTGGTTACGTTGTCTCTTCAAAGCAACAGGACAGTGATTAATACAAAGATGAGGAATGCCTAAGTCTGAGGGAAAGATGAGAGAAGTACCCCTACCTACCCTGACTCCTCCATTGCACTTGGGGTACTCTTCAGAGTTCAGTTCACAGCTTGACAGATCCTGGTTCACCAGGAAGAACTCTCCCATTTGGAACTCAGTAGAATTTCTTCTCTTTTTTAAGATTTTATTTTTGTGTATTTGTCTGTGTGTCTGTGTGGATTTGTACATGTGTCCAGTGCCTACAGAGACCAGAGGGAGTATTAAGTCCCTGAGTGTTGCTGTTAGAGACATATGTAGGTACTGGGAATTGAACTTGGATCCTCTGGAAAAGCAGCAGACACTTCCAACCACTGGGCCATCTCTCCAGCACCTTGGAATCGCCTCTTGACCTCTTAACTAAGATCATGTCACTTTGAGGCACTCATGAAAGACAACAGAAAGACCAAGGATTACTACAGTGACAAGCAGAATGGATCCTGGTCCTCAGGAGAGATTAAGACTATGGCTTTATCATGAAAGAAGATATATGTTGGCACCCAGATACCTACTGAGGCATCTCCTGGTGTTCTTTGGCCAAGTGTGACCTACAAATGGGTAGGTTCATTAACCAAGACCCAGGAAAGAAATATTAACTTGGTTTCAGATGCCTTAGGGCTGACGGTCAGGATCAGAGGAAACAGAAGTGAAGGGAATCAAAGTGACTGAAGAGGAAAGACTACTTGTGACAGTGGGAGCTCCCGTTTGTTCTGGTAGCTTCGCTGTAGGACATCTCGGGGATGTCTTAAGAGCACAGAGTGATGACCATGGATGGAGTCATTATCGTGAGAGAAGCAAGAGTCATGTGATGGTTGGCTGAGGCACATGAGCAAGATGACCAGGCCGGCACATGCCTGGAGCAGCCACATAGCTGCTTTCAGGGCTGCTAAGAGAGCACAGCCCCTCCCTTCTAAAACTGCCCACAGGTAAGTGATCCCCCACACCTGCCTACAGCCCTGACTAATGCAGCGATACACAGGGCTGGTTGGTCCTCCATGCTGGTTACGTTCCCCAGCCTCCCCTGCCCGTTGCCTGAGATACAGCTTTGCATAGTCCTCTCAGCTTTCCTCCCCTGCCTTACTTCCCCCATCACATGTTTTACGAATTGGCTTTGTTGTCATGAATTATAGTTAACCCCCCCCAAACTCCCTGACTCAACATTCTGTCTTTAGAGATCCCTGCCTAACGATGGTAGAATAAAATGAAGAAAGAGGCATTGGGAAGTGGGTGACAGGAGGGAGGTTAAGCTAGAATAGCTCTCCCTGGGAACAGACCTTATGGAAGTCAGGACAGAAGTGGGTTTTGGGGAGCTCCAGTTAGAAGCCAAGGAGTCAGCCAAGTGGTGGCGGCACACTCCTTTAATCCCAGCACTTAGGAGCAGGGATTAAAGAGGCAGGGGGATATCTGTGAGTTTGAGGCCAGCCTGATCTAGAGTGAGTTCCAGGACAGCCAGAGCTGCACAAAGAAACTCTTGAAAAATTTCCAAGAAGTCTATATAGTCCAGAGTGGACTGAGAAGACACTGGTGGAATGAAGAGCTTTGGGGAGTGTTGTGAGCATTGCTGGGGGATGGTCTGACATGGTTTAATAGAATCACCTGGGGTCACCATGTTCTTTGCCTAAGGATATCACAGACGTTTGAACCTAGGTACATGTCATCTCAGAGCATCTTTAACACGGAGATCTTTGTTGATGGGACAGTAAGTATGTGTGTGGTACATCTGTTTATCACACAAATGCAACACTATAGGTGTGAGGTCCTAGGTTCAATTCCCAGTATTCCCACTATACACACACACACACACACACAGAGAGAGAGAGAGAGAGAGAGAGAGAGAGAGAGAGAGAGAGAGAGAGAGAGAGAGGCAGTGTCACAAAACTCGTATGTAGAATAATATTCGCCAGAAACTAGAAAGGGAAGAGAAAGCAGGGAGAAATAGAGGACAGCCCAAGGGGTGGCCATAGTTTACAGCAACTTATTATCTGTCTTATAAAGAACAAGAAAAGAGGAGTTCCAAAGTTTCTAATGCAAAGGATGCTGGATGCTTAAGGAGATGGAAATGCTAATTGTCTAGATGTGAAAATTACATTGTATGGTGCATCAAATCATCACACTATATTCCACCAATATGCAGGTATCATGTGTCAATTAAAAGTAAAGTGGCGAAAAAGAATTTTGACATAGAACTTCTGGTTTGAAACCTAAGCTATGTGCCCTTGGACAACTTACTCAACCTCTCTGTGCCTTGATTTCTTCATCTATAAAATTGCAGTATTGGTAGTCTCCTCTTCATGGGGTTTTTAATATTAACAAATAAATTACAGTGTCTGGAATATGGTATGCACTTGTCATAACTATAATAATCCTGTGGATGAACAGTCACGGAATGCCCTGACATACACACTCCAAGTTCACACCGTCTGTGTCAACTATACAGTCCAAGGCCCCGCTGAGTGTGGCGTCTTTGTTCACTCCAAACTTCTAAGCTATTAGTGTGTCTTCAGCTGAGCAATTGTTCAGCTGCCTCTCGACAGAAACCCTTCTCCAGGAAAGATGACAGTAATCAACCCCATGTGGGAACTCTCAACGGCTTCCCTGCTAGGTGGCCACTCCCCAAGCCAGGAGTAGTAGTCCAGGATGAAGAAGAAGAATTTTGAGGATTCTATTAGACGGCACCCGCAGTCTTAAACATTATGATGGGACCATGACTATAACTCCCTTCACCTGCAGAGTTAAAAGAGGGCTTCTGACCTCCCAACGCCCTTGGAAACAGAAAACATATTTTGTTTTACTGTTAGTCTTGGCACCTATCACCTGGTTGCCACAAGATAAGAAGATGCCACTTTGCGTGCAGGGCTCTTGGTAGGACTTTTCACATGTAATCATCTTATAGACTTGTGGCAGAGCTGGTCTGGATAATTCTGACACGGAGGTCCACCAGTGAACACACTGAATCTTGGATTTGGTTCGTTTGTTCCAAAGCCGTCCCATAGTATGGCAGCAATGATCCCGTCCAGAATTTGTCCAGTGAACGAACTCTCCTTTCAGCCTCCTGGTACCTATTCTATGGTACAAGCCTTTGGGTGCTGACTATCAGATATCTGCCATATCAGACATGTACATTACAATTTATAACAGCTGCAAAATAATAGTTATGAAGGATGAGCAAAATAATTTTATGGGGAGTCACCACAACATGAGGAGCTGTATTAAAAGGCATAGCATTAGGAAGGTTGAGAACCATTGTTTCAGACACTGGTCAAGGAGCCCCAGACTTATAATTTCATTTCAGGTAGAGGCTGTGTGACTTGGAAGATACTGATTCAGTAATGACCCCGACTACTGGCTTTGTAAACAAAAATCTCTCCATACAAATCATCTAACCAAACTGTAGAAATCACTCTTACGATCAAGGTTGCCTGTTTTCAAAAATGATAGTTTCCCCCAAAAAGCAATCAAGTGGAAGGTTGCTTAAGGTTAAATATGTTTATAATAAGATGGGAAGCAAATGCTCCTTCTTATTATTGATAAAACCCAACATTTAATAATTGGGGGGGGGGGGACTCTAACCATATGTCACTCATGAGAAGAATGGAATCCTGGGAGAGATGGTAGATAACAACTTAACTGAGGTTCAAAGTTGCCATTTCTAAGGACTAAGGACTTGTCAGATCTTCACAGACTCAGCAGAGGTTGGGAGAACAGTGCTGACCCTGGTCCAAAGCCAGGGTTTTCCTTCCCGACATCACCAGACTTCTTTGTTATCCTTGGATCAGCCAATTACGCTAATGTGCTTTCTTTTTGCATTTATAATCTAGTGAGTGCCACCACGGTACGATGCTACCTGAAGAGTGATCAGCAGAAGGATGGAAGACTCGTTTTAAAAATATTATAATCATTTTCTATATTTGGCTGGCTCATGTGCTCTCATGAGTTCTCCCCTGCACGTGATAACCCGGCGTCTCAGAGGGAAGCTTTCTCATTACTAAAGTGAGACGCCTGCTAACTCTATCCTTTTATGGGATGATTCCTCATCAGGAGAAACACAATGAAAAACTCAGCATAAGAGGAACATGTGGCGTAAAAACAAAAGACAGGAAGCTTCTCAGACATCGTCCAGGTTACCTAGATGTGGTCTCTTGAGCATTAATGCTTTGAAATTTATCAGTTTTTTTTTTTTTTAAGCTAAAAGAAGAAGCCAAATGACATTTTTCACACTAGGATTAGAAATAATTATTCAAATACCAAAAAAATATATTAAGGATATTGCTCACATCTCCTATACCCTAGAGATAAAAGAAATCATGTTACCTTGTATGTAATGACTACTGTTTAACCCACCCACAAAACCTAAGAAGATATTTACTATTGTCTTTAAAAAAAGAAACAAATTAAAATGTGACATCAAAAAATAATTATTATTTAATAATAAAAAGTAAAATGTGACACCAACTTATTCATACATGGCAAACTCTCCTGCTATTAGTAATACACTTATATGAAAAATGTTGATTTTGACATGGACTGAATATCTCTTTCAATTCAGTGACAGTCTTGGAATTTTCCTGCTGCTTCTACAAACGCTTCTCTCCCTTATAGAATACTAATGTTTAAGTTACCATCTTCACACTACCTGCAGTCACTCTTCTTTTTGAGAATAATATCATGAAGAGACATTTCACTTGTTTTATCTTATGTATTTGGGTTAAAAAATATGTATGCATTTGGGTCTAAAACTAAAAAAACCTGCAAATATTTTACTATCATTTTTAGTGAAACTCTTTTATTTCAGTTTAAAGCACAACTACATCATTGCTACTGAATTAACATGTAATTCCGACTCCAAAATCCCTTTTGATTCTTATAACAAGCACATGTATAATAATACCACCGGCAGTGAGTGATATTCCAAACAGATAAACAGGTAAGTGGTAATTCTAACAGAACAGAGTGTTTGCCTTGGTCTAATCCTGACTTGAATAAACCCTTCTGCCCCACATCCTAGTACCGAGGATTGAACCCGGGAACTTATGCATGATCACCAAGACCCAATACTTTCCATGTATCTTTTTGTCCAGACATAAACTTGGCTCTAGGGAGGCTCCAGAAATCGTCTAATGTCACCCGCCCCATCCCCGTTAAAATGCGGTTTTATAAACACGATTCAACACTGACAACGTGAAGCTACTCAGAAATAAACCTGAAGTTTGAGTTCAGAGTTTTTTTTTTTTTTACCTTTGTAAGATCCCCAGCGAGTCTCCCACGGCATTCTTCACTCCTTCCTTCCCAGGTTTCAGAATTTTGTCTTTGAAGGTATCAAATGCTTTAAGTGGCATTTTGAATGGGGGTGATGGGGGAGGCACCCCAGAGCCCTTAGCAGGCAACCTCAGAAGCTGCCATCCTCTCTCCTCTCCAGCCCAGGGCCACTGCGTTTGCCCTTGAGGAACACTTGAAATTCAGTTCTCATGGAGGGAACTACCTAAAAATCAGAAAGGAGGCGAACCCCAGCTCAGGTGTTCCAAGATGAGAAAAACTCTCTCCTCTCGATCCAGAATCGACCAAGCTGAGTGAGGAATTGCTGGTTAGGAATCCAGTCCCTTTGCAAAAGCTACCGGCTGAACAGCAACACCGTGTGGCTGCTGTCTTTGGCAACCAGGCTCACACTGAGCACAGCCCGTATCCCTGGCTGCAGCCGGAGGGGTCCTGGGACCAGCAGCAGCTTCTGAAGCCAGCCCAGGGCCCTCCTGCCTGCTTCAGCTAGCAGGTGGCGCTGTCAGCTTCTCCCTGGGGCGATGCTATAGAAACCAGCACACCTGCCCCTCGGCAGCCTGGGCTTATGAATGGGCTCTCAGCCAGGGCAAGAGCCCGGAGTGAAGTTTATGAAACACATCCAAGTTCCCTGCTTTTCTAAGGTCCAGCCCCACCGGCTGTCAAGCACCACGTCACACACACCCTTTAATCCCTTCAGGGTAGTGGGGAGGGGGTTCGAGAGGTGGGCACATGCGTGGATGTGATTCAAAAGACGGCACACTTTAGGCTGAATGAGTACCCCAGGTAACAACATCTATGTAGGAGGGACGGGACGTAGATGGCTTTAGGACCAAGCAAGGATATCTGAGCTTGTCCTACCTCCTGCTCTGAGGGTCTCACCGCTTGTCCTCAAGATAAGTAAACGCTTCTTTGTGGCGCCCAAAGCATCTCCAAAGACCCTGACCCGTGCTTCTTTTTGCTCTCCATAGCAACGCTAGCCCGAATTCAGCAAGCTCCCTCTTGCTTCTGGGGTTTCCTCAAGCGCTACCCCTTGCCTTGGTAACGTCCCTTGCCCCTTGGTCTATACAGCCTCTGGAGGTCCCGGCCTCATGAAGGCAACATTTCAAAGCCCCATAAACTAGGAGAGCTGGCCCTCTTCTGAGCCAACAAATTACCTAGACTTGGATGATAGTGGATGTTGCCTAACACCCGCTGGACCTGTGTGGAAACAGCCAGTTGCTTCCACATTACAGGCTTCAGGACTATTCCTCCATCACCAACGCGCCCATGAAGGAGCAGCCTAGCCTTGTCTGGGAGGTACTGATGCTCCAAGCTCAAGACTAATATGAGCCACCATGCACAGATGTAGCCCCTCAGGATCCCAGAATCTGTTTCCAGAAGGGTAGCTGCGTTCTCTACACAGTGCAGTCCAAAACCTTCCCCAGATCTGAACTAAGTTCCGTCAGCTCTGGATCGCAGTAGGCTTGGTGAACTAGCACCTGCCGAGATCCTCCTGTTCAGTGCGGTGCTTCGCACTCAGTTCACACCATAGTCGGTGCCCCACTGTTGCTTTATTTCCCAATTTTAACGGCTGGAAACGGGGGCAAGAAGTTAGCTGTGTCTGTGATTATCCAAACAGCATCGTCTGTTTCTCCCAAAGGGAATAAAGAGCTCGGTGAGTCTTTGTGGAATTTACCAACTCGTACAATCACGTCCAGGAATCCATTTTAGAATATTTCTATCATCTCATTTGACCCCTCATCTGGTTAATCTCCGTCCACATCCCATTCCTACCCTTGGCAACCACGCATGTGTTATTCCTATAGATTTGCCTTTTCTGGCCATTTCCTTGGAAGAGAATTGTGTGTGATTTGGTCTCTTGTGACTGGCTTCTTTCACTATGTGAGATGTCCAGCAACCAGCGTGTGTTAGTTTCTTTTTGCTATTTTTTTTTAACATTTCATGACACTGCCTGTGTCAATAGCCAGTCATTGTATGGATGTACCACACACTGCCCATTGATTTATCGATGGGCATTTTATGTTCTTATTTTGCTATGAATAAAACTACTATGAACATTTGTATATGACTTTCTGCTTTTATTTCTCTGGGCTAGATGCTTGAAATTCCTCGGTGATACGAAAATGTACTTTTCCACTTCTTAAGAAACTGCCAAGCTATTTTCAAAGCGGCTGTATGTGACAGTCCCTCTTGTCCATTTGATGGTTCCCATTTCTTCATATCCGTGCCAACATTTCCCATCTTTTTAAAGTATAACTACTATGCTGGTTTTAACAGCATCCCCTGTGGTTTTAATCTGCATTTCCCCAATAACTAATGACCTACTGACCATCTTTCCACGTGCTTATGAGCCACTGGCATCTTTTGGGGAGGAGTGAAATGTCTATTTAGATTTGTACGTATTTTAAGTGGGTTTTGTCTGCATGTTAATGATCCTATGGGTACGTGTTCTGGACACAGGTTGTCAGACAAGTGTTTTGCAAATGGTTTCCAGGCCCGCCTGCGATTCCTTCCCCTCTTCCCATCTATATTTTGAAGTGCAGACTTCTTATATTTTGATGAGAAAAAAAAGGGAGTGCATTTTTGTCCTTTCACAAACTTGGTCTCAGCTGTCCTGGGGCCTCAAAGGTCTCCTCTTGTGTCTTGTTCTAAGAGCTCTACTGTTTGAGCTCTTAAGTCTGAGTCTGTAGCCCCTGTTGGGTCCATGTTTATGCATCTCAAGCGACAATGTTCAAATTCGTCATGTGATGATCCATTGTTCGTAAGGAAGTGCTATGCTTTCTTTTTAAAGCATCTGTGTGTGCGTGAGTGTGAACATACACGTATGTACATGTGGAGACCCCATCACAGTTTCAGGTGCTCTACTCAGGATCCTTTGGGTTTCTCACTGACCAGGAGCTACCTAGTAGCCTAGAGTAGCCGGCCCTAGGAACCCTCCTGCCTTACCTCCTCACTGCTCGGATTCCAAGTGCAAACCACGGCTGGGTATCTACTCATGGTTTCTGGAGACCGAACTCAGGTCCTCCTGCTTAAAATTAAATGCTTTAGTAACTAAGCCATCTCCTCAGCCCAAGAAATGCTATCTCTTCTCCAGTGGATTGTGTTGGTGCTTCTTTTTTAAAAAATCAATTAAACAAAACCATGAGGACTTTTGGACCCTGAATTCTGTTCCTTCAATCTGTATGCCTAGTTAATATGTCAGGGCCACACTGTCTCGACCTGCAGCTTTATAAGCTATGGATGGGAAGATGAAAGTCCTTCAACTTTACTCTCTAAAAAATGTCCTTGGCTTGTTCTATGTATTTTTCATATGAGCATTAGGAACAGCTTTTCAATTTGTACACACACACACACACACACACACACACACACACACATACAATCCTTCCCAGCCCTGTGCTCTTTAAAGGATGTTTTCTTGTCCCCAGCCTTGCCAGTACAACCCTGTATAATGCAGAACCCCTAAAGCCTCAGGAAACCACATGTCTATGCATTATCTTCTCCCCGCCCCAAAGTCACTCATTTTTTCCCAAAGCACATGCAAGGCAATAAAACATAAGCAGTCTCTCCTAAAGAATACACTCCTATCAGAGTTTCTAACCCATTCTCCAACTCCCAAATAGCTTTGAACTATTTATGTATTACATTATATACTGGAAGTCAAACTCAGCAAAGACCACATCAGTCTCTGAGGGTCAGCAGCTGCTGACAGCGCCATTCCTGCAGAAAGCACTGGGCATGAGGCACTCTTTGAGTCTGCTGGTGCTGTACATGGTTGATGATAATGATCACTATAATTTTGGGAACATTTCCCAGGTGCCAGACTGTCTTAGACAGAGTGTTATGGCTGTGAAGAGACCCCATAACCAAGGCAACCCTTATAAAAGAAGATATTGAATTGGGGCTAGTTTAAAGTTTCAGAGTAAACCTGAAACTTTAAACTAGTAGTCCATTATCATTTAAGTAGTCCATTATCATCATGGTGAGAAGCTGGTAGCATGCAGGCAGACATGGTGCTGGAGGAGCTGAGAGTTCTACATCTTGATTCTCAGGCAGCAGTGAGCCACACTAGGCATGGTTTGAGCATAGGAGACCTCAAGGCCAGCTCCCACAGTGACTCACTTCCTCCAACAAGGCCACACCTCTTAAAAGTGCTATACCCTATGGGCCAAACATTCAAACCCATGAATCTATGGGGGGCCAAACCTATTCAATCCACCACACAGACCTCAAGCTTTTACTGTTCACTGGGTTTTTTTGTAGTCCCCGACAATGATCATAAGTAGGTTCTATCGTTACATGACACACAATGAGAAAACTGAAGCCCAGAAGGAGTGGTTACATACATCTGCTGCAGCTCACACAGCTAAGAGACTGGTGGGACAAGAAACCTGGCATTAAAACTTGTCTCCAAACTCTATACTAGAGCTGTTGTTAGAGTATTCACCCAGAACTCTAGTTCAGACCCGGAGTACACACACATACACACACACACACACATACACAAACACACACACACACACACACACGTGTGCACGCACCCAAAAACACTGGAATTAAATTATAATATCTAAAATAAAAAGTTATTTAAAATAGACCCCATTGCAATGAAGCGCTGAATAGTGTTGACATAATTTGCAAAACTTTATTAGATGTTAAGTACTATGGGAAAGTTTTTCCTTACGGATTTCTGCATCACTAATACTACCAGAAAAAAAAAAAAAAAAAAAAAAAAAACTGTGGGAAACATTGTCCGTATACGGCCACGATTATGTGTTAAAGGACAATCTGAAGGGAAATGAAACACATTTGAATGTTTTTATTTTTATTTTTTGAGACAGGGCCTCACGACCACGTAGACCAGGCTGGCCTCAAACTCACAAAAATCAAACTGTTTCTCCCTCCCAAGTACTGGGGTTAAAAGCATGAGCCAGCATGTATGGAATTTTTTGAAACTGTGTTACATCCCACTGTCCTTCCTGCTATAATTCAATACTTAAGAGTTGTTCGTTTGTTCTGCCATTCTCTATTCACTGTGACACACAGGAAACTTAATCTTTAACCAGTTACCTTTGAAGACTGTTTGTGTGCTTTCTAACTCATCTATTGATACTGATACTAATGTATTGACTCAACTTTTTTTTTTTTTTTGCTGTGGGGTATTAGGTTTCTGTTGAGAAGGCTGGAGAGATGACTCAGTGGTTAAGAGCACTGACTGCTCTTCCAGAGATCTTAAGTTCAAATCCCAGCAACCACATGATGGCTCACAACCATCTGTAATGGGATCTGATGCCCTCTTTTGGTGTGCCTGAAGACAGGTACAATGTACTCATATAAATAAAATAAATTTAAAAAATTTTTAAAGATTCCTGTTGAGAGATGGGAGAGAGGAAGCTAGCACAATGAAAAACTAAACAGCAAACCAGTAAAAAGCATCTATTTCTTCCGTGGACTCTGCATCAGTTCCTGCCTTGAGTTTCTACCCCGAATTCCCTCAGTGATGAAGTGTGACCTGGAAATGTAAAATGAAATAAACACTTTGTTCCCCCACCACCCAAAATGTCTATGTGGTAAAGGCTGCCTCCTTAGCTTGGTGTTACCAGGTCCTGAGGAGGTGGGGCCAAGTGGGAGGTCTTTAGGTTACTGGGATGCTCCAAGAAAACTGTGGAACCCCATTCCTATCCTCTTTCCCTTTGTTCTTTAGCCACAAGGCAAATGACATTTCAGTACATTTCCACCACAACATGCTACCACAGACCCAAAGGACCAGGCCCCCAATCATTTACCAGTGCATCTAAAAACAAAAGCCAAAGTAGATATTCTCTATGTGTCAGTTGGTTTACTATAGGAATGGGAAGTTAGGATTCATACAATCAGACTTTTCAGAACTGAGGCCATTTTATTCACTGATTTTTTGTTGTTATTGTCCCTTTTCTTGAAGGTCTTCTGGGTGGCTTTTTAGGTAACGGTGTTGTCATGGAAACAATATTTCTTAATGAAATGTTTCTAAATGAAACAAATAGATGTGAAGAAGGAAAGTGTCCCTCAGGTCTGAGCAAGGATGTCAGCTGCAGCCAGCAGATAGGAATGAAAGATTCTTCCTTATGATGGGAGGCAAGGTATAAGCTTCAGGAAGAGACAGAGAGGCAAACCAAAACCGGTAGGAACAATGGCATTGTATGGCGTATGCTGTGTGTGGTGCTGTATGAACTTGTTAATGTGCACCTATTGGTAGGTAAGCTAATACAAGGTTTAAAAATAAAAACAGTGTGCTGGTTTTAAATATTACACATAAACACATTTGCTTTCAATAAAGTGTTTGGCTGAAATTAAACTGATAACAAATTAAAAGAAATTAACACAGAGAAATAAATTATTTCCTAGCTCCTGGCTTAGGAGTTCTACTGTGGACCGCAGACTAGACGAGATGCTCCCATAGGAGGCAAACAGGAACCTTTATCCCAATCCATTGTGACTGCTTCCTTCTCTTTTTAGGTTTAGGGTCCCACTCTTATAAACTAGGATGGGGAAGAGGATATGCTAAAGATGGAGGAGCAAACATCATGTCCATTTTACATATAAGGAATCTGGAGCCCAATAGAGAATTTATCCCAAGCCAGTTTTTGGAGGAGTAATATGTAAACCCAGTGACAAATTCTCAGCTCATTCTGCCAAACTTCTGTCACCAGTTTCACTTGAGTCCAGTCTATGCTGCAATTCAATGAACTTGGCCCTCCAAACCTTATTAGAAAAAGGGTCTGTGGGAGGGGTGGGGAGGACATCAATTCAGTGTTCCCGTATGAAATGTTATAAACAAAACAAAAAACCGTTTTTATAATAAAAAAGAGAACCGGTTGGAGAGACATCCTAGTGGGTAAGAGAACTTACTGCTCTTCCAGAGGACCCAAGTTCAGTTCCCAGCACTTCCATGGGGAAGATCACAGCCAGCTGTGGCTCCAGCTCTCATGCCTCTTTTGGTTTCCACAGGCACACGCACACACATGAAACATACACACACAACACATATACATACTCACACTTGTACATGCATACACATACTCACACACAAAGTACTCTCTTTACAAACTGAAATGACTTGTTGCATTTATAAAACTGCTAAGCCTTCCCTTCACAACTTCTGTGACTTCCCACAGAACTAGGTCCAGCAACAACTGCGTCTCAGTGTGGAAAGTGAAGGGATAGAGATGGCTTAACAAGGTACAGAGATGGGACGAGAGTCACACCCATGGATTGGCAAGGTGGCTGAGAAGAAACACCTGCCCTTTGTTCATTTGTTTGCTATCCTTGGTTGCCTCTCGTTTTTGTTTAGAAGGAATCGCTCTCACGACAAAACACATCAACATCTTACTTTAGTTTCCAGTGGTAAGAACAGTGAAATTGTCCTTCTTTCTCCTGAACCACCTGCTACCTGTTGGGAAGTACAATGAATCACTGCCCCCTTCCTTTAAGGAAATGGGAAGACACCATGGGTCACTGAACCATAGGGAAGGAAATGACTTGCCTTATGCTCCATGCAGAATGACTTTAAAATTTTCATAGAGACTTGAGCATCCAGAGCCAACGTAAACGTAATAAGTGTGGCTGTGACAGAATGGTGCATACTGAAATGTTACAAAAAGCCAGGATCTCCAACCATTTTAAGATATTTTTATTGCCTTCAGTTTCCAAGCGTGTGTGTGTGTGTGTGTGTGTGTGTGTGTGTGTGTGTGTGTGTGTGTGTGTGTGTTTGTGTGTGAATAGGTTCTCTCCTTCTACCACCTGGATGCCAGGAATCAAACTGAGGTTATCAGGCCTGGCCACTAGCACCTTCACCTGCTAAGCTATCTCACTAGCTCTACCTTTGCTGTTACTGGTGTACGACAAACCGCTGGGTCACCAGATAATTTCATTGTGTTGAGAATAAAGACGAAGAAACGCTCATCTTCCACAAGCCTTTCTCTTGAGGTGCTGTTCTTCTAATGACTCTAAGCACAAGCAAAATATTCCTGACAAGGTTTTCTCCAGCCTAACCTGAGCCTGGAAAACAGGCTAATGTGACTCGCCTAGGGAACAGCGACATCTTCTGGTAGTTTGTAGATTAAATAGATTCATTCACAGCACACACACTTCCCCCCAGAAATCAGCCACTGTCTTCAAATGATGTTACTTATTCTAAAACATTTCAAACCCCTGTGAATTAAATTTCTAAAATAGTTTAACTTAAAATATTTCAAAATATCAATGTTTAGATACAAATAACACTTTCAATTGTTTTGGCATTTGCTTTGTTGTTGCCTTAATACCAAATATTTTAAACTAATGCTAATTCTCCTTTTTCTTCCCATCAAAAGTGTTTGAAAGAGAGCTGGGGTGATGGGCCAACAGGCACAAATACTTGACACACAAACATGAAAACCAGAGTTCTAATACCCAGAGGGCATGGTGGCTGCCTGTAAACAGCTCAGCATCCTAACTGCAGAGCAAGCTAGTTACAGTGAGATGTTTCCTTAGAGCATAAGATAGGGAGTGACAGAAAAAGATGCCCAAGGCCAACCACCTATACCCAGACACATGCGTGCCCACACATATGAACACACACATGTACACATGCATACCACACATACAACATATGCATAGAAAAAGTATCCAAAGCTAGGTGTCTATGGTTCATGCTTGTTAGCCCAGCATTTGATGGATGGAAGCAAGAGGAGTTCAAAACCAGCCTGGGCTATAATGTGAAACAGATGTTAATTGACCAACCCATATAGCAGTACACTCCTGTGATCTCAGCCCTTGAGGAAGCTGAGGCAGGAGGATTTCAAGTTTCATACCAGCCTAGGATACATAGTGAGACCGTGTTTTAAAATGATATTATCAGATGGTGGTGGAGCATGACTTGGATCCCAGCACTCAGAAAGCAGAGACAGAAGGGACCACTCTAGTCTACAGAGTGAATTCCAGGACAACCAGGGCTTCACAGCAAAACCATGTCTCAAAAAAAAAAAAAAAAAAAAAAGCAATAAAATAAATAAGAATGATGATGATAAGCAGATGTGGCCAATTCAATATGACCCCTGATTTCAGAAGGACTTGGGGAGTTATCTCAACCAATCCCATCCCCAAGATCTCCGATTTAATCCGAGAAAATGTGGCTTCTCCACAACCCTTTGTTAGCACAAGCATCCTTCTAAAAGGGTTCTGAATGTCCGAGCTCAGGCCCTGTCTCCTCTGTGAAGAACTTCCCTAGACTAGTCCAAATGCCTGCTTCCTGGCTCCTTACCTGAACCTATATGGTGGCTCGCCCCCTTCCCTTCTCCCTGCTCACTCGGCTATCTGCCCAACTGCAGTGCAAACCTGGGGGCCAGGCCACCGTCCATTCATATTTGTGCCCCAGGAATTTCACAATTCCAAGTCTGCAACACCTTAGAAGCTTAGTTTTTAGAAGAATGAACGCATTCAAATGGTGCTGGGTGACAAATTGCGCATTTGTTTTTCATTCAAATACTTTGAAGGTGTCTGGCATTGTGACAAAGTGTGAGTGTAACCACGCCAGGAACTTCACATGCTTTACCGCCCTCCCTGGGCCAGGAAGGTGTAACTGTAATTTGCCTGAGAAAGCGTGTTCTGCATTTTGAAAGACACCGATTTAAACCCGTTCCTTGTAAATATTTACTTTAATTCCAAAGCAGGAGCATCCACGGACATTGTGTGCTTCTGGTTTTAAGAAAGTAAACCATGGACTGGAGGGAGATGTGGCTCGATGGTTGATTAAGCCAGCAGTGAGGATGCTTGTGAAGGACCTACAGTTGGTTCCCAGCATCCACACTGCTAGCTTACAACGATCTGGAATTCCAGTTCCAGAGGATCTGACACACTCTTCTGACCTCTGAGAGGACCTACACTCAGGTGTACAAACTTGCGCCCAGGCATACACATTTATACATCATTTAAAATAAAATATTTATATAAAAAGGAAATCACAGCACAGAAGGGCTCAAAAACAAACAAACAAAACACAGAAGCCAGGAATGCAAGCATTGAACTTGGTATCCTAGTGACACCTTGTATGTTTGGGACAATACCCTAAAAATGTGACTGTCTCTTCTTGCTGTCCATGCCTGATTTACTATTTGGATATTCTAAAAAAAACCAGAGAGCAACCAGTTGCGTAGAAGTACACGTTCTAGTTCCTCTTCTGTTGCTGTGATAACACCCCCAACAAAAAGCAGTAGAGAGAGAGGTCTGTTCAGCTTACAGTTCTGGGTTATATAGTTTGTCATTGTGGGGAAGCCAAGGCAGAGACTTGAAAACAGCAAGTACATTGTATCTCCAATCAGAGGCAGTGGGGAACAAATGCATGCTTCCTTGACAAGCTCGGTGAATTTCTCTGCTCTTATATCATTCAGAAACTCCTGCGTAGAGGATGGTGCCCCCCACAGTGGGTTGAGTCTTTCCAGGTCATTTACTTAAGATACCCCCAACATGTCCATAGGCCAGTTACATATACACAGTCCTTCATTGAGACCATTACCTGGGAGGACTCCAGGTTGTAACAGGTTGACAACTAACACCCTGAAGTCCAACATTTGTCCTTCACCAACTCAAAGAAGCTATTCCAGACTAGAGTACGCCAGGCGTTCCTGGCACCAATATTGGTTTCATAACAGTTCAAAGCTAAATGTGGCAAAGGTACATGACCCAACTCAGCCCCCCAGGCACAGAAGCCCCTAGTGGGTTTAATTAAGAATGTGACTACTTACATCTGAGTCTATTCAAAGACACTTCTGGAAAATGAGATTTTGACAATTGCTCTCTGGTAAGTGTATGTAGGGTTGGTGCTTGTAGAATGTCAGACACATAATCACATAACCTGACCTGAAAACAAAACAAACTCCTTAGATGTGAGCAGCCGCAGGAGGATAGCTGCTTCTGTGGAAAGCCTTTTCCTCTACTTACAAAAACGACTTGCCATAACTTGGCTCGGTGACGAATACCTGTAATCCCAGAACCCAACAGGCTGGGGTGACAGTCAAGACAGCAAGACTTTGTCTCACAATCAAGTAAACACAAAGAGGACTTCAGTTTGGCTTTTTTTTTTTTTCTTTTACAATTTTGACTTTGTTCCAACTCATGAACAAATAAATAACTTTGGCCTAATTCTTTAAAAAAACGGAAGACAAACACACCTTTATCTGGCTCCAAAGTCCGAGCACTGCATGCTTTTAGCATGCCTTCAGCATGCCTCACCTTGGCAACATTACATCACTGCAGTTAGAAAAGTCAGCAGGCTTAGAGTCACGAGACTGAAACTTTCAGCAATGTTGACTTTAACGTATAAATTCTAAACATGTCTCTATACTGTACCTTTCCATAAAACATCAAACACAGAGTTCATCAGCAAGCTGGGCCACTGATTGTGTGTGTGTGTGTGTGTGTGTGTAACTCTCAGACAGATCTGAAGCAACTGAACCATACTTCCATTATTATCAGCACATTTCAGAATGACCCTGCTTGTTCTTCCTGTGAGATGCCTTATCACTTGACTGCCCCTAAACTTACTATGTAGCCCCGGCTGGTCCCCAGTGCACAGAAATCTACCTGCTCAGCCTCCCAAATGCTGGGATTACACACCTGAGCTGCCACGCCCCACTCAGCACTTTCCAAAAGGGAAGCTTTAATATAGAACATGCAAGTAACATCCTGTGCCTTTTGCTAGCAGCAGATGTGTACCATGGAGCTGCTTTTAAGTTTTTGCAGCGGGGTCACACAGGAGACAGAAATCATGCTATTTGAATGGGGGGGGGGTGTGATTATATCTATTCTTTGTCAATTTCATGTATATTGGTTTGATGACTCACACCCTATCAAACCCCTCACAAGTCCCATTCCCACCGTTGTCTTTTTCTTTGTTTCATTTTGTGACCCACTGAGTTTAACCAGGGCCATTCACAGGAACCTGGGTGGGAGCTACCCAATCAACTGAATTAACATGAACTGAAGACAATGCCTTTCACCAGCATCCACCAGTTGTTTCCCAGGGAGGGGTGGGGCCCTGAAAGACTCCTAAATGGGAAGTTTTTAACAAAGTAATTATTAGCTAGAAGCTAGTTAACTTAAGAGAAAGTTGCAAAAAAGACACCCAAGTAGCAGGTGCTATAAAAAGCAGCTAAGGCGGGGCTCTGTGCCAAGGAAAGGGCTTTGTTTCACAGCAGGGTACCTAAGACAGGAAGGCTCAACCCTACTACTGCTTTCCTGAGAAATCCCAGTCTGTTTCCACCAGGTGAAGAGCACCAGGCCACAGCGGCAGAGTTGACTGCTCCACAGTAGCCAGAGGCAGCTCTGCGGCTTAGACAGCTTGGCTTCTGTGACGGAGCTCCAGTGCCCTCTCCTGATGAAGCCTGGCATTTGTCAGCCAGGAGCAAGTTTAGAGCATCCAGTTCAGGCAGAGTTTGGAGCTTGGAGCTAAGCTGAAAAGTGCCACAGTTTACACCTTTGCACTGCTGAGTACAGCTTATGCACTATCGTAGAGAATAGCCACCATTGTCCTCCCCCCCACACACACACACCCCGCCTCTGCCCCGCCCCCGCCCCCACAACCATCCTCATCTGTCAATCAGATCAGCAGCCCTGACTACTGAGTTTGATTTCTGGCACCTCCCACTTGCTCCATCTTCAACAGTCATTTCCCAGCGTGCATACTGGTGAGGCCACATCAACGGTGAACAATACATGCTTGCTACATAAAACAGTCTCAACTAAAGCATCTCCAGAGTTCACAAAATGACACAGTGAGATACGGAGCACCGAACTCCGGGTGGTCGGAAAATGCAGCATCCACTCCTAGTCTGACCTCTTGGACCCTCTGACTCTACATTGCACTCAGAGAGGGACCGGGCTCAACTCCATTTAATCCAAACCACACTGTGAAACTCTTCTAGAGTTTTAATTACTAGCCATAAAAGAAGGCATACTTTACTTACTGAAGGCATTTTCTCAGGCTTTTCTTCTAGCTTGTGTATTTTACATAGTAGTTGCAATACAAAATGTGTTTGAGCCAGTGTATACTTGTATTTCCTTCATCCAGGAGGTGAGGTGGGGGCGGGGTGGCGGGGGACTGGTCTGGAGCCAGTCTGAGCTATACTGTAAGACCCTGTATCAAAACAAATGTCTCACTGTGTGAGACATAAACAAAAACAACAGCTGTCTGGCATTTTAACCCTTGCCCTCAGGAAGCAGAGGCAGGTGGATCTTTGAATTCGAGGCCAACCAGGAATAGTAAGACCTCACATTTTTAAAGCAAATAATTCAATCAACAAGTGGGCAAGTTAACCAAACACTTCTCAAGTGGGGGAAGATATGAAATCAGAACCTTACATGGCAAGATATTCAAATTAACCTGGCTATACAAAAGTCCTCAGGGAGGGGCAGCTAATAAGTAACTTTTAACAAGTGTAGGTTACCTAAGGGATACATACAGAGTTTTTCAAGTAATTCTACATATTTAAAGTTTAAGTTACAAAGATGGCTATATTATCTCCTAATTAAAAATTCAACACTAATATCAAGTTACATTATAAAATAAAAAAGAGGGCCAGAGAGATGGCTCAACAGTTAAGAGTTGTTATGGGGCTGGTTTTTCAGAGAACCTGAGTTTGAATCCCAGCAACTACATGGTGATTCACAAACATTTTAACTCCAGGCCCAGGGTATCTGCAGTGGTTTAAGAATTCCTCCTGTATAAATATATTAATATAATCAATATAACATTAATAAATATAAGCATATTCCTATAAAAGATGCTTCATCCGTAATCGATGGAACTGTTTGAAAATAATTAGGGAGTGTAGCCTTGGAGGTATATCACTGGGAGCTTGAGCTTTGAGGCTTTAAAAGCTCACCCCATTCCCAGTGCCCCACCTCTCTTTCTCTGCCTCATGCTTGTAGATCAGGAAGGTAGACTCCCAGTTACTGTTCCAGAACTATGCTCCCTACCATGATGGGAGACCGTGAATTAAATGCTTTCTTTTGTATGTTGTCTTGGTCATGGTGTTTTGTCACAGAAATAACCAAGATATGATCCAACCCCTCTTTTGCCTTCAAAGGCACTGCATGCACATGGTACACCTATATCCATGCAGGCAAAACATGTACAGACATAAAAAACCTAAAATAACTACCTAAGTGTTCCAAAGAAATATTCTTCAGTAACAATTTTATTCCATGTAAAACATTTCCCAAAAGAAATATTAGTATTGTGTAAAAAATAAATCAGGTAAAGCTGCGAAGGTATCTGACAAAAACTGCTTTTCATTACTTGAGTGACTTCTGTGTCCTCCAGTCCTTTTGAAGTCATGCCACTCGAGTGCAGCACAATCAGGAATGAGGTGTTACTGCTGATTCACGTTTTACAAGTGTGCTTTAACTGGATGCTATCAGCATTGGTATCAGCATGAAATGTACTTTGTAATAAAGTCCTACAATTTATACCCATCATGTGCACACACATATATAATCTGAATGAACATTCAGCCATTTAATAAACTTCATATGATTTATTTAAGGATTGCTGGTTCCAGATAATTAAAAACCACAAACTGTATGGCAGCAACTATAATACATACAGAGATTTTTAGGAGTTTTATTATTATCACATAACAGTGGAATATACTTTTTAAAAATACAAATGACGTCTATAGCATAAGGCTCTGTGGTAGAATCAGCAAGTTAACAACAGACATCAGAACGGTTCCAAAAAGTGAGGTGTAGCCTATTAGAGTTGACTCCTTCCTTCCTACTAGTGACTGATTACAGACACCAAAATTTCCAAACAAGGTTTCTGGGACGTCTAGAAAAAAATTAACTGTAGTAATAACTAGCGAGGTCAGACATCACAGCAAGCTAACATTGAACCTGTTGGTACCCAATGGCTTGCTCATTTTTAGACTTTACTATATACTTAAAACAATATGGCAGAAATCTCAAAAGTTTACTCATTAAATATAGTTTAAATATTTTTTGTACAAATCTCCTTTTGAAAATGTAATTTATATATGCCGCAACCTCAGAAGTTTGAACTGAAAATCAAGTATGAAGGCAATAGTTGAGAATATCGTGTCAGAGTGCTCTGTTTCCTGTACAGACCAGTACATAGCTCTTCTGTGATACAACATGGAAGAAAGTGAGCCTAAATATATTCAAGTAAAGGCAGAAAAATACACTGCTATTTGAGGCAGATCATGCTAAAATATAACTTACAATGATTAGTTTGCATGTAAAATGGTTAATAATGTTTTTTAAACCAATGGAATTAAATATAAGTTAAATTTTGCAGCATTTTTCCTGTACTTTTTCTAAGCATACATTTCTTTGAAAAATAAGACTGGAAAAGCGAATGACCCAATCCTTTGTGTTACCGCCTACTGCCTTACAAATGCACACAAATTAGCACAGCATCAAGATTCTTCCCTTTCAATGAAGACAAATGAAAATGAAGGTAGTTAGCAAGTGGACTTCCAGTTACCATCAACTCAAGGTTTTTAATAACAAGATTTACAAGCCAAAATAAAACATCTGATTTAAAAACCGCTGTTCAGGATAATTAAGTTGTCCTTTTGCACTAGTAAGGACTGGCTCTTTAAAAACCTGAAGGAGTTTGTAATAGGGAGAAAATCCTCCATGCTTTAAAAAACTCAACTTGTTGGATCCACACAACTCCTGTGCTGGCTGGCATGGAAGCAGGTGTTTTCTGTCACAGAAACAAGCCATCTCCACAGAAGCAGTTTCTCCAGGCCAGCCTCATACTGATGTAAATCAGCCTTCCCATGACCAACACTGCAGTGACCCTCCAAAGGCAGCACGGGACGCCTCACCCGAAAAGATCTTTCAGATCATTGCTAGCTGAACTGCTACTGGTCATAGTAGTTGGTGGTGGCTGTGCAAAGTTCTGTGGGCTGAAGAAAGGGTTGCCCTGCATACCAAAGGCAGCCTGTCCCATCACATTGACCTGTGTGCCCATGGCTGCACTGCCCATGCCTGGAGAACCTTGAGGAGGTACAAACTGATTCAGCCATTGATTTGGTTTCTGTTGGGACAGCTGGTTCATGCTAACCTTGGGTTTCTGAGGGCCAAAGAGATTATTAAGGGCAGACATATCAGTTGGTCTCTGTTGAGTCTGCTTCACGCTAGCAGGAGAGATACTCAGAGGGCTGAAGTTTGACATAGTGGGGGGTGCTCCCAGAGTCATGTTCACGCCAGCTGTGCTTGTGCCACTGAAGAAGTTCTGGTTTGGATTGACTGGCATGTTGAACCCTGAAGTCTGAAAGCCCATGTTGGCATTTAGGCCATTGGTCAAATTTCTCTTTGTATTATCAATTGGTGTAGAAAACATCATGCTGAGGCCCATGGAAGGAACCGAGGTGAAGGTACTTGAAGCAGAAACCTTAGGAGTGCTAACAGAAAGGCTGGTCAAAGACGACATGTTTTCCATCAGTGTGTCTGTCAAGTCCTTAGTCTGAAAAATAAGAGCAAATTACTTTATCCCCAAGAAACCCAAATTCCTTCCCAATCAGTAACCATTTGACAAATCACATGATAAAGAACAGATTACAGTCAAGCTGATGATCTACACCAAGTCTGAGAGCTAGCCTGCGGACCAAATAATGACTCCTACGTATTATTAGACGGCTTACAAGCAAATCCTGGCAATCGATTTGATGATAGCACATGGTAAGTTTACAGGAAAAATGCTCCCAGGACAGAATGGCATTCTTCTCATTAGACTGGTCATAAACAGGAAAAAATTGTATTTTTTTATTTTGAATTTTATCAAGATTTCTGGAAATTTCCTTTCTCTGTTCTTCTATAAGTATCTAACAGTTATTCTTGATTTAGCCCTCTAAGGAAGCTGTAAGAGAGAGGTGATGAGAACAGGGAGTAGTTAGTGAGAGCACCGAGATCCAGCAGTGAGTGCACTCTGTGAGCAGGGTCCTTGAGGGCAGCAGCGCTGCACCGGGGCGAGCCGTGCTCCGCACAGAGGGAAATCAATGCAGGCCATGGGGTGCCTCTTCCTAACCTACGCTACCAAGCCAGGTAGAACTAGAAGCCGAAGACAGGCAGCTTCTTCCAGATGAGAAACACTTAAGGGCCTGAAAAGAACACGTCTGAAAATGGCACTATTAACCCACAAATTTTCTGAAGATGTCACTAGCTCCCTGCACTTGCTCTTTGGTTGCCAGCACTGAGACTAAACATGGCACTGCACGTGGGGCAGGTGGCTTGAGCTGTCACTCATAGTACTGTGTCACTTTGCCCTTTTAGCACATCTGCCCAGCACTACTGTTTCCACCCTACTCCTTACTAGTGAGCATGCTTGAAACTGCAGAGACACGAACCTGTTTGACAGGAGCGATGGGAGTGTGGACTTGGGGCTTAAGAGGCTGCTGACTTTTCAGCTTCTGTGCCTGCTCCTGTTCTTTTGCTAATTTCTGCTTTTCTTCAAGTGTTAGTGACCCCTGAAAGGGAAGCAAAACAAAACAAAATTCAGCCACAACTTAATACCCCATCTGGAAAAGAAGATTTCATCTGGGGTCAGATACATGTAGCACAGTTGATTAAGCAGTGCTTACGACTTAGTGAAAGGCAGGTGTTCTAGTGTTGGAGACCCTGAATCTACCACATCTGACCTCAGGGAAACTCTCGGTACCAGCTGCAATGTGTCCAGTATAAAACAACTTACAACTAGAATTACTGATTTCAACTTTAAAATCTTAGTCTGAGAGTTAGTGAGTCAGCCCTAGTGGCACAAACCTGTAATCCCAGCTACTTAAAAGCCTGAGGCAGGAGCATTACAAGTTCAGTGATGGGTTGCAGAGCACAAGGTCACTCAAGTCAACTTACAAGAGATGGTGTCTCAAATCACAAACGTAAAGAAGTTAGAGGGATGACTAGTGGGAAAAGCAGTTGGAGAACCTCAATTTGGACTCCAGAACCCAAGTAATGCCAGACACAGCAGCGTCTATGATCCTAGCATCCTACAGGGATACACAGTAGAAACAGGAGAATCCCAGAAAGCTTGTAGAAACCAGCCCAATACACAGGGGCAAACAAGTCTTCTTGTCTCAAAGTAAAGAGCCAGCACCGTACCTATCCTCTCTGACCTCCACACACACAACAGGTACGTGCACACAAACACACACACAAACACAAACACTCCCACATGTATACACACACATATACACAGGTGCACAATGACAAGCATATACCACAGCAGGTATGTACACACACACACACACACACACACACACACACCAAAACAGGTATGTACACACAGACACATGCTTGTGAGCACACATACACACTCACACACATAAACATGTAGCTGTTTGTTTTCTCATGCTAATTAGGTTCCCCAAAATACCTGCTTGCAGTGTCCTACATGTAAGGCTGAGAGACCCTGCCCCTAGTTGGTTTTGATTGGTAAATAAAGTTGCCAGCAGCCAATGGCTGGGTAGGGAGACAGAGGAGGAGCTTTTGGGACTCCTGGGAACTAGATCTAGGAAGGAGGAAGGGAGAAATCTGCCATGCTGAGGGTAAGAAGATCCAAGCTGCTATGCCTGAGAGGTGCCAAACAGAGAACACAGCTGCCATGCAGGAGTCAGGGGATCAAAACCCAAGAGGGCTACATGTCTGGGTCTAGGCCAGCAAAGATGGAATAGATTTTAGTAAGTAATAACTTGGGGATATCAGAGGATGAATTAACCACATGGAGGTTAGAAAGTGGCCCAGCCATTGGTCTGTTTAAGGCATATCAAAATATAAAGGCTGTGTTTGTGTGTATTTCATTCAGGAACCCAGAACACTAGGGCAGGTAGTGAGGAGTGCCTGCGCTGCCGGAATCCATTTGAGTAGCAAGAATTAAATACACACACATACATACATGCACACACGCTCACATACACGTGCACACACATGAACACACACACACAAAGAACCAAATGAGATCACTCAGCAGGGAAAGAAGTGTGCCACCTAGTCTAATGACCTGGGTTCAATTCCAGTGTCCTACACTGTGGAAAGGAGACAAATGACTCTCAGTTTTTCTCTCATCAGCACGTAAGTGCTCTGACATGCATACATAATATACCCACATACAAAATAAGAAACTAAACAAATATGATGTCAATGTCTGCATCAGGTTGATAAATGACTTTGCATTCATGTATTTCATTAACAGCAAGCTCATATGACTTTTTTTTACATTTTGTAAGCCTCTGTATCCAAGTGTCAATTAGCTCTGTGCACATAGATATATGTACATATAGAAATATGATAGATAATCATAGTTTGTAAATAAATACAAGAATGAACTCAACAGTAGTAGGATATTTATTGTGATTTATTGGATACTAACCAAAATTTTAATAGGAAAGTATTACCTTATAGTGTACTATTCAAAATCATAAGAACAGCAAATCTTTAAAATGGAAACTGAACAAAACCTATACTCAAATTTCAGGTTATTTATAAAGTAAAATTGTATTTAATTTAAATTTTTCTTTAAAATGTCATTCAGCACTAATAAGTCATATCAGCATTTTATATATACTCACTTTTATTGTATTTTTGCCAAAAATGTATAACCTGGGCTTGGTAAGATGGCTTAGCAGGTAAGGACACCTGCCACCAAGTGTGATCACCTGAGTCTGATCCTCAGGACTCACATAATAAAGGGAAGAAGTGCCTTCTACAGGTTGACCTCTGACCTCCAGAGGACGTCACGTACATCAGGGCATCTACATGCTCACATATCAGATCCTCACACACTAAGTGAAAGAGGAGGTAAGTGAATGCATAGCCTAGGGTAACTGACAGATATTCTTTTGAACATGTCGAGGTGAACAAGCTGGGGCGGCACAAGCCTGTAAACACTGCATGTGAAGGTGAAAGCGGGGGACCGGGAGGTCAAGGCTAGCCTCTGGTTCCATAGCAAGTTCATAGGACTAGCTGGGCTAGCCTCTGGTTCCATAGCAAGTTCATAGGACTAGCTGGGCTAGCCTCTGGTTCCATAGCAAGTTCACAGGACTAGCTGGGCTAGCCTCTGGTTACATAGCAAGTTCATAGGACTAGCGGAAACAATATCAGAAACAAAACAAAACAAACAAAAACCAACTGAGTGAATATCTGAAGGCCATAAACATTAGGTGTCACAACAGAATTAAAAACAAAACAAAACCCAGAAAGGCAAGGCAGCTGGGCTAACAAGGAATGGATAATGACTCAGTATTCACTCTGATAGGAATGCAGTAAGAAGAGAGTTCAAATACTGAAAAGCTGGAGTTGAAGCGATGGCTCAGTGGTTAGAAAGGGTGCACCTGCTCTTCCATATCTGTTCAGACTCACAACTCACTGTAACTCTAGCACCCGAGGACCCAACACCCGCTCCTGGCCCCTGTGGGCCTGCACTCATGCAAACAACCTCCCACCAGCACAAACACACACAATCAGTTACTGAAAGGCAGTAATGCAGGAGACATAGTCAGTCGCCTAACCACACGTGATGGCACCCTGCAGGCAAAGTCAAGCCATGGACACAGGGGTGGGAGCGGAAGTCAAGTAGCAAAGTAAAATAAAAACAGCTTCTACACACTCCTGCCCAAGACATATTTCCTTGAAACTCTAGGTCGTGGTTTATAGGAAGCCTCACAATAGAACTTTTACGTAGAGAAACTTACTCGTTTCTGTTTACCCTGCAGCCCATCTTCTCTACTTTCTGATTCACTGCCACTGAGAAGGTCCGTTCCAATGTTGTTAAAGACCTTATCAATCTGCTGAAATACAAGTCCAATACTTGAAGACATTTCAATAACAAAGCCATTTGTTCCTTAAAGACTAAGAACTCTTATGAGGACTCTCAGACATTTCCTGTAAGATAAATGTCCTCTGACCTGACTAGTGGAGGGTGTCACTTTTGTCTCTTCAGAAGTGCTCATTTGATTCCCTATGTCCAAAGACCTGCAAGATAGATAAAATTATGGAAAAGTTGTTAAAAGAAGCAAACATTAACTTCATTCCTCAGCTCAGATGTTTCCATTGTTTTCTACTGTTAATGTCTATTTGCCCAAATAATGACAACAACTCGATGTCATCATCTGGGGCCACGAAAGCTTGATGACCTGAATTCAACTCCCAGAACCACGTAAAAGAAAAGCCAGAGGTGGCGGCATGTGACTGTAAATCTAGCAATCCTACAACATGGGACAAAGACGAGAGAATCTGCTGGAAACTCCGGGGCTAGAAGCCTGCAGTGCACAGCACACAGAAGTCAGAAACCCTGCCTCAACAAGGTAGAAGCCAACTACAAGCTGTCCTCTGAACCACCCTTGATGCTCTGTGGCATACATGCATCTGCACTCCTATGTAAACATCACACACACACACACACACACACACACACACACACACACACACACTCATTCTCCCTCTCTTTCACTCTCTTAAATACACAATCAATAATTCTTGAAATGTCTGCATATGTTTGTTTTGTTTGTTTTTGAATTCACTGTTTATCATTTGGGCCAGCAGGCTAGAGAGATGGCTCAGCAGGTAAAAGCACTTGCTATACCTCCAGATGGGCTGAGTTCAGTTCCCAGTACCCACACCAGGTGACTCACACATACTTGTAACTCTACTTCCAGAGGCATCCAATGCCCTATTCTGGACTACAAGGGCACCCACATGCACATACACAAACATACACACTGGTACACACACATACGTGCAATCGATAAATAAACCTTGGGGGAAATATTTAAACCAGTGAGATGTCTCAGCAGGAAAAGGCACTTGTAGCAGACTGACAACCTGAGCTCAGTTCCCTGGGCCCCACAGAGTGGCAGGAGAAACTGAGTCCTACAAGCTGTCCTCTGACATCCACATAGGTCGTGCACATGCCATACACATAAAAAACATGAACAAACAAAAAACCTTTTTTTTAAACTTAAGATTTACTAGAAAAAATATAAAAATTTAAAACTTTAATAAAACATTTATTAGTGAATATACCAGTACGCCATGAGACATAAGTCTGTTTATTACTGTTGAAGATTTTAACGCCTGAGTTTGTGATATAAGCTAATGATTAAGTTTAGGATATAAACAATAAATCCTGTGATATGGCCAGATTTATGGCTTGAAAAGGAGGAAGGTTTCAGATAGGAAACAAAAGGAAAGAGCTGCTTTGTCCATCCAATACAAATACTAAATATTAATGTTTTGTCTAAGGCTAAAGGTTCATGTTCAGTATGTGCAGGGCTCTACATCCAATGACGAAAGTCAAATGTTTCCACCTGAAGTACATTTCAAACATTAATTTTATGACCTTAATGCATCAAACCTCACATATACCTACAACACAGAAAACAGAGACACCAGGGCTTTTTTGTCTATCGTGAGTATTTATCTCCTTAAGTCTTTACCTTTTACCGGGACAGAAGCTAAAGATCCTTTATTTTTGAACCTTGCTAACGATTCATACAATTTTCTGACTTTCAGAAGTCTCTTGAGGTATCCTAAACTCAGGTGTTTTACACTGAAGCAAATAACATAGTAAACGTTTGACTTGAATATCAATAGCATTTACAATGAACAATTTCCATCTTTGTCTTCTTTTGAATGACAGTGTTTTGCAGTAATTCTGAAAACCCCTCTAACAATAAAGAGGCAAATGGTATCTTACTACATGCTTCCATATACCTGGGGCTAGAGAAGAGATGAAGAAATCATAACATTGGGATCACAGATCCCAAAAACACCAGTGTCCTTGTTCTTGGTGCTTAGCGGGCTGATAATACCACTGGCTGATTCCAACAATAGATCTTCTCATGTAGATAAAATGCTAAGATCATTTCATATTCCTTCCACACCTGCACTCTATTCTCAACACCTCCCTATTTTATTGAATTTAAAATTACTAATCTGTCGAAAATTTTTAAATGGTTCATATATAATCAAATGAAAAATCTATCAGTCTTCCTATTCAATACTTCAGAAAACCAACCATGAGCCATCCTGAACTAACAGTCCTATGCTGCACAAGTGCAGCCTGCTCACCTCTGCTGCTCCTGCATTATGTGAAGCTGCTCCAGCTTAGTCCTGTGCTCAGACTCCAGTCTGCTCAGCATCTCCTTGATGACAGCAATGAAGGAGCTGAACTGTCACAGTAAAGATGGATACGGTGAGGGCACAACGCCTTTGCAGCTCGTGGAATCAATTCCAACAACACAGAGACAATCCCAAGGGAGCAGGACTCACACACACAGCCAAGCACACAACATGGGCAGTCTGTTAGCTGGGCGTGCCAGAGCACACATCCAGCCACGGAGAGGTGACAGGATGCCCGGTAAGGCTTTACATTCCGGAAAACACATCTTAACGAGTGCCACGTCTCTGTTTACCTAACAACTACTACTCAGAGGCTTTAGGCACGTTTACTACTGGCAGTCACACATTGATAATTTGTGCCAACTAGAAGAAAGTTCATTTTAAAATACTTAGAAATCCTTGTTTATTCATAAAAAACAATTGGCTAAAATAAACTTGTTTTCTGAAAAGATAGTCGAAACAAACAGTTCACAATTCTACTTTAATAATGGAAGTTTATAAGAATGTGCACACACATCCTCTTCCTCTCCCTCTCCTCCCTCTCCCTCTCCCTCTCCCTCTCTCTCACTTTCTCTCTCTCTCTCTACCACCCTCTTAAGTCTCCCATGACCTGAATAAAATCTATTCTGTACTATACCATTGTGTGGCTGGTCCCTCAGGAGGAAGGGATTCCCAACATGGGCCCCCCAGAGGCATCTCCCTTGCCCCCAGGCCTTGCCACACCTCCATGGGCCATATGCCCCCCACTCTCTTCATCCTTCCCCTAACATTGGTGCTGAAACCCAGGACCTTTTCACAACATCCCCACTGCCCTCAGCAAGTTCCCCCAGCAGTGCTTCATCTTATGAGTGATACAGTATATCTGTCTAAGTTCACCATGACTTCCTGCTGGGTGGACTTACTTAAAACTACACAGCATGGTAATAAAACGTTATGTACAAAGCTCAAATAAGACAGAGACTGAACTTGTCCACGGTAATGAAGACAAAACACTGTCAGCCCCTCAGAGGCCTTCTGGTACTATCTGTAGGTTGTCTCCCAACCCGACACTCTGTGTCAACACTATCCTGCTCTACAGTAGCGCGCACTACACAGCTTCCATACATGCGTGAGTGAGAGCGCCCAGGAAAGCGCCTTCCGCATCCAGCTTCATCTGTTCAGCATTCCATTTGTGAGATCCACCCCACTTTCACAGAGCTCGTACAGAACGGGCTGAATGCAGCAGGTCCCATCTGCCAATCTTAGATCTGCCTACAAGGTAGACTTTGGCTATCTGGGAACTAGTAATGGTGGCTTTCAATACTTAACTCTCTGTATAAATATACTCTTTTCTACTTAATAAACTCAGACTACTTAAAATCACAACCAACAGAAGAGGGCACTCTTTAGTTAGGAAGTTTAATCATTAAGACAAACAGAAAAACAGATCACAGCCATGCTAAAGCAAAGGAAAATAACAAAAAGTAGGACTCAAATGATTTCTGCAGATAAAAATAGGCCCTCCAAAATCAGAAAGCGTTTTAGACAGAACAATGTATCCTAAAATAAGTACCTGGGATTTTAAATTTTATTCTGTTCTATTTTATGTACATGACTGTTTTGCCTGCAAGTATGTATGCAGAACATGTGCATGCGTGGTGTCCAAAGAGGTGAGAAGAGGGCATCAGAGCCCCTCGGTCCAATGGCTGTGACCCACCGCGTGGGTGAAAAGAAACAATCCCATGTCCTCTACAAGAGCAACAACCACTGAGACTTTCCTCCAGCCATTTCCTATTGGAAATGTTTGAAAATATCCTAAACCAGACAGAAGATAACAAAAAGCTGCTGGAAACTGTTTTAAGCAGACTGTACTATTCATTTTCACATTCACTGCTTCCTGTGTGCCAACCATAACTTGACGCTGAGGAAGAAGAAAGCTTAGTAGGTTTGCCTTACTGCTTCAAAGGAAGGCTGGGGGCTAACGAACCACACACTTCTTCACCTTCAGAACTCTGCCTGCTCAGCACTCTGGCCGGAGCCCATGCCTTCCTCTCCTCGGACCTTCTTTCTTCACTGTGATTGTTTTCCCCCTGACTAAATCTTCCTGCCCATCTCTGGCTGGTTTCCCGTGTTTCACTGGACAGCAGGTTCGACTGATTTCTCGTGATCGGGCTCTCTGGCACTGAGCGACGACTGAGCTATGATGAAGCAGCAGCAGCTCCAGCCTGTGTGCTCTGCCTGACACACAGCTGAGAGAGAACTACCAACAAGGCATGCAAAGACACTTCTGTAACAAGCTCTGAACATGTCTCCCTTGGCTCAAACATTTACATCTTCAAAGTTAGATACTTAACCTAAAGCATATAGATCTCTAAGCCCATCAACACCACCTTCCTTTATTTTGTCTCATTACTCCTTCTCTGGGGCAGGGAGTCTGAAAATGGTTCACAACCCCCACTCATTTCTACTGTTTATGTCACTGTGACCCTCGGACTGCTGAGTATGGGTAAGACCCACACTTGCTTCTAACCAACAGACTATGACAAGGCTAACAGGGTATCACACTTTCTTTCCTACACAACAAGACACTGACTTCAGTCTGCTGGACAAGGCTGTTTGGGAAGGGAACCGTGTACAAAATTCACAGCAACATCTGGCTAACACACAGCTAAGGCCCTCAGCCCAACAGCCCAAAGGGAGCCAAATCTTGCCAAAGACCATTTAAGCAAACTAAGAACCCTATGCGTCCTCAGATGGACCTTCAAATGAGACCCAAGTTCTTGATTATAGTAACAAATTCACCTAAGCTACAACCTGGCATGGCCAACTCATAGAAAATGTAAGATTAGTTAAAAATAACTAAAAATACTAAAATACTCAACTTATGGTCATTTATGTAGCAATAATATCCAAATACAGTCTGTGACTGTTCATATCGACACACAGACCCAAATTTAAAGTGGAGACAACCTTAACGTCCTTCAGCACCCTGTCCACCTGCTCCAATGAGGCCTTTAGGCCTATCCTACTCTGCAACTTTTATTAACTTCATGGCATGTTTTACTTGTTCTGGCCACCAACATGTGTAAATAATAAAGCACATAATACAAGTTGCAAACAGGGAAAGAAACTGAATACATATAAAATGTCCCACCTGATTGAGGTTAAGATTGTTTTCAATGCTCAGGGGGATGAGATGAGGCAGTACTTTTCCAGCCAGCTGCTCTTTGGTGATTCCCAACTTTTTATGAGTAAAAGTACATTTATAAATACCTGAGGGAAAACAGTGTAATAAGTTTTAGAAACTAACACAAAGTTCATAGAAACCATGAAAATACTGCATCCACAGCAAGTCTTTTTGGACATGGGTGTGGTGCAGCTTTCTTTTCGTGTGGACACAAAGGCCGGCTATACTGTCAGCCCAGGCTTGGAAACAGGCCCAGGCCTGCTCATCCCGAGCTCTTCTGGTTCAATGACCACCCAAAACTAAAGGCATGGTTACTACAATCCAGCAGTGAGCCCTCATCCTTACATGTGGAGCATCTATTCCCGGAGTTTAAATCCAGGGGCCAGGAGCACGCGTCTGTGGGGACTCATCTACACCTCCACTCAGTGCTTCTGAAAGTAAAGCTCACTGCAGTAGCTTTGCCTTTGTCCTTTAGACTACTTTATGGAAGAAAATTATATAGTCATATCAGCCAAGATTATAGATTATATTACTTCTCCTCGTTCTCCCAATCCTGGAAATCAAGTCCAGAACCTGCCCATACTAAGTCAAGTGTCCCATTATAGCCCAGGCCTCTATAAATGACAAGAACATATTTCCTTTGCTGTTAAAACAGAGAATAGTTATATTGTAGCATTTTTCTATTCATTCTACAACTGATTAATGTCATAAACATAAAGTGTGATGTTTTATAGACTGAACATTTCATTACACAACAATTGTACAAAATGATAAAGATAACAAATGACATTAAGTTTTCAGCTACCTAGAATCCCCATGAGGACTGCAGGTTCCTTGGAGGGAATCTGCTGTAAGAAGGGCAGGATATCATCCAGTACAAACCACTTATCCAAGTACTCCAGGATCTTTCCTAAGCACACTAATGAATTCACACGAACCTATTAAAACAAAGAAATTGCATGTAAATTTGTCATGTAAAATTTTGTTAATGTAAAATGAAATATTTAGTGCAAATTTAGTCATCAAATAGACATATGCTAAAATCTCAATAAAAACTGGGTTACAGAAGTCGATTTTACAAAGCGTGGCTTTTTTAACATAAGAAATTTGCTCATTTACTCATTTTCCCAACATGTTCCAGAAAGAACCAGACTGTTTCACTGAGATACTAGTAGATAAAAACAAGGAACAGGTTACCCTTGTAACATGCATTCATTCATTCACCCACTCATCCATCTCTATGCTAAGGGATAAAACTAGGGCCTATTAACCAAGCTGTCAGTGAGCAACAATCCCAGTTCTACAGTTTATATCAGGTCTTTAAAAGCTTTTATATGTGTTTACTAGTAAAATTTATAGGACTGGAGAGCTGGCTCAGCTGTTAAGGGCACTGACTGCTCTTCCAGAGGTCCTGAGTTCAAATCCCAGCAACTACATGGTGGCTCACAACCATCTGTAGTGAGATCTGATGCCCTCTTCTGGTGTGTCTGAAGACAGCTATAGTGTACTTACATATAATTAATACATAAATCTTTTTTAAAAAAAGATTTAACTATAAAAAGGAATATATTCCACCAAGTGGGCAATTTCACAGTGATTCAGCTACTTTACATAGGTTCAAGTCATTCTTAAAACAAAATATTTTAACTGAAATTATCCATATTTATCTATGGCCGTACAATCCTGGATGTTCCCAATCTCATATAAAATTATCCACATCCGAACAGAGTTGTTAATACTTACTAAAGTTACCATTTGTAACCTCCTAAAATCTCTAATTCACTCAACTTTTGATACACATCATACCCTAGATTTAGCTGAAATTGATACATTTACTCACTAACTGTGTTCCTCGTGTCCTTCCACAACATGCATGTGGAAGTCAGAAGATAACTTTCCACAGTTGGTTCTCTTCTTCCAGCAAGTACATTGTGGGGATCAAACCAGGTGGTAAGGTTGGCAGCATATACTGCTACCCACTGAGCCATCTCACTGGCCCCTTTAGCTGGCATTTATGAGGACCAAGTACATTAGGCCAGGTCTGCTGGCACCTGTAATGCAGTTACTCAGGAGATGGGAGTAGGGAGAGCTCAAGTTCAAGGCCTACCTGGGCTACAGAGCAAGCTCAAGGCCAGCTTGGGTAACTCAGTAAGACCATGTCCTAAGATAACAAGAAGTAGACTGGATCTCAGCACAGTGATGCTCATAGAACCCAGCATTTGGAAGAAGCAGGTTAGGTGTGTAAAGGTCAGCTGATATACAAGTTCCAGGTTAGCTTCAGCCTGGGCTAACCTCATACACACAAAACAAAAAAAACAAAAAACAAAAAACAAAAAAAAAAAAAAAAACAAAAAACAAAAAACAAAACAAAAAACAAAACAAAACAAAACAAAAAAAAAAAAAAAAACCAGAAATGGGGGGCATCAGGAATGTAGTTTAAGACCATGGATTCAATTTTGAGTACCATGTCCTCCCCCAAAAATCAGAGTACCATAAAGTCATGCCTATAGTATTAATTAAGCCATAATATTAATGAAACTCAAGTCTAAAAAATCTAAGGAGAAAATAATTCATTAATATTTGTACAGAAAAATGCAAATGTTCCATTTCTGAAAAGTATGAACAACTATTTTGCAAACTTTAAGCCAGAACACTATAAATGTAAAACAATATCTGCAGGGTTAACCTGTTCTCAGAATCAGTCTATTATGATGAAGAGCTAATGCACTTGCTGGGTATAAATCACTAATGCTGGTGTGATTTTATTTTCCTTCATGATGCATACAATATTAGACAAGTCACAGATACACCTCTTGAAACACTGTACCTAGCTATGCACTAGTTTTTGTTTTCGGACAAGTTTAGTAATTTATGTTTTGGACACTTCCCAAGTAAAACTGCCAGACAAAAATACTCAAAGGGAAGCGAGGAGCGCTGAAAGCTCCATCTAAAATGCAATTGTAAAAGTGAGATATGAAATGCTCACCCATTCCAGAATTAATATTCTAAGCGGTATTCACAGCTGTCCTCAGAAGTACCATGTCTTGATGGACCAGGGCCAATCGGCAGTTTTAGAAGACACAAACCTCAACAAGACACCTGTGCAGGTCACTGAGTATCAGTGAATTTATAGAGAACTGAACTAGAATACTCTGAGAAGATGTAGGTTAAATTCATAATGGCATAAATAAAGCATAAGGCTTCTGAAGCAGCATTTTGCACACTGAAATTTTATCATGTATTTTAGAAAGTCAATTATAAAATCAGGACATCCGAGCAGTAGTAGGACATGCTCAAGGCCATAGGCAGTTAGTAACAAAGTGAGAGTAAACCCGTTGCCCTGCTGGCTTGCATTCAGTGATGATTTTTTCTACTACTCAGTGTTCTGTCTTCATCTCAGAGCTCTTCCAGGAAGGACACCAACTGCAATAGGTCAGATGTCTACAAGGTAAAACCATGCCGCTTCCACTGCTTTTGCCTGTAAGTCTGTGGGTTTTTCTAATTCACACTGCACTAGATAGAGATGATGAGAAGCTCCAAAGATCAAGCTTTATAAAAGGCACATTTATTAAGTTCAGGGAAATGTAAGTTCCATGAAGGACAGAAAAGATGATTGAGCAGGTAAAGGAGCTGCCACACTGTGTGAGTTTGAACCCTGCAACCACATGGTAGAAGGAGAGAACCAACTCCTACAACCCACATGCCCACCAAGACACTCAAACACACGCCGTATGCATGACTGTACTCCCAAATATCTATATATAAAATAAGTAACACAGAGACATTTATAATGGTATCTAGAGGCTACCTCCAACTGAAACAAATTCTTAAGTACAGCACAAGTGAGTTATTCTCACTGGGAGATGTCAGTGCTAAGCAGAAGACAAACATGAAGGGAAGCACTTACAGCAAGGGAAGACGTTTGTAAACAGGCATTTTTAATTCTTGGAATCAAAGCGTTTTTCATGGACGGGTAGTCTATAAGATTTGCAAAAGTTGGAATGATGTTTAGACAGAGCTCCTATTGAAAAGACAAATCTGATCAGTCTTAAAGAAAGATGCCCAACCTTCCTCTCCCCTGCTCAGCTAATGTGTCACAGCATGAAATAAGCTTCCATTTGTTTCACATTGGTTGGTCCTTACACAATTTGGGAGGGGGAGGGATTAATAGTTATGATCAGCTGAAAAACGCCATGCTACACAAGGCCTGGGTAGTGATTCAAGGGGTTATGATTACAGCTAGTTCTGTTTTCCCCTGAGCCATGATCTTTATGTAGCCCAGGCTGGCATCAAATTTACAAGCCCTCTGCTTTAGCCTAAGTATGAGGCCAGCATCTCTAATTACATGGAGCCATAACTGTAGAGAGCTGAAAAGCAGAGGTGAGTATGGCTTATGGTATGATTTAACTACAAGGAAAAACTTAAGCTCACGCTCTTAAATAAACTTAGAGAAAGACAAAAGTGCATCAAAAATGTGACTTGAAATATATGGCAGAAGCAGATATATACAAGGCAGTACAAACCTACAATCCCAGCCATAGTGTTTTTGAGACAGGATATCATGTAGCCCAGGCTAGCCTACAATTTCTGGTCTTCCTGCCTCTATCCCTCAAGTTCTAGGATTACAAGTGTGTGCCACACTTGACTCCAATGTCATCTTTTTAAAATTTTGTGTCTGTGAGCCTGAATGTGGGCTTATGCCTATGTGAACGCTGGTGCCGGGAGTGGGGGGATCTAGACAAGGTACCACACCCCCGGGAACTGAAGTTACAGGCAGTCGAGAGCAGCCTGACATGGGTGCTGGAAACCTAACGTGTTCTTTGTAAAAGGACTACCTACACAGTGCAGGAGCACATCTTTAATCCTAGCACTTAGGAGGCAGAAGCAGATGGAGCTCTGCAAACTCAAGGCCAGCCTAGACTAGAGAGCCAGACCATCTCCATACAAACAGCGCCTGCTCTTAACCTCTGAGCAATCTCTCCAACCCCGTCCAACTTACTCTTTAGTTAGAAGTCAATATGCAGTAATAATAATGAACCAGCAGTATGATTCAATAAATATGTGAACTACTGAGTTGTATATAAAAGGTTAAAATGTAACCCTCAAATATGCTTTGCTGTTTCTTTCTCCTGCCTTACAACCTTCATGAGGGCAAAGGAAGCAGATACTGTGCCTGGATCTGAATGGAAGGAGCCTCCAGTGCTCTGTAAACCATCGGCAGGACACTGTTCTTTATCTCATCAGGAGGGGTTTTGGTTAGCAGCAAATCCATTTTTTGTAGAAAAATTAACAAAATCTGTGTGAGAAAAGAGAAGATTATTAAAATCTACAATTTTTAAGAAATTCAGTATTTGCCCAATTTAAAGTGTTTTCAGAAGAGTAAGGTCTGTATGTGGACACTCACCATGTTGCTAGCCTGAAGGCATGGAAAACAAAAACACACAGATCAAGTCTCTTACATGTCTGTAGCAATACTTAATCAAATAAGACTAACCTCCAAATAGCTACAGGAACACATGAGTCCCTACATGTTCCATTTATTCTGAAAAGTACTGCATTTAAACGGAAATAAAAGCCAACAGAAATGAGAAGATCTGTGAGGAATTGTTAATTGTTCCTAACATTATTTTACTAGCTGCCTCTACATACCTAAATGGCAAGAAACAAACCAAAATCTTTATATATGTGAGTGCTTTGCCTGCAAATATGTCTGTGTATTACATGGAAGCCAGAAGGCGGCTCTGGAGTTCCTGACACTCAAGTGATAGATGGTTTTGAGCCGTGTAGGTGCTGGGAATCAAGCCCAGGTTCTCCAAGACCAGCTAGGACTCTGAACTGCTGAGCCACCTCTCCAAGTCCCCAAATACTTACTTTTCCAACACTCAATTACAGTTTTTCAGGAGAGCTTATTAACTGAAAAACTAAGAGGAAAAAGAATACAAAAGTACCTTAGTTTCATTCCTGATGCTGTGGTAAAAGTAATTTTAAAGAGTTTGTTTGGGTCACAGTTCCAGGAGGGTGCACTGTGGTAGAGAAGCTAGGCAGCAGGAACCTGGAACAGTAGCTGGTTACAGCCACAAACAGAATGATCCTGGTACAGCTGGTCACAGCCACACAGACAGAATGATCCTGGAACAGCTGGTTACAGCCACACAGACAGAATGATCCTGGAACAGCTGGTTACAGTCACACAGACAGAATGATCCTGGAACAGCTGGTTACAGTCACACAGACAGAATGATCCTGGAACAGCTGGTTACAGCCACAGACAGAATGATCCTGGTACAGCTGGTCACAGCCACACAGACAGAATGATCCTGGAACAGCTGGTTATAGCCACACAGACAGAATGAACCTGGTACAGCTGGTCACAGCCACACAGACAGAATGATCCTGGAACAGCTGGTTACAGCCACAGACAGAATGATCCTGGTACAGTTGGTTACAGCCACACAGACAGAATGATCCTGGAACAGCTGGTTACAGCCACAGACAGAATGATCCTGGAACAGCTGGTCACAGCCACACAGACAGAATGATCCTGATACAGCTGGTTACAGCCACACAGACAGAATGATCCTGATACAGCTGGTTACAGTCACACAGAATGATCCTGGAACAGCTGGTTACAGTCACACAGACAGAATGATCCTGGAACAGCTGGTTACAGCCACACAGACAGAATGAACCTAGAACAGCTGGTTACAGCCACACAGACAGAATGATCCTGGAACAGCTGGTTACAGCCACACAGACAGAATGATCCTGGAACAGCTGGTTACAGCCACACAGACAGAATGATCCTGGAACAGCTGATTACAGTCACAAAGAATGATCCTGGAACAGCTGGTTACAGCCACACAGAATGATCCTGGAACAGCTGGTTACAGCCACACAGACAGAATGATCCTGGAACAGCTAACAACTGGTTACAGTCACAGACAGAATGATCCTGAAACAGCTGGTTACAGCCACAGACAGAATGCTCGCTAGCGCTCGGCTCGCCCCTTTCCTTCAGTACAGGACAGTTTGTGAAGTGCTGCTGTTACCCACACTCAGGGTACAGCTTCCCACCTCAGTTAATCTACTTAAGAAAAGTCGTCCCAAGCACAGCCACAAAGCAACCTAACCCAAACAGTTACACACTGAGACTCTTCACAGACAACTCTAAGTAGCCAACAATCAAAAGTTACCAAAATAAAAGGAACAGGGTCAATCCTGTGTCTTGGAACTTTCATCATGACTAATGAACAATTTGGGTGATGTGATGCCAATTTGTCCTTGACAGTGTGATAACTGTCACTGAGCCCTGCTTTAAAGCTTGGAGTTCTGTCCTGTAACCTTTCCCTGGTTAGTAGAAGCCCCCCACAGACCATTTACATTCCCTCTAAAGGAAAGAGAATGGGGGAGAAGCCACAAGAACTGGCAGCAGGCCTGGAAGCATATGCCTTTGATCCCAGCACTCAGGAGGCAGAAGCAGGCAGATCTACCTTTGTGAGTTTGATTGGCCTGGTCTACAAAGTAGTACCAAGTGAGTCAGTGCTATGTGGTGAGACCCTGCTTCAGCGAGTTAGGGATCAGGGGCATCAGAGGGCTGAAAGATATGGGAGAGGGGAACCGCTCAAACACACACTGTTCCAATGTGAGAATGATATTTAATATGCTAATTTCTAAAGAAATAAATAAGTTCTCCATTCTGAAGGGAATGACTGCAATCAATCACAAAGCCTGACTAAAAGCTACTGTCATCCAGTAGCAGAAACATCTAATGGTATCCCAGCCAAAGCTCCACATGCTAAAAATGAGGATAAAAGCTTTCAGATGACTACTACATAGTTCCAGACTGGAGATAAACCCAGATTCTAATCCAAGTATGTAGCCTCACAGTTCTTAAACTCAAAACAAATATATAATGTAACAAAATCTGTATCATTTATTTCCCTTACACATTCACATTATATATATGCATTTTGTGTGTGTGTGTGTGTGTGTGTGTGTGTGTGTGTGTGTGTGTGTGTATATATATATATATATATATATATATATATATATATAATTTGTATCTTTCTCATGCATACACAGATTTCTTATTAGTTCCATAATGCTTTACACATTTTCCTCTTTTAATAAAATAATTTATTAGGAAAAAATAAAAAGAAACAACTGACACACATTATCTAAAAATTAACTAATGGAATATCAAGCCAAATAAAAATATCTAAAGCTTGGATTTTTTCCAAACTACTACTTTTAATTAGGAACAATGTAACACATGCAAAATTTGATTGCAACTTATTTTCTAAGACAATGACTTATGAAAAGCCACAAACATTCATTTGTTAAGTTTAATTATAATTTTAGCTTTCTGTCTAGTGAAAAAAAATATACTTACCTCAAGTTTTTAAACGTTTAGCATTTTTAATTTATTTTTATTTGACATGTATGGATATTTGCCTGAATATGTATGTCTGTTGGATCCCCTAGGATAGGAGTCACAGATGGCTGTGAGCCACCATGCGGGTCCTCTGCAAGAGCAGCAAACACTAAGCCATTTCTCTAGCCCCTACATACGCAATCTCTAAAAGTCCAAAATAGTCACTATTTTGTTCTTAGTGGTAGAAGCTATCATAATAATGTATAAATATTCAGAATCACAACATACCTGGATTGGCTCCTGCTGTTTAAACACAGGACCAAGTTCAGGTAGAATTAATTTGATATATTCTTCTTTGGTGCATTCCTCAGCAATCAGTAAAACATTCGGTAAAACAAAAGGTACCATGTCAGGGTTTACAAATTCTGAGGTCAAACAGGGCAAAATTCTCTGCACAATGACACGCTGAAAGGGAAAAATAAAGAAATTTATAAAAACAAAATGTATTTTCAGAATTTCAGTATTTGCAACTGAAGTGTAAAGTGACCATAAAGTTCATGACTGAAACTCAAATATGTTCTAGACTCCGTTGCTAATTACGTCAAGACAAACTGCACAGGCTCCAAAGATCAGTAAACCAGGCTACATGCTCACTCCAGCCTTTACAAGTGTAATGAGTGTGCACCGACAGTGTTTCTTCTCTTCATCCTATCAGTCCTCAGGACTCCAGCCATCTAACTGAAGCAGCATCCTGACTCTCTAACTGGCAGTGCCTAGTAAGCAGCCACGCCTGTGTCTGCAGTGACGGCTGGGAGAGAAAGGACAGTATTCCTGCTTCCCAGCCTTGTCAGTAAAGAAGTAGCAAAGGTTGTGACTGCTGAGCTTTAAAACAAGTTTAATGTCAGCAATTAATAGTCTGACCCAGTATCTTCCCTAGCTTTCCTCGGTTTTGTGTTTAAGATTGTGTCTCACTATGTAGTCTGGCTAGCCTAGAACTCAGAAGTCCACCTGCTCTGCCCCACCAAGTGCTGGCTGGGATTAAAGGCAAAGGCATGTGCCACCAGACCCAGCCTCGCCAACATTTGAATACTATGTGACACTGTTTAGTAAGTTAGAGAAAGATGGTACAGGAAACAGAAGGCTGGCGTCAGTTTTGATACATCCTTTAACTGCTAGTGAGCAGTGAGCTCCACCGTGGCTGTGTGCATACACCTGTGGGGACACACGTAATAACCGGTATAGGTAGCCTTCATGCAGGCTAAGGTTTTAAATCCTACCTACTGTGCACCACGCCTAAGCTTTGGCTTCAATTTGCAGCATGTTACTGTCATTTCTGTACCTCAGATAAACCTGTCTTACTTCACTAGAAGAGTGCTTTACAGTAAGTCCACCTAAATATTAAATTAAAACTCCTGACTATGTAAAAAAAAAAAATGAGTATCAAACCTTGGGCAGCTTTGGTAGAACCTTTGGCAATCCTTTGAAGAACTGTGATTTCTGGAGATTATCTCTTTGGAATAAGGTATCGAAGTACTGAAGTGTTACTGCACCAACGTCATCAAAGAAGGGAATCTAAAATACAGAAGCCAGTCATTCTGATACTCAGTTAACGTTACTCATACCTAAAATTACCACAATAAAGTAAAAAGTATTCATAAGCATTCAGCAATATTCTAAACATTACATTAAATAAAAATTATAATTAAAAAAATCCAAATAAAAAATGTATTTTTCAAGTTCAATTCACCAGTACCTGTGAGTCAGCTGAGCAGTATTTTATTATTTATAAAATACAAAAAAAAAAGTTTGAAGGTTGGGGCTGAAAAGATGGTTCAGCAGGGAAGAGCATGAGCTCCTCCCTATTCTAGAGGATATGAGTGAATTCCCAGCATAACATCAGACAGCTCCTGGTCATACACACACCCCTTCACACAGACACAAACAAATACAACATTAGAAAACTAGTAAATAAATGTGTAATAAAATACCTCAAAAACATGCTAAATACTCAGTTAAAGACAAAGCTTTGACTTTTCAGGGAATCCAGGATGTCTGCATCCCTGACTCTGCTGTCAGGACCTCTGTTTATTTGAAATCTTAATTCCCTTCACAACTATGTGCATACATTATTTAGCCAGTTAACATTAAAAGCTAAATACTTAATACATTCAAGCATCTAAGGGCAAAAGTATACATTATAAGAGTCTCAACTTTATTTTGTTCCATCATCTAATACAAAAATCTAGAGGTACTCACTTTTGTCATTTGGTCTGCATCGGGCCTCACAGTAGGAGTTACGTTTAACAACAGTTTTACGTGCTCACGAACTTCCTCAGGTATACTTGTAAGTGAACTAGATCCTAAGCAACTCAACTATTCAAAAGAGCAAAAACAGGTATGAATATATAACACTCAAAAGCTTATGAGCCCTTCCTGCTGTGAATCTGCTGACTGCACAAATACTAACCCCACTCTTCCAGTATAACTAAAAATGTCTTTAATACTCCAAAAGTTGTAGGAACTACCGCCACCATGGCTTAGAGAACTGACTCTTACTGAATCCACTTTACACAGACTTGAAAGGCGGTGCATTTCTATTAAGGATGTCTGCAGCTGTGGTCGCCTGCAAAGACTGCACAGGATCAAGCCAGTCAGCTCTCCAGCACGGGGAGAAGAGCGCTAAGGAGCTGTGACAGCTGACAGCTGCTGCGAAAGCAAGCCCTCCAGAGGAGAAGTACACACTCTAGTACATGCACAGCGCAAAATAAACTTAATGGCTATTGAAAACCAAACAGAGAACAGCTGGGGGGGCACTTGGAAAAATGGGGGCGGGGTGAGTCTGAGAGGAGTTAGTAGAAAAAGAGGGTGACTATGATCAAAAGACATCGGGATGTGTACATAAAAATCTTTTTAAAACTAATAAAGATAGTATATTTTTAAGAACTTTTTGCCTACGTTTTAGGAGAAAAGCCCAGGAGAGATCTAAACCAGTGTTAATAGGCACATACCTGATCCAGCTGTCTACTGAAACTCTTGTAAATATCCTGCTTGTTGACCTCAAATATAGGTCTCCCTTTATTGAACACAGCATACATGACAGCTCCTAAGGAGTACATGTCACTGGCAGTCTCACAGCTCACAGAGAGGATGTATTCGGGAGCCAAGTACTCAGGATTTGGAAGACACAATGATGGTAAGTTTGGGTCCCACTCTTTACAAGGAAACTTAGGCTGTAAGAAGACAGCAAGGGATCACAGGGTTAGAACTTTAAGAAAGAGCAAGCCACCACAGGCCACGGCTATCTTTAAATTTGTATTGACCAGCGCATATCTTTAGCTCCAGCACGTGGGACACAGAGGCAGGTGGATCTCTGAGTTCAAGGCCTGCCTGTTCTACATAGTGATTTCCAGGACAGCCAGGGTTACATATAGAGACCCTGTTTCAAAAACTAAAAGAGACAGCAACAAAAAAAAAAAAAAAAAAAAAAAAACCTAACCCTTTTTTCTTACAGAGTCAAGCAAGGGGAAATGCTACCATCACCTTTAACTCTAAAATTCCCAATTCAGCAAATCTGGGAAAATGTGTGCAACAAACAGCTGAGCATCACAAACGTTTTGTGTCATCAGGGACCAGTCAGTGCAAAGCGTGGCTGACAGGGATCCTGACTGGGAAACAAGCGCTTGGGAGCAGAAAAATAGAGCTCAGATCCTAGCTGCACACTCGGCATCCACCTGAACCCCCTGTCCCTGTATGACACACCACACTGAGTTGTGGGAAGGACTAAGTACGTAAATGCTCAGAAGAGCCTGGAAAATAAGAGGAACGGGTGGGGATACACTGTGTTATATGCACACGTGAGAGTGTCAATACATTGGACCACTTTTTAAAATGAAGAATATACTTTAACAAATGAGGGCATGTTACCGCTGCTACCGTCCTGTGATCCCTGAGGAAGAGCCACATTCTCACAGGCAGGAGCCATGGGATTAAGGAATCACAATAGCAGTTTGTATATTCGGATTTCTAAGAACGAAATTTCTGTTTAACTAAGTTGCTCAGTTTCCTTTGGGGCCTTTGTCTCGAGACATCGACAGAAGGAATCATCTGACAAGTGCTCTCTGGCACAGAGTCAGTGGATTTCTCCTTCTCCTCAGACACACAAGGCACCATCACTGAGCCGCACGCTTTACACGGCTACGTAACATTTGCTGGTCCATTGCAGATACAACCATAGTTCCATGATTTTAAAAATCTAAACATTAGAACATTAACAAAATCTAAACAAATCTAAAACTGCCATTACCTCTTGTTCAGAAGGATTGCTCGATGACACACAAAAATCAAAACCCATTATTTTCCAGGCTCCACTTTTATTCAAAATTATATTTTCAGGAGTAACATTTCCATGAACCATTTTTACACTGCTATGCAAAAATGACAATCCTTCAGAAACCTGAGGGGAAAAAAAAAGACTCTTGTAAAAAATGTCTTTTGTAAGGAACACAGCACCTGCTCAGTCTCCTACTTAAGAGTTTTCACAAGTCAGGTAGCAATGAAACTAATGGGGAAATCGTGCAACAAAACTGAAGTATAGCTATGAAGAAGTTCCATTTTATAATAACAGAAGGAAGAAAATTTTCTGCTGTATAACTGTATTCATGTCCCATTTGAAACGTGAGAATTCTCGTTGAGTTGGATAATATATTTGTGTAGTTAGACTTTATATTTAAAATCCAAGTTTTCCAAGTAGTAAATACTGGGCTTGGTTTTTAAGTACTTAATGGTTCTTACAGTCACAGTACAGGCAGTTTTTATATCGGTGCCAGAGATGCCTGCGGGATCAGGTGAACAGAGCAGACATCTGAACCAGGAAGAGGTGGGTTCTGACATGTGGCCGCCCTCTGACTTCCAAGAAACCTCTGTCCCTTCCTTTCAGTCTGCTTCCCTGGCTTTCTGGGTCTGTTCACTTCCTCACTTCCCACCATCATTTCTCCCCCACCGTGGAGCAGGGCCTCTGCTCTATGCCAGACCTCTTCACGGGACACCTTCTACCTTCTCCTCCCTTCACTCCCCTGTAAGCATGGGGATCCCAGAGAAATCAGAAACTGAGTTTCTACCAAATTCAGTTCATTCCTCCTATAATGTTTTCCATATTAGTTAATTATTACTTTGTTTTTCTATTTCTTAAAAACAAAAATCTTTGAATTATCCTGAGTTGTTTGTTCTAAGTTAGCCAATCAGCCCACCATTGGGGGTCCCTGCCTTTAACCCCACAACCCGAGTACCCTGGAAGCAGAGGCAGGTGGATCTCTGCTGAGTTAAAGGACAGATGGACTATACAGCAAATTCCAGACCAACCAGGGTTACACAGGAAGTCCCTGTCACTGTGTGTGTGTGTGTATGTGTGTGTGTGTACATATATCTGCAAAGCACCTTACTTTCAGTTCAAAACAGACCTAGGGAGTGATCCAGGTCTACCCCCTTCCCAAGTCTATACCAACATTGTCTCTGACCAGGGCTGCCCCAGGAGCCACACCTATCACATCTCTTGGCTTCTGCCCTTACCCTTCTTCTACAGTTAGTCAATGCAGCTGCTTCAGTACTGTTAAAACATAACCCAGAGTATGAATTCTCCTGTTAAAACCTTCTTTCTCTCAGAGTAAAATCTGAAGCATTTCTTTGGCTTCCAGGAAGCCATAAAGGTCATGTAAAATTAGATTGTATAAATGTTCCAGAAGTCAAAGGTAATTAAATAAGATGCCATTCCCTGGAGTAGACTACCTTCCTATGAGCTACAGGTCAAGTATGCTTCCAAAATATAAGTAATTGCCACTACTGACTGCCCACCAGAACTACACTGTAATGTAAGACATCACTATAGAAGATGACACAGCTGGCCACAGAACACAGAGAAACCAAGTTGGTACTAAACTGGAAGCTTCCTACCTGCTGACTAGCTCACAAGATGCTAGGAAAATGGTTGTCAAAGGTCTCAGCTGTGGACTCCCTGCCAGGGAAGATTTATACAGGTGCAACAGTAACAGTCTGTTACCAGGGTAACCAACCACTTTCTGACTGGAATTAAGGCCCAGGCCTTAGGATGAAGTTCATATCTAATACTGTAAGTCTGACTAAAAGCCTATGGCTGAGGAGGCTATAGGCTCTATCTAGTAGGGGAGAGAATATTGCTGTTTTGTTACACAGACATACAGAACTGCCTTCCCAACCACTTCAGTTAGGTCCACTGATTAATACAGCTGTCTCCTTTGGTCTGAGGGTTCTTACAGTTGGCAGAGCTGCCTGCAGAAACACACAGCAGTGTGACTACCTACACAATACTGGACCTGTCAAGCACTCATCACACTCCTGAGGCTTCATTCCTCCCTGAGGATCTACAGGCGGTTTACCAATTCACTGAGTAGGAGAGGCATTTCTTCACTGAGTAGGCACAGGTAAGGAACCTTACCTGTAAGCAAGCCTAATGAAACTTACTGGGTCAGCAAAGAAACAAAGACTAATTAAGAGGAAGGGGATGGAGAGATGATGACTCAGCAGGGAAGAGCAGTGGAGCCCAGATTCAATTCTCAGCACTCACATGGTGCCTTACAACATCTGTAACTCAAGCTACAGGGGATCTGATGCCTTCCTCTGGCCTATGTGTGGTGCACATATTTACACAGGCAAAAGCATTCATGTTAAAAAAAGAAAAAAGAGGAATATGAGGGGGTGAGGGAGCAGTGACAAGAGAGTAATGGAAAGAAAAGGACAGAACACATTACACATGGTGTGAAATGTCACAATGAAACCCTCTGTTACATAGTTAACATATGATAATAAACTTTGTAAAACTGTACATTTTCAAAACTACTATTCCCAAACACAACTTGAAAAAGTGCAAAGTTTTTTAAACCTGGAAGTTTCCTTAACTTCACAAGAAAACAAGCTATATACTTACTACTTATTTTTAGAAGAGAATCTTGGCTGTTTTATATTTATATACAGGGGTCGTGTCCTGCATACTTGAGTTAAAATGGCAGTGTTGAGGCACATCAGTGCTGTGCACACAGGAGAGTCAGTGGAGGACCACATCGGTGAGCTGCCCCGTCAGTCAGTCTCTCAGAGCCCAGAGCGAGGCTGGCAGACATCAGCATCTGCAGACTCTGCCCCCCAGAGCAGGATTACAGGCGTGTCCACACACAGGTCTTTAAGTGAGCGCCCCGAACTCAGACTCCAGTCCTCCTGCTTACATAGCAAGTACCCTGATCTACTCAGCCTTCTCTCCTGCTTTTTTATTGTTTAACTATCTGTTAATCTTCAAAACTATTTTGTATTTGGGGAAACAGTCCAGTTGCTTGCTACAAAATAACAGCAATCAAAATGGAGGTGGTGCTGGGGCAAAGACTGACCAATGAGTCTGAAAGAAAAACCTAGAAATAGTCTCTGCATATGGTCAAATGATTTTTTTTAAATGGTGGTACTAAGACTATTTTTAATGGGGTGGGAGGTGTCCAGCTTCTTAATAAATGACGCTTGGAAAGTAAACAATGTATGAAAGAATGAAGTTGGACTTTATGACATTTACAAAAATTAACTCAAGCTAGAGATGTAGCTCGATGGCCAAGCATGTACCGAACACGTAAAGGGCCCTACACCAGGAACAGGAAAACAAATCAACCACCTGGAAATGGACGACACCTAAAGACAACAACGGGGCACTTCGTGACGCTGGTTCTCACAGCTCGGATGTAACCAACAGTACAAGAAAGAAGGATAGGTGCTCAAGGCCGACGCGATGCTCAGCAGGTGACGGTATCTGCTGCCAAACCCAGCCTGAGCTCCACCCCTGGACACACCTGAAAGGAGAACCCACTCCCACAAGTTGTCCTGAGCTTCACACACACATACACACACACAGACACTCCCCACGTCATGCACAATAATGATAAATTTTTTAATTGTTTTTAAATTTTTAGTAAGTAAAATAATCTTTATTTCAAAGGAACTCAGAATTTACTGAGTGCTAGTAAGCAGAAAAAAAGAAAATCTTAAAAATTAGGCATATATGAAAAGACCCAGGCTGGAGAGATGGCTCAGTGGTTAAGAGCGCTGACTGCTCTTCCAGAGGTCCTGAGTTCCACGTGGTGGCTCACAACCATCTATAAAGAGACCTTGTGCCCTCTTCTGGTGTGTCTGAAGACAGTTCAGTGTAATATATATATATCTTTTTTTTAAAAAGACCAACAATACCTCTCAATATAGTCTAAATTTCCTTAAAGCTACTTTGTTGTTATTAAATACCTTTATTTTCATTATTAAAGTTTTGTTTATGAACTGTAATAGCAAAAAGTTTGTTTATGAAACAAATTTACATAATTCAAAAGAATTAAAAGGAACTTACCAAATAGCCAACAAGGGATCCCCTCAAAGGTTACCAATGATATCAGATATTTAAGATAACTTAGCAAGGCACTGTGATTCAAAGCTAGCCTGTCTTATACAGCAAGTACCAAACCAGCCAGAGAAACATGGTGAGACCTGGTTTGTATGTTTGGCTGTGTTTTTTGTTTGTTTTTGGGTTTTTTTTGGGGGGGGAGGGTAACATAAAACATAACTTAAGCCTAATGATAAAAACAACAAAAATTCTTAGTCATAAAATCATTTTCAAATTATTGTCAAGGGCCAAAGATTTACATAATGTAGTCTACATGGCAGACAGATTTGAAATAGCTAAAACTGTTTTAAAGAGAAAAAAACTTGTCTCATATTAAATACAACTACATACCTGAAGCAAACCATACTTAGTTTCTACATCATAAAGTTTATAATCCTTTATGTCTGGAGATATTGAAGAGGGTAGATTTTCCCAGTTACCAAGAACATTAGCTAAACTGGCAAAAACTGGTTCTGTACAAAATGCCAAGCAATCCCTGTTTCAAAAAAGAAAAAGAGTTACTATGATTTTTACACATTATGAAAATTAAATACATATAAAATAACAGATAACCTATCAAAAAGTTAAGTTAGTTAAGAAGCTACTTCATACCAGAGAGAGTTTGGGGTTGGTAACCCCAGCATCCCATAGTACCCTGTAGCCAACAAAGCCATACACACAATCCACATGGGAAAGATTGTCCAGCCTTTTAAACTAAGTACTGTGACAACCGTGAGACATTTTATTTTAAATTCTAAAAGTCAGAAAATATTTCAATTCTGCTTTTTATATGATTGCTTGAATGTTAAATCTATTCTACACTTATCTGTAAGGCTGTACTTTTCAGAATATTCCCCAACAAACCTACAGCTTTCTCACATCGCACAGGGACGTCAGGGAAGACAGGCCTCCATTTTTCATCAATCCAAACAGCTTTATCTACTTTGTACATCATTTTGGAAGGATTCAACAGTCTTTAAGTTTCTATTACTATTTTTTTTTTGACTTAAACTATTTTAATGTTCAGAGACTATTACCATGGATACTGACAGCATACGCCCATGACATAATGATCACCTCAAGCTTCTTAGACAAGGGATATCTGGACCCAAGCCCTGGCTGTTCTATTGTTTTGGTGATGCCGCACAGCATCTCTGCGTTACTCTGGAGATTACGGTAAGAACCGAGGGAGACAGTGGTGTGAGGTAGAAGGCAGGGCGCCAGCCTCTGCTGAGCATGCGCAGTGAACTTAGCACTGCTGTCATAATCACCAAGCATTGCAGGCCCACCAGCCTTTGGCTTTGGGTTTAGCAATGAAAACCTACAAAGTGCAAAGGACAAGTCGAGCTCAGCTCCACGATGCAGTTATTTAACAGTGTCTGCCCTCTGCTTTCATGTATCTGTAAGTCACTGACTAGCTTTCCTTCTTTCTGCAACTTATTTTTCAAATGATAAAAAATGCGGAATATAAGTCTGTCATCTCAATCCTAACAATACATTGAAAACTGGAAATTATTTCTTCCAGTCCTTAAAGTGTCCCTCCTCCTAATTAATGCTTGCTACAACTTTCATAAACCTTACAACTACACGTCACAAAGTAATCTCTGAATTATGTCTCTTCCTGATGGCAAATCAATTCCTATTTTCAAGGCTGAAAGATGCTCAACTGGTAGAGCTTGTCATGCAAGTCTATTGTCCTGGGTTCAATTCTCAGAACCCATATAATGGTAGAAGGAGAGAACTGATTCCACAAAATTGTCCTCTGTCCTCTACACACACCATGACATGTATGCCCACACATACATTTCCAAACCTAGTATGCTTAAATCACTGTATAAAAAGCAGTATGATAAAGTCCATTAACGCTTCTCACCTCAGGCAAACAGATCACATCAACACACAGAGACATTATTAGAATTAGAGACCTGAGCCTTACTTCTCCATAGCACAATACAGTATGGTAGAGAGGGAGCAGGCACACATGAGCAAGCGCACAGGCTCAGGGATCAAGCTGCCAACTCCCAGGTTTGCCATTCAAGCCAGAGGTTAATCTGCCCCCAGTCCTGTCAACTTGTGCAATTCTGAGGCTTACGTGAGGTAAGCCTTTGCACAACTTTACACATGGCAAATGTCTGTGCCTTGGTTTGGAAGTCAAGAGCTAGAGAGACTTACTGAGGATTTCAAACAAGGAATGTTCAAAACCTAACATGTAAATCAAACAAAAGCAAAACTGTCCCAGCTGAAGGGAGATGGGAAGCTTGGAATCCTCTGGCCTGCTCCTGCCTTATCCGTAACACCCTAAAGGTCACAGAGCACAACTGGCCGACAACTTGAAGCATGGGGACAGTGAGGTAAGGAGGATGGAAGAAATAAGTCTGAAAAACTGATTATGAATGATATAGAAAAAACTCACAAAGCTAGGGTATCTAAAGGATTGGTCCAGTCAAGAAATATAAATCTCATTTTCTGATTATCTCGGCAACATTTTCTAAGCTTATCTTTTAGTAAAATCGACAATGAAGTAACTGAGACTAAGGACAGACTGAACATGAAAGATCTAATGTCTAGAACAGCATCCACATACAACAGCGATCCAGGAATCATTAATGAAAAGCAGGTCAGAAACACTAGCCAAACAGCAAGAGCATCATCTACTTTCAAGCAGTGACTGTATTCCAGTTCCCTCACATCTGCTATGACTACTATAAACAATTAAATATGGACGCATGGCAAATGTGAAAAGTACCGGTGTTTTATTTGATACATGCAGAGGCTCGCTAGTACAGGCTCACTGACTGTTCCTGCAGAGGGCCCAGGTTCTGTTCCAAGCACCACTCAGTGGCACAGAACTGCCGCTAACTCCACTTCCGGGGGTGACACCATGGCCTCTGAGAGCTATACACATGGTGCACATAAACTCACAAGAAAACACATATGCACATAAAAATAGATACATGCATGCACAATGATATAAATTTTAGGGTAACAAATGATCCATTTGATCTCAACACTTACTTCTCAAGAAATTTTGTTGATAATATTGAAATAAACCACACAGTTACTTTTAACTATTTACTCAGTACATCTCCTGTATGAATTCTCAAACCTTTACCTTGACTCTTCTAAAGGATGCTGGACAGTAAGGAGTCGAGGGTGTCGCAGCCGGGTTAGCTGTTGGACTCCGCGTTTTAAAGAATCGATGATTTGATCCTTTTCAAATTTTTGATATCTGTCAATCAGCTTTTTATCAAAGACAAAAACAGCCACTTCCTAAAAAAAAAAAAAAGTATGTAGCTAATTTTATGAGAAAATATATAAAAGCAGTAAAATTATATCTGAGTGCCATAACAGATTATGAACAAACAACAAACACTATAGAAATGTTAGCAATATTGCAACAGTGTACCTGTCAAAAGCTGACCAAATAAATCCAAATACATTACAACACCCTAACCCTAACCCTGTCCTCACTTCACATAAGGACACCATAGGAAATGCCCATCTTAGAATTATCAGACACACACACAAACTATGTGCCCCTCGTGCCCTCTATATAGTGCTCTTAACTCAAACAAAACATCTTAATAAACACTTCAAACCTCAAACTGATATCCACAATAACAGACTTGTATACCCCAGGCTGTGTAGGTTAAGGTGCCTGTACATGAAGGGGCTAGAACAACAGGTCTGGACCAACAAACCCAGCCAGCAACAAAATGTAAGGAAAAACAAACCTTACAAACACGGGTTCTCTGTCAGAGATTATTGTTTATACAAAACCTAGTATGTACAGAGCTTTAAAACATGACCTGTGTCCTCCCTTCCCTGTCCCTGTCCTCTGTGGGCAGTCACTGAGTGCCCACTGTGTCCCCCCTTCCCTGTCCCTGTCCTCTGTGGGCAGTCACTGAGTGCCCACTGTGTCCCCCCTTCCCTGTCCCTGTCCTCTGTGGGCAGTCACTGAGTGCCCACTGTGTCCCCCCTTCCCTGTCCCTGTCCTCTGTGGGCAGTCACTGAGTGCCCACTGTGTCCCCCCTTCCCTGTCCCTGTCCTCTGTGGGCAGTCACTGAGTGCCCACTGTGTCCCTCCTTCCCTGTTTCTGTCCTGCTCCTGCCACTTGTTCTTCTACAGACTGTGAACTCAAATCCTGGCTCGTATTTTCAAACCACAGCACTATGAAAGGCAATGTGGAGAAGAACACTTACGCAAAAAGCTCATAGCTGAAGTTGCAAGGCACTAGTCTACCAGAGACTGAACCAATGAAGTGCTTCTCAAGTCAGCCTATTACTTACAGAACAGAACACTTGCAGTTACGTGCCAAGCACTGGGCTAAGTCCTTTTTAGGGATTACTCAATTTTTCACAGGAATCCCATCAGACATCAATTTACAGTCATCTCATTAAAAAGGGTCACTGGAGAATGAATGTTGTAAAAGACTTCAAAACAAATAAGGTGAAGAGTCAAGACTCGGGGCACCTAACCTTTAATTCTAGAGAAAATGCACCCATCTGTCAGCTTAGTAATAAGACAGAACAAGTAAGAATTCATGTGATGGGCCCAGGCTGCTCCTGATAGACACAGGATTTTACCAGTGCATCAGCTCCCCTGGGGATGGGTGCAGTGCAGGCATGGAGTCCGCTGTTCCACACACACTGTGCACACAGCCTGAAGACAGCTTTTTAAACAGTACTTGGGCACTTCTATTTTGAACACAATCTGCTACATGAAATCAGGTGTAGAGATTTCTACTTAACACACCATGTTGTCACTCAAATTGTCGGAGTTTGGGGTTTTGGAGTAGGGATGCTCAGACTGTATCTACACATTTTTCCTCTTTTGACATTAGAAGACAGAGCATAACCAGAAGGCAAAAGTCTCATTGATACTAATTAAATCTGGAAACAGATGACCTCAACGTCCAGGTTCCTGCCTCACTGTTCGTTCACTTATATTCACGTGAAAGATTTTATTTTAGCAAGTGTTCTTCTCCAACACCTTTTATAAATGCATCTAATTTAAACGTGTTTTTCACAGTGTCGATTTAGAACGGTCACATGAAACGGCTCTGGCGCTCTTGCCATTTCACTGCTCTTAAAGAGGAACACTCCAGCTCATGAAGGCAGAAACGGGGCTCTATCAGGAGACCCTAAATGTACGGTCCTAGGTCAAAAACAACAGACTCCGCCTCCATAGATCACAACAGGTTAGCAATTATCTTTAGAACCTTTCTGCTTCAATCAGTTACTTACAATTAATCAATCTCAACGAAACTGTGTTAACCATTTCAAGCCTCCAGACAACTCTCTAAGTAAAAACCAGCACTTTAAAACTTTTCATAAGATTAGATCAACATGATTTCCAGTTTGTATTTTTATTATTTTTCTATCAGATTAAAAGTCAAAATCTGAAGAGCTGACACCTACACTTTTCTTAAATTAATACCTGTAATGTTTGAAAGTTTTCAGAGTTTAGATTATTAGAGGTTCTGAAGCAATAAAGTCTACAAATATTCCAAAACCCAAAATTTTCTAAGATCTGAAATACTTCTGGTTGCAAGCACATCAAATGGAAGAGGTTAATGAGGTAACAATATCCACACTTAGCACTTCCACAAACACCGCTTCGCCTGTCACCTTGGAGTTATTACAATGCCAGACTCCAGCACTGGCTTAGATCTAAAAGCCTCCCAAATGTTTACTGTCTACTGATTATCAATAAAGACGAGCAATTAATAAAATCTGTATTATCATTTTGAACTAAAGTTTTCATCTTATCAGGATACAAAATTTCAAGTGCACAGGAAAACCCAGCAGTACTGACTCACTCTGGAGAAATGTGTGGTACCACACACGTGCACCTCAGCACTTACCAGGCTCAGGGAAGAGGATCACAAGGTGGAGGTGAGCCTGGCCTAAACAACTAAATTCTGTTTTTAAAAACACAAAAACTGAAAAGCAAAACAAAGAGCTTGGGCACAGGTATCTGTGTGGTACATTCACATGTAGACAAACATTTATAAACATTAAAAAAGGAAAGAAATCTTTAAACATTCAGAAGTGGTATTCCATTATTTATTCACTGCATCCATTCAAAGTACTGCTCCCCTGTAACCACACAGGCCACAGGCCCTAGGGTAGAACTTGATGCTATTATTCTACTAAATGGACATATGCTTAATAACAAATTGCTTACAGATCAGAGCATCTCAACCACCATCAGAACACATGAATACTCTGCAGAAATGAAAGTCCATTTCTAACCCTAGAAACCTACAGATCCTCTCCCCAAATATATGGCCCTAACAAGAGTACCTGTGATAAGATTGGCAGGGATGTGAGAGACTAACAGCTGATGAAAGTCTGTGCCAATCCAGCCACTGAAAAAGGTGGTGCAAAATGAACAGACCAGCAAAGGATTCCACAGTCATGTGGCATTCCTGGTGGTTCTTAGGTAAAGAAACACTGCCAAGCCCTATACCACAGCACTAGGAAGGCTGAAGGATACTATGGGTTGTAGACTGTGTATGGGATGGCAGGCACCAAAGGAAAATAATTCAATACTGTGTATCTGTATCATTTTGTTGTTGTTGTTTTATTGGTCTTTTGCTTGTTTTGATGTTTCTTTTTATGATTTTTGTGTTTTGTGGCTTTTTTTTTCCCCTTAAGAGAGAAAACATAAGTTGGATAAGTAGAAAGGATCTGGAAGAAGTTGGGGGAGGAGGAAAATATAATCAAAATTAAGAACAAAAGCAAACAAAATCTATGTCCACCAGAACACTGGTTTATCCAGATACATCCTAACCCCAAAGCAATACCTGTAAGAATAGAATAAAGCTTCCTGAGAGAAGTCAGCTCACATATTTAGTTAACAGTTGAGAGCAGGCCTCTGGCTCTACCATTTGTCCCTTACTCTCCTGTTCTAAGCACCAACCTTATTGTGGAATTTTAACATATTCACAACTGATGAATATTAACACCTGCTTCCAAAACTCTCTGGTCAGGCATAAAGATAATAGTTTATTTCCGTGTCCTTAATAAAATTGCTTAATTCTGTAAGGTTGGTGTGGATTTTCATCTTATTCATAATCACTGTGGAACAATGTGTTAGTCATCAAGTACATGACAGTGGACCGCCAAAATTATAGTGCCTAACAATAGCAAAGTTATTTTAGTTTATTAAAGGCACACTATGATAGTCCTACAATGATAAAATCAACAATATTTCTTATAATATATCTTAGTCACTCAGCGGTATACTGTTGAAAATGAGCACAGCAATCTGTTCTAATTCTGTGGAGGAGTATCCCTTTACAACGTCATTAATGATTCTAAACCAGTCGATATTTTGTAACCACTCACTTTTTAGACACACTTGGTGAGCTGAAAGAAAACACAAAGTTCAAATCTGACAATTTAAATCAACCGTCATTTGAAATAAGGATCAACTTGGATCTCAACAGATTTCCAAACAAATGGTAAAAAAAATCCTATTTCTACAGAAAATGTAAACCTGAGTATTTCTAACCTTAACAACTCCCAACAGAAACTGCTAATACAATTTAGCAATAATCAGGCTAGTGAGATGTGGGGAAAGGCACTTACTTGACAACAAGTCTAACAAGCTGACTTCTAAGCTCAGGACCAAGAGGCAATGGTTACAAGTTGCCTTCACTATAGGGCACAGCTGTGTGTACAGGCAAATGTAATGTAACAATGTAAAAAATAAAATATTAGCCATATTTTAAAATGTTAACAGGGGCTGGAGAGATGGCTCAGTGGCTAAGAGCACAGACCGCTCTTCCAGAGGTCCTGAGTTCAGTTCCAGTAACCATGCAACGTCACTCACAACAACCTGTAACTCCAGCTCCAGGGAATCTGTTAAAAGGTCCGTGCATTCACATGCACAACCACCACCCCACGAATATGCATAATCTATTAATTAAATAATCATCCTTTACATTTCTAAAAACTACCTCCTGGTCTCTTGGGCCAATTTTGTTTAATATAACGTATTTAAACTCCACTAAAAAAAAAAGTTAACTTGAAAACAATTTAAAACAATAAAATTAAAATATCTAAACACAGTACTTACTATATGTCACAATTTCTCTGGTAGTGGTAAAGCTATCAAGTATAACAATAAATCAAAATGAATAAAATAAAAATTAGATCTATTTTTCTAATATTCTATAGAATAAAAGGAAATAAAGAGCAACTGGACTGAGGTACTGGTACCAATAAAAGAGGAAATAAAGGCAACTGGTCAAGTCCTTTCCTAGCACCTGTGAAACCATGTTCAGTTCTCCAGTACTATGATAACAACATAAGCATCAATACAGCACACTTAATGCTGGGAAAATTTAACAGGATATTTGGCCAGAAACATATTAACAAATATTAAATTTTAGACTGAGAATTTTTATCCTAAAACACATACCTTACTGAATATTACCATCTAATATGCTAACATGAGATTTTTTTACTTTATTAATGAAGGAGAAGAAAACTGCAAGGTGCTAAGGAATATCAAATGATGAATCTACAACCAGGAGATAATAACAGATATTTAAAAGCATTTGCTTTGATTTCATAAAACAAAGAGTCCACTTAAGATTCCACTGAAGGGCTGAAATGACAGCTCAGTGGGTAAGGTGATTTCTATGCAAACATGAGGATCTGAGTTTAGATCCCCAGTGTCCACATAAAAGCAGGCTGAGCAGCACGTGCCTGCCAGGAGGACCACACAGTGGACAGATCCCAGAGCTCACTGGCTAGCAAGCCTAGACAGTTACCCCAGAGCTCACTGGCTAGCAAGCCTAGACAATAGTCCCAGAGCTCACTGGCTAGCAAGCCTAGACAGTCATCGAGTACCAGGTTCAGTGAGAAACCCTGGCTCAAAAGACAACATGAGAACGGCTGAGGAAGACATCCCAGTGTTGGTTCCCAGCCTCACACCTGCACTCACCCAAACCCAGGCATGCCAAAACCCCAGAACAAACCATTTATTCAAAACACTGGCTCTCACTCTTATAATCCTCACAGGTGGTGGGTAGAAACAGGACACTCAAGTTCAAGGGCAATGCCACCTACACCATGAGGTGGAGTAAGAGGACAGCCTGAAGTAACTGTGCTTCAGGGGAAATCCATCCGAGACCTTTGGGCATTTCTTAATACAAACCTGAATTCACTCTGATATTTTAAATGTGTACTCTTTCAAATTACATTCATAACTAACCTGTTTTGTTGACTTCTTTGTGCCATTAAAAATCTTCCATGCCAACCCATTGCCACCACTGGCAATGTGTCGACCAACATCAAACTCTCTAGTGACGGGATTTCCCATAACAGCACTGGTGACATCGGCTGTTACTTTAGTGACAGTGCTCTTCAGTTTGTTAAGCATGGACTCCATGGCTGCAGTATGTGGTAGTTCAAGTCACCTAGAAACACAAAAAGGATAAGGAAAAACTTTTACTTGTCTTAGCACATATTCATTCATAAGTTCCAAAATTGTGTCCCCTCCAAAAGAGCAACACAACACCATGTAAAGTTCTAGGTTGATTTTTGTCATCAGAGAATGTAACCACAAGTGTAAACTTTAGTCTAGAATGCACTCTTCCCAATGTCTTTTGTTTAAGATTTATCTATTTCATGTGTACACATACACTGTCGCTATCTTCAGACACAGTGTTTTTGTTTTGTTTTGAGGGCATCGGATCCCATTACAGATGGCTGTGAGCCACCATGTGGTTGTTGGGAATTGAACTCAGGACCTCTGGAAGAGCAGTCAGTGCTCTTAATCCCTGAGCCATCTCTCTAGCCATCTTGGCAGTGTGTGTGTGTGTGTGTGTGTATTACATGTGAACCCTAAAATTATCTGCAAACCTTTTCTAAAAGTATTGGTTGGTACAGTGGTGCATGCCCACGGTCCCCATTACTCATGACGGTGAGTCAGGAGGATCCCGTCAGTTCAAACCCAGGCACCAGCGGTCTGTGGCTCACGGCTGCCACACAAGCTCTGAGACGGCTGCGGTAGGATGCAGGCAGATGGGGACGGGAATGTCTCTGTTCTTAAGTGATCAGTCCTGTGGCAGACCCACACTGCCCAAATTCCAGCAACAAAGCAAAGTCCTGAATGGGCCATGTTAGAGAAACACTAACCTGAGCTCAAAAGGACTGAGATGTCTTAGGGGTTAAGAACACTTGGTACAGAAGGGCAGTGGTGACACAGGCTTTAATCCTAGCTCTTGGGAGGCAGAGGCAGGCTGTGGGGCTAGCCTGGTCTACAAAGTGAATTCCAGGAAAGCCAGAGCAACACAAAGAAACCCTGTCTCAAAAAAAAAAAAAAAAAAAAGCAACATCAACAAGAGTATTTGTTGCTTTTGCAAAGAGCCCAGTTTTGGTTCCTGGCACCCACGTGGCAGCTCATAACCATCTATAATTTCAGGGATCTAATCAAACACTCTCTTCTCTCCTCCATAGATATCAGGCTTACACATGATGCATATACATGTATACAGGCAAAACAGTCATATATGCAAAATAAAAATAAATCTACAAAACAGTAAAAAAAAAAAAAAAACCTCAAAAATGCTTTCAGTAGGAACAAAAACAGGAATAGAGTGTTAAAGAAAAGACCATTTCATGCCATGATACAGAAAGATGAAGATGATGATGTATACTGAAAATAATAAAAAACATTCATGGTGAACACGAAAGCCAGTTTCAGAACGGATGCTCCAATCTGAGGTAGCTAGCTAGCATCCACACGGAATCAACACTAATTACACAGGCAGGCAAATGGAAACTACCAGTTAGTTACTACTGAAACCCCCCATGTACCTGACACCTCCATAAGAAAATGAGGGGAGGGGATAGAGGAAAATAAACTCTAAAGGATTTATCTTCAGCGGCTGATCAACTGTCATATACTCGACAGAGTGTTAGACGTTTGACATTAAGGCCAGTGAGTGGCAAAGGACTAGAGAACGGGAAGGACACAGGAGTGAGCACCCAGACAGAAGCATGGAGAAGAGAGACAATGGCAAAGACACCAGAACATCCAGAGCGCCCAGAGCACTGAGCAAGAACAAACCAGGCTAGAAATCACAGAAGGTGTCCTGCCATTAAGTAGATGACTAATCAATCCACTGAGCAGAGTGCAAGATCCACGTGGGTGGGGCAAGAGCAAGAGAAGACCATGCAGTGTGTACAGTGTAGAAAGCAAACAAGAAAACGATACTGATGGCCAGCTACAAAGAAATATTTCATTTTGTTACACTTCACATTTCAAACTGTTGCATTAAGGAAACAGCAGTGAAGAAGGAAAACATTCAAGAAAAGATAAGCAAGTTCTCAAAGTGATGAGGACCTGGAGACTTCATAAAGGGATGAGACAAAAGTAGGAATCCCACTCCTTCCATTCATCTCCAAGTTCAAAACTGAAGTGCAGAAGAAACAATTTACCACGCCAGGACATGTGGGTAACAACTGTCTTGAAGGGAGGAAGAACTCAATTCTGGACATGCAGAATCTGAGTTGTACACATGACATAGAAGGAAATACAGAGTCTTTGATATAGAGCCCCAAACTCAGAAAAGGTTCTACACTGAGGGTAAAACTTTAAGCTCCATGAGTCAGTACTATAGACTGTGGATTTCGGAAGGGTCACCCGAAGAAGCTCATGGAAAAGTACATCTAACTGTAACAAGCGGCCAAGGACAGAGTGCCTGAAACAAACTCAACACTAAACACAAAAGCAGGAGAGGAGGATGCAACCTAAAACCTTCTATTACATTTGGTTGGTTGGTTGGTCGGTCTGGGGGTTGTTTGCTTGAAATGGGTCTCAGCGTGTAGTCCAGGCTGGCTTCAAACTCAGAGATCCACCTAGCTCTGCTCCAGTGCTGGGATTAAAGGTGTCCAGCATTAGCCTGGTAGAAATTTGACAGGTAGGTTGCACCTTTTTAAAAAAATAATAGCTTTTCCATTTTTATTTGAGAAATGAAGAGAAAATAAGCCATTTTTTTTCCTAAAAGACAAAACTATAAATAACAGAAATGTCTGCTCATATATAAGCCATTTCTCCTCGTACACTCAGAAAACATCTGAAACTCTTTTTCCCCCTTAGGGGCCAGTGACTGAAAGCAGTTCTGTCTCTGAGTGTAGACTGCTTCACTCTACCATCTGCTTCAGCGTTCCCCTGGCGTTAAGTGGAACCAGCAGGTGAATCTGTTGTAATACTAGATTGTACATACACCTGGCAAAAGTGGGTAGCATGTTACAACACTGAGACTAACAGCAGGAGCTGAAGGACCAGAGAATTATTTGGTCATGAACACTAAGTACAACAAAAAATATATTATGTAAAATTACATTTATGTAGAGTAACTCTTAAATTTCAAGTAACTGGAGTCCTTTAGCACCCCCCCCCCAAAAAAAAACACACATTTTTGCTAAATGTATTACAATGAAATACATTTGATAGTTAAAATGCTTATATTTACATAGTATCAGAAAATAAAAGAAATGGAGAGGAAGGGGCAGGCTGCAGAAGGGAAGGAAAAGGAAAAAGAAAAAGACAGAGGAAAAAAATGTATCATGTCCAATGGCAGAAAGATTAGGATTTCAGGGCCTGCCTCAGCTAAACAGTTATTAAGTTTGGGGGCCAGCCTGGTCTCCATAAGAGGCTCTCTAAAAACGGGGTTGCTGAGATGGCAAAGAAAGTAAAGATATTTACTGCCAAACTTGATGCCTGCGCTCCATCCCCAGACCCCACATGGTGGAAGGAGATCGTGATCAAACTCTGGGAGACTGATGCACAGTGGTGCACGAGAATTGAGTGTATCATACAATATCAACACCAACGACGCTGCAGTCCAATGCCAACTCTAATCCCTGCTGTATAATGGTTACTAGTGCTTGTCAACGTGACTGGATCCGGGGTCAACCAAGGAGCATGCTTCCGGGTGGCTCCGAGAGGTTATTTTTTGGGAGAGTTAACTGAGGGGATGAAGACTGTCCTGTAGAGCTGGCAGCCCTAATATACAGAGATCTGAGGGTAAGGCAGTGGGGATTTTCACCTGCCTGCTTTCATTCCTTGTAGGCGACTGAATCTACCTTGTTGCTGCCACTGTAGTTGCCATCTGTCTTAATTTGGATTTTATTGCTGTGAAGAGAGACCACGTCCAAGGTAACTCTTATAAAAGCAAAGCAAACACTTAATTAGGGCTGGTTTCCAGTTTCAGAGCTTCAGTCTATTACTGTCATGGCAGGAAGCACGGCAGTGTCCAGGCAGACACAGTGATCCAAAAGGGGCTGAGAGTTCTACATCTTGATCCAAAGGCAACCAGGAGAACGACTTCCGGACTGGACAGAACGTGAGCACTAGGAGCCCTCAAAGCCCACTTACACAGTGACACCCTTCCTCCAACAAGGCCACAGCTATTCTAACAAGGCCATGCCTCCCAACAGTGTCACTCCCTGTGAGCCAAGCATTCAAACCCGTGAGTTGATGGGGGCCAACCCTATTCAAACCACTACACCATCCTGGTGGACAGCAGAGCCAAGTTTCTTCCGCCTTCCAATGTACATTGAAGACAAGCAGTCGTCCACGGATATCCCAAGCCTTCCACACCAGACTGGGCCTACGGGGGCATGCAGCCTCTGGGACTGAGCAGGAACCAGGTTAGCCACTCCAGCATGCAGATGGCCAGTACTGGCCTGCCTCACCGCTACTGGGGATGACAGCCTAATAGTCCTCTTCTAATATATATTGATTCTATTTTAGAGAACTCCACTAACACACTCATCCTAATATAATTTCTCATCTGTGAAAAGGGAGGGAGAGTCACCTATACTTCCTAGTGCTTGCTGTAGGAATTAAAGATGATGATACATCTAGAATATTTAGCACATTTCTGGTGCATTTAGTAAGCTCTCCGTGAATTCCCTAGGCTAACAAACAGGTACTCCGTATCAGGAGGTGAGGAACGTAAATATGGGAGCTGCAACCGTGTCCCGAGAACACTTAATATGGAGAACCTAGACTGATCAAAGACTACTTGAAGTCAACTGAATGACACACAGGCATTAACCAGAAGCATAGGAAAAGAACATTTCTAGGCTCTTTGGACATTTCCAGGAAGTATAACCAATAACCATGTGCCTGGAGGAGGAACAGAAAAATAGACAGTAGACATAGTGACAGGAAAGGGAAAGAATGCCAAAGGCACTGTAGACATGAAGCTAGACAAACAGAGGGGAACAGCTGTGTGGGGCCTCACAGAGACATTAAGAATTTCAGTTAGGCTGGGCAACGACAGGGTGGCAGAGGCCTTTGTGAGTTCAAGGCCAGCCTGTTCTACAGAGAGTTCCAGGACAGTCAAGGCTACACAAAGAAACCTTGTCTCAAAAAAGCAAAACAAACAAACAAACAAAAAACAACAACAACAAAAGAATTTCAGTTACTCCAACATGAGCAGAGGCAATTGTGATCGGATCTGTATTTTGAAAATGTCAATTCTAGCATAGAAACTACAGGAATTAAGCACTCTAGATGCAACTAGAGACCAACGTGGCTGGAACAAAAAGGTGATGCTGAAGATGAAGAGAATGAAGATTCAAGAAATATTTAAAAGACGAAACCAATAGGACCTCCTAAGCAATGGCGAATGAGGCTTAATAGGAACTTAATAAATTTCAACTCCAAAAAAACAGGATCAAAACATAGTACGAGGACCTATTTTTTTCTTGAGAAGATAAATCACAAATTTCAATTATATCAGCATGATATGATTCCCAAATACAAAATGAATTTGTATAGCAGTGTCCTATTGTATGAAATTACAACCGTATTATATATGTAATCGTCTCTTACAGGCAGAATGAATAATCTTCACGTGTGCGTAGGTATAATATATCTGAACAGAAAAAAAGCTCCATATCTTAAACTAGGTTCCTTTCCTTTACATAACGACAATCCCCTTTTCCTCCAACCTTTATTAAGGAAGGAAAAAGCCTTCAAAATCGAAAAGGACTCTTTCAAGCAAACACGCTTGGGTTTTATAATGGCTGAATGACTTACAGCATTTTTGTTAAATTGCTTTTTTTCTGAACAGAGGCGCACGACTCAGAAAACTTAAACACAGCTTTTTAAAGTGTCACCATACAAACAATCCCTGGTTTTGATGTGCAAAAATCTCTAGCTGATAGTTCACAATCAAATCACTAAGTCTCGTCTGGAGTCTCATCAATCCTGTTAAGAGCGGGATACACCGGTGTCCTTAATTACTGGTCACAGGTAATGCGTCTAAGTGAATCCCAAGAAGTTTCTTCTGTAAGCTTTCTCTGTCTAAACCTTTCTCTATAGCTTAAACAAACAAGCGCACTGGAGCCCCCGATGGGAATTTCATTCTCTCAAACCTTGTCTGCCCCACCCACCTCACACACAATAACCGTCCAGTCCAGAAAGACAACTACCGTCAGAGAAGGGCGTCCGGAGTGCAGGGCCTTAGCTGGTGACCCCATGTACCAGAACCGAGTCTCAGAAACAAGGTGGGGGGGGGCTGTCTCAGCAGTCCCGGAGCAGTGTCCAATTTCCCAAAAGGATACCGAGATCTCCACGGCGGAAACCCGAGCTCCTGAGCCGGCTCTGGGGACTCTCCCAGCAGCAGAACGACACGGGACCGAGTCTCCCCTCTCCCAAGGCCTCGGCTGGAGTCACCGGCCTCTGAGATCCGCTCCCTCCCGCTTGTCGCTACCTGGGTCAGGCTTCCCGGGCCACCCACCTCGGGCCCGTCCAACCAGGCCCGTCACTAGGCAACAGTCGCCAGCCGCGAGGCCGGGGGAGACCCGTAGCCCGCTAGCTGGCCGCAGACCCAGATCGCCCGGTGCCCGCGACAGGTCACTCACCTCTCAGCTACCTGGAGGGGCGGTGCTGGGGCCCGTCCCCCGCCGGCACCCTCAATGCCTCCGGGCTGTGACTGCTCGGGTCGCGCGCCTGGCCGCCACCGATTGCTTACTCCATCTCCTCCGCCACCCCCGAGGCCGCAGAGCCCCGAAATCGAGGAGTAAAGGGGGAAGGGAGGGAAGGGACTAGGGAGGAAGAGCACGGTAGGGGGAAGAGCACCGAAAGACCAGCCCGCTCTAGCATGACGTCACTTCCTGGCGGTTCGGAAAGGTGGGGTTTGGCTTTCCTCCGCCCCCGAGGCGGAATGGGGCGGGGCTCTAGGGACGGGGGAGGAGCCCGAGCGTCTGCTGACCGCTGTACCTGTAACTCTGATCTGTGGACTTCACCGGCAAGACGAGCTTTCCCGGCCCCAGGCTGGGAAGGCTGAGTTTCTAGAGCCATAGAAGGGGATTCTCCAAGATAATGAGGACAGGTAACTAAATGTATATTGGAGATGACTGACAGAAGCGACTAGATGGGTGGACTCTGCAGATCTGGTTGTGAGGCCCCGCCCCTTTGGTTTCCCTGGCCACTTGCCCTTGCCGGTCTAGTGACTGAGTACACAAGACTCAGCCTTCTCTTACTTTTTGTAAAGTGACCTTAGAACATAGAAAAGCTGAGTTTCTCACACGGGGCCGTGTTGAAGTGCACGTTCTGCTGCTGAAGTAGGATCGGATATTCTGCGTTTCTAAGACATGCTCAGATAACCCCAGTGCCGCAGTTCCACGCTTAGAGCAACAAAGACCGTTTATCTTACATGCTTAATGAAAGAGGTAAATTGTTCCGCAAATATACCTACACGTCACTGGGCACAGCCTCTGTCTTCCCATAGTCCTACCACCCTACCCCAACCCTGCCTCGCCTGTCTCTGCTCTGGTCAGGTTAAAATGTCTTAAGATGGATAATAGGATAGACCCTATTGCAAGAAGACTTGGAAGCGGAGAGGGGGAGAAGGATTATGGAGTGTGTGTGTGTGCACGTGTGTGCATGTTGCATGCGCACACATGCTACCCTGGTTTGTTGACATGTTTGTGTGGGTGCAACTGTTTGTACACTTGCCAGAAAAGGTCAAGGCTAGAGGCCTTGGTGTTGTTCCTCGGGAGCTGTCCCTCTTGTATTTTGAGACAAGGTCTCTAAATAGAACCTGGTCCTTTGCCTTTATCTCGTCAGCTCTGAAATTAGGAGCACCCACCACCAATGCTGGCTTTTTATGTGTGTCCTCATGTTTAGAAGATAAACATTTCACTAGCTAAGCCTCTCTTTCCAGCCCCAGAGGGATGGACTTTTATTTCTGTCATCTCGCCAAGAGCATCATTTCACTTCTGTGCTGGTGATGCTACATTTTGTTCTTAGTGATGCTACTTTTTGTTCTTTCAAGGAAGGGAAGGCTTAGATTCTTGTGCACACAGAACATATAGAAATAACGTTTTCTATCTTTCAACTTCTTTTTCTTTCTCATGTGCTTTTCAAATTTTACTGGAGAGCTAGCTTATCTCTACTAAACATGGGTCTTTTTTTTTTTTTTTTTTTTGGAGAGATAAAATGGTCTGGGATTAGAAGATAGCAGTGATTGTACAAGGTTGCCATTACACTAAGAAACACTGAATTAAACATTTTGACGGGATCCTTGTTAGCAAGCCTCTGCAGCTCTTGTAAGGATAGCTGTTACAGGGTATTTGATCACACTGTGAACTCCCGAGATTTTGTTACTTACTGAAAAAAAAAAAATCTGTTTCTAGTTGTGGTGTGGCTCAGCCCTAGCTCATACCTTTATGTTTGTTGTAAACAGGATTAAGTTTAATCAACCATGGGTCAAGAGGCAGAGCAAGCAACCAATTGACAGGGAGTGAGCGTAGGGGGAAAAAAACAGAGAGTAAGAGAAGATCAGGAGGATGGATAGAGTGATACACAGGAAGTCGAAGGGAGGAACACTCAGTTTGAAGGGTTTCGGAAGGCAAAAGAAGGCATCCTCTTCCTTTTGCCAGGTTGGCTGTGGAAGGTCCGCTTGGTATTTTCTCTTTCTCTCTGAAATAGCAGACTTCATTTCAGCATCTGGCTCCTGAGTCTCTATTGGTAAAATTGAATGCGATTTCGTTTAAAAAAAAAAAAAAAACAACAGCTAGTCACAGTAAGTTCATAAATAAGACAGCGACGTCATGTCTGGAAAGCAACATTCTCCTGTCCTCTGCCCCATCTTCCAACTCTTACACCCTTCCTTTCCCCTCTTCTATGATTATCCTGAGCTTTGGGGAACAGGGGTGATGTACATCTCCTGTTAGGGACTGAAACTCCAGAGTCACTTACTCAGCAACCTCACCAGATGGGTCTCAGCAGTAACCACTGTCCACTGCAAAATGAGGCCTCTGTGCCCAAGACTAAGAGCAGTGTTAGTCTATAGGCATAAATATTTAAAAGCTAATTTGAAAGTCACAGTTAGCACAATAACATTATTACTAGTGCCCCCAAGAGCTAGACCTCCCCAGACATAGGCTTTGGGCCAAGCTTACAGTGCAAGGCATGAAGTTCCTCCTGTGAAGCGAGCCTCAACCAGAAAGCAGTTGGTATTCCACATGACAGTCATGCCGCTATGGTACCACTGGAGACATCTTGCTTGGCAGTTTTGCTGTGTGGCAGTCAGCCTTCGCAGTCAGGTAAGAAGACTGATGCTTTTTCTCCCTTAGAAGCCTAAAGAGCAACTTCCAGCACCACAGAAGCTACCCAGCGGAAAGAAAGCTACCATTTCAGTTCCAATTTCATTTTGATTTTTATCTTACAGCCAAAGCAAAGCGTCAGATATCTTTAGCAATGAATGGAGTGTTGACATTCAGCTCTGGGTGACAACCAACATTAGTGTTAGGTTACACTATTTTGGTGGCCCCATCATTGCAAGGGTTTTGCTGTTGTTGTTATTAAAAGGACTTGCGAGAAATGTTTATATTTCAAAGAAAAATTATATATGCATATTATAAAAATACCCAAATGTGATCTGGCATGGTGGCACATACCTTTAACCCCAGCACTGGGATCTTCTTGGTCATTCAATGTTCTTTCATCTCTTCCAGGAACAGCCGGCTTTCCTGCCACACAACCATGCCATAAGCTTTTCTCCCCCAGATGAAAGATAGTTTGACTGTTTAGAGGTTTGTTTGTTTGTTTGTTTGTTTTTTAATTATCTCTCAGCAGACTTTGGAAAAGATCTATTTTTATTTTTATTTATGTATTTAAGTATGGAGCTTTGAATAAATGCTTGGTCATCAGGGAGTGGTGCAACCTGAGAGAGATTAGAACTGTAGCTTGTTGGAGGAAGTATGTCACTGGGGTAGGCTTGGAGGCTTCAAAAGCCCAAGCCAGGTCCAATGGTTCACTCTTTCTGCTACCTTCAGATCCAGATGTAGAACTCAGTTCCTTCTTCAGTGTCATTTCTACCGGCTTATCACCATGCTGACAACAGACTAAAATGTCGAACACTGTAAGCCAGCCTTCCTTTATAAGAGTTGCTGTGGTCATGTGACTTTCTACAAGGATAGAACACTTTCTAACACAACAAGCATGTGTGTGTGTGTGTGTGTGTGTGTGTGTTACATAGTAAGAGTCTGTCTCAGAGAAAGGAAGGAGGGAAGGAAGGAAGAAAAAAGGAGAGAACCAGTAAGGAAAAGAGGGAGAAAAGGAAGAATAGAAATTCTTGTGGAAAAAGAAAAAGGAAAGAAAGAAGGATGGAATTATGGTAGAAAGGAAGGAAGAAAGAAAGAACAAAAGAAAAAGAGAGAGGATGAAAGAAAGAAAGGGAGGAAGGAAGGAAGAAAGAAAGAACAGAAGAAACCCTAAGGAAGCCACAGCTCTGTAATAATAAGGACTCAGATTGACTTACTTTGTTCTGACATGTGTTCTGAAGTGATCTTCTTAAGATTACTTGAAGCTGCATATGTAGCAGAGGATGGCCTCATTTAGCATCAGCTGGGAAGAGAAGCCCTTGGTCCTGCCAAGGCTTGATGCCCCATTGTAGGAGAATGTTAGGGTGGGGAGGCAGGGGCAGGTGCCTTCATAGAAGCAGGGGGAAGGAGGATGGGATAGGAGGTTTATGGAGGGGAAACTGGAAAAGGGGATAACATTTGAAATGAAAGCAAAAAGGGGCAATCTAAATTTTCATTTTCTCTAACAGAGCCAGTACTGGTAATAAAGGATGAGACCATTAGAAATTGGTGCTCCATTATGTGCTCCCATTCTCTCCCAACCCAGCCGAATTTATGATTTTTGCTTTATGATGATAAAATAATTTGAACATCACAGTTTTTACCAGATTATTTATTCCCTCTCTACAAGATCCACTGTAGGGACAATCTCTTGTGCACTATGTAAGAATATCATCACCTGTCAATGAAGAGCTGAATGACTTATAGCAAGGCCGGAGAGAATAAAAGGTAAGACATCCAACAGAGAGAGAGAGAGAGAGAGAGAGAGAGAGAGAGAGAGAGAGAGGAATTCTGGGAAGGAATCAGATGTGAGGGGCGAGGGGTTCCACCACCAAGAGATGGAGGAATTCAGAGGTATGAAACTGAGGAGAGGTAACCAGCCACACGGTCAAATAGTATATATGGGCTGAGATAACGAGCTAGTTGAGGAATAGCCCTAGCTTAAGGCCTAGGCATTAACCATAAATAAATGAGCCATTGTGTCACTATTCAGGAACTGGGAGCAGACACAGAAAAGACCAAATGGTTACAATTTATAATCTAGTAAAGGAGATAGACATGAAAGAAAAGAACAGTGCAGTTTGATGGCTCTGCCATATAAATAAGCCTGTGGACAAGAGTCCCAGGGAGCCCTGAATACTTTTCATTATGCTCCCAATTCCAAGAAGTGTCTAGTAAACCAGAAGAAGCTGGGAGATATGAGAACCTTGGCTTTGGCTGGTGTTCCAGCAGAATGCAAATACAATGCTTTCCCACACGTGAACCAAATGGTGAGCAAGCCTCCAAAGCTGCAGAGGCAATAGGCTTCGTGTCCGGGAAAGGCGTGGTGGCTGAGAACTTGTGGGTCCGTGTAGTTGTTTACTCTTCTGCTCACACATGGCAGATTTCTCTATTACAGAACAGGACAAGCATGTCCCAAACAAAGGGCTGGGTCTCCCCTGCCTCTGAATCAGATAGCATAGGAGTACCAAAAAGAGATGGTTTCAGGTGCCTCTAAAATATGATTTCGTTAACATCTAGTTGAAAAGGGAAGGTTGGGCTGGAGAGATGGCTCAGTGGTTAAGAGCACCAACTGCTCTTTCAGAGGTCCTGAGTTCAAATCTCAGCAACCACATGGTGGCTCACAACCATCTGAAATGGAATCCAATGCCCTCATCTGGTGTGTCTGAATACAGCTACAGTGTACTTATATATAATAAATAAATAAATCTTTAAAAAAAGAGGGGGGGAGAAGATTATCTGAAAGAGAAGGCAAACCTACCATCTGTTTTAGTTATGGTTTCTATTGCTGGCAAGAGAAACACCATGATCATGGCAACTCTTATAAAAACAACATTTACTTGTGGCTGGCTTACAGGTTCAGAGGTTTAGTGCGTTGTCACCGTGGCTGGATGCTTGGAAACATACAGACCAGCACAGTGCTGGAGACTGAGCTGAGAGTTCTACATCTTGATCCGAAGGCAGCAGAAGGAGACTGTCCTATGGGACATGGCTTGAGCATATATAAGACCTCAAAGCCCACCTCCATGGTGACACATGTCCATCAAGGCCATGGCTCCTAATAGAACCACTCCCTATGGACCTATGGAGGCCAATTCAAATTGTCACAGCAGCCTATCTTCATCTATTGATCCTAAGATCTAGAAGATGATAAGTCTCACAGATCATAAAAGATACACCACTTTCATCTGTAAGGAGAGAAGGAAGGATGGAAGAATAGGTACTTAAAGAGACAAACTCATCTAGGGTTGGGGATGTAGTTTAGAAGTAAGAATGAATGCAGGGCATGAATGAGGCCCTGGGTGGGAGCTCCAGTACAGGGATATACAAATATGCAGGTTTATGTTAAGGCGATACATGATTGACAAGAGAGAGACAGGCAGAGAAAGGTCTAGGAGCAAAAGAGGAGGCAGGAGGTAGAGACTGAGGGAGAGGATTCCAGGGGGAATGAAGATGGAGGCAGATGTTTATGTTTCTCTCTGCGCATCTCTTCATAAATAAGGCTGTAATGTTTCGTAAGGGATGAAGTTGTACAAGATCATTTGACTTATAAAGGTTAGCAAGTTATATTATACCTATTAGATCAGAGTAGTTTGGTGTGTTCTTTGGTGTGACTACTTAGCTGAGTTCAAAGGGTGTAGTGGCGGAACGCATAAAGCCCACCACGGAGTTGGGTAAGGTGACAACATGCCAAGGGGATGTGAGTGAAAACAACACGCCTGGGTGGTTGTATTCACCTGGGACAGAAGCAGCAGGGGCGGTGGAGTTGGCCTGGAGCACCAAGTAGTGTGGGGACCGAACGGTGTGTGCTTGGCTTCGCACTAGAGCAGCGTCCCCGGAGTGAGATCGCAGGGCCCAATAAAAGGTCAAGCTGTCCCTTTAGTATTTACCACAACAGAAATATATATATAAGTATATATAATACAAATATATAACTATATTTTATATATATGATCAAATACATATTAAATACAATATAAAATATTATATGTGAAATATAATATATAACATATTTATATATTTAATTATATATAATTAAATATCTTAAATATAATATGAAATATTATATTATGTTATATTTATAGTATATAACTATATTTAATATACATTTTAATATATTTTTGGTATATATTTTAGAGAAGATGTTTGAGGAAATATTTTAGTTGAAGTATGAATAAATACCTAAAAGGCTGAGATGAGGAAGGGCAAAAAAAAAAAAAATAGTAGGTAATGTACTTTGTTCTTTGCTCTAATGTTTGTTTTTCCTTCTTGTCCACTGTGTATGCACACATATATCCCAGGTATATGGTTAAGACTGTGGGAATGTACAAAAGTTGAAGAATAATACAGATATCATATAATAACTGCATGCTACCAAGTTTTAAAAGGAAGCTATGTATGATGGTTTGTATATGCTTGACCCAGAGAGTGGCACTATTAGAAGGTGTGGCCTTGTTGGAGTGGGTGTGGCCTTGTTGGAGTGGGTGTGGCCTTGTTGGAGTAGGTGTGTCACTGTGGGTGTGGACTTTAAGACCTTTGTCCTACCTGCCTAGAAACAGTCTTCTAGCTCCTTCTGAACAAGATGTAGAACTCTCAGCTCTGCCTGCACCATGCCTGCCTGGATGTTGCCATGCTTTTGCCTTAATGATAATGGACTGAACCTCAGAACCTGTAAGCCAGCCCCAATTAAATGTTGTCCTTATAAGAGTTGCCTTGGTCATGGTGTCTGTTCACAGAAGTAAAACCCTTACTAAGACACTACTCTTAAGAGAAATGATAAGTACCAACCTATCTCAACCAGAGGAGGGTATCTCTGGGCTGGAAGGGCAACAGATGTAGAAAAGGAGATTAAAACCTTCTGACAGAGTCTTTGAGTTACAGAAGACCAAGGTGTGGCTGGTTCCTGAAGTCTTATATTACTGGGGTAGGTAGGCAAAGAGAAGACAGTAGTTGGCTAAGCGGTACGTCTGAGTCGGGGGGCGGGGGGGGGAGGATGTTTGTTAAAGGTTGAGCATCGCTGACCTAAAAATCTGAAACGTTCTAAAACCCAAAATTTAGAGACTATCACGATGCTCAAAATCTGTGTCAATATTTCCAAATTTGAAAACCTCCAAAAAACTCTAAAACATCTCCAGTTCCAAGCATCACAAAGAGGAGTGGACATGTCTCTTCTCTTCAGATAATAACAGAATTGCATCCATGTCCTGGGGGAAAATGGAGAACCACCGATGAGATGGTCGAGAGAACAAACACAGGAGATAAATAATAAAACACAGCGGGCATCCAGATGTATGATGGTTAGTTAGCTGGTGAGGACAGATGCCATTTTCTTTCATCCACTCCAGCATTAGTTTAGTAAAAATTAAAAAAATAATGTCGGAGAGCAGTGGTTCTCAACCTTCCTAGTGCTACAGCCCCTTCGTACAGTTCCTCATCTCGTGGGGGACCCCCAACCATAAAGTTATTTTCATTGCTACTTCATAGCTATAATTTTGCTACTGTTGAGAATTGTAATGTAAACATCTGTGTTTTCTGTAACCCCTCTGAAAGGGCCATTGGACAACCCCAGGGCTCATGACCCCGAGGTTGAAAACCACTGACTACAACTATATCTAAGTCATTGCTGCATCACTGGAGAAGGATTAAGACAGCTACTTAGTTTTATGACTATTACATCAGAACCTGGCACATTAGCTGCAAAGACAGGTCAAAGGCTTTGAAAAAAGCAGCTTAATAATCTTTCACCATATTTTTCCCTTAAAAACCACCATTGCTAATATTAATCTTTCCTTTTATAGTGTGGTACTGAAACAGTGGTCCTGAAAACTCTCGCCAAACCAAATCACAACTAAAAGCACAGGCTGAACAACTGCTCTGGCTTCCTCTGGATTACCACCCTGAGCTTTTCAGTGTACCTCAGGATTTTCAGTGGACCTCGGGATTTTCAGTGGACCTCAGGACTTTTTTCTCGGCACATTGGCTTCTAAACTATTTATGTTAAGCAAAAAGGCAAGTCACTTACTTAATTTACTAAGTACTTATAATGTGCAAAGTTTTAAGGAACAATGTCTCCTCAGGCCCAGTAAAGAGATGGAAACACACTCAGCAACCTTGGTATTTATATTGATTGATGTAGTCGATCAGTTTCTTATGCATGGATAGGCATTGTTCTACTGGCTTAAAATAGATAAACGTCCAAGCCCTCAGGGAATGTATACCTAAAAGAAGGAAGGCAGATGATAAAAAGACTCATCAAGGCCAACAGCATCATGGGAAGTGATAAATGCCGTAGAAAAGGAGAAGAGTTTTTATGAGGCTTTCTGGATGGCGCAGAAGGGGTAGCCAGGAGCTTATAGCTTAACTGGTGTGGCCAGTGTGGAACTCAAGAAGGAACAAAGTCTGAGCAACTACTGGAAGGGAAGAGAGTTCATCAAGCTGCTGGAGACAGGGAGAGTGGGTTAGAGAGAAGAGAATTGTTTCCGGAGCAGAGATCCTAAGTGTGCTGGATATCGAAAACAATAAGTAGTGAAGACCGGAATGAGAGGTATAAATGAGATCGGGGGCTGGAGAGATGGCTCAGAGGTTAAGAGCACTGACTGTTCTTCCAGAGGTCCTGAGTTCAATTCCCAGCACCCATATGGTGGCTCATAACCATCTGTAATGGGATCTAATTACCTTTTCTGGTATGTCTGAAGATAGCTACAGTGTACTCACATACATAAAATAAATACATCTTTTTTAAAAAATAAATGAGATCAGAAGGGGGCCAGTGGGTACCCTAGCCCCAGTGAGGCCCTCACATGCAAACCATGGGCAAGTCTGAGAGACACAGTGTGCCACTGGCTGTCACTTTATTGATACCTCTGCATTCATGTAGAAGGTAGACTATAAAGGAGCCAAGATAACAGCAATCTCACATCTTAGGTAGCATTTAAGTGATACAGGCATTAGATGTAAATGAATAAAATATCCTGTAATGGGAGTGTACACTCACTCTATGTATTAAGGCTCCCAATTCAGGCTTCCCGGAACACCCCATTGTCTAATCTAGGAACCCTGCTTCCTGGATCTAGGAACCCTGCTTCCTGGATCCAACACCCCATCTTCCTCTAGCTCATGTCAAGTTCCCTTTTTCTCATTGGAACTACAAAGTGTAAACCAGTATGTTGCTACAATATTGCCTCTCCCAATATGGAGGAACAGTAGAAAAACAAAACAAAACCAGAAATATCTGTGTCACATATATGAAGAGGAACGTTCATTTGAAATGAAAGAAAGGTTACATTGAATCATGGCAAAAGGCAATCTTGGCCAGTGAGTCAATTTCCAGACTTGAGTCAGTTTGCAGACCCAGAACCCCTTGAATGAAAGGGCGGCCAGGTTCTCCCAAAGAAGGACCTTGATAGACACCTAAAAGTTTTCCTATTATCTCTTCTCCAGTTCTTCCCCAGAGGGACCTATGGCCTTTTCCAAGAGAATCTATACACTGGGGAAAAGGAAATAATCTGACTTTCTGGGGTCTACTGGATACTGGCTCTGAATTGACATTGGCTCCAGGAGATCCCAAGAAACAGTGTGGCCCTCCACTTAAAGGAGAGGCTTACAGAGGCCAGGTGATTTATGGAGTTTTGGCTGATGTCCAACTCACAGTACATCAGTTGGTCTTTAAACACATCCTGCGGTCATTTCCCCAGTTCCAAAATGGATAATTGGGATAGATACACTTAGAAGTTGGCAGGACTCTCACATTGGCTTCCTGACCTGTTGAGTGTGGAGTGAGGCTGTTATAGTTCGAAAGGCTAAATGGAAGCCTTTAGAGTTACCTCGGCCAAAGAAAATAATGAATCAAAAAGACTATTGTATTCTTGGAGGAACTGCAGAAATTATTAGTGCCACCATCAAGGGCTTGAAAAATTTAGGGATGGTGGTTCCCACATTTCCCTTTAATTTTTCTATCTGGCCAGTGCAACAGACAGATGGATCATGGAGAATGTCAGTTGACTATCGAAGACTAAATCAGGTAGTAACTCCCATTGCAGCTGCTGTACCAGATGTAGTTCTTTACTTGATGCATCTCCTGGTACCTGGTACACAGAGCAAGTTTAAGGCCAGCACTGAGAACTTATCCCTAACGGATATTTTTAAAAATACAGCAACGAGTTATCATCTGGCAGTTTTTTCCTAAGTAGTTTAATCATATTGATTTCATCTCTAACTCAGTAAAATTATGAACTTGTTTCAATTACACAGTTGATTTTAAAGATTATCTCTATGCTTTACGTTGTATCTCTTTTCCATACATTTGGTTACTTAATATACACGAGCATTCATTTAAAACCCTCCTGATGGCTGTGGACCAGCCTGGCTCCAGTTTAAGATTAGAAGCCATCTCATTACAACGTCAAAATAAATTCATTCCGATTTTCTGTAAAAATTATGTTACCAGGTCTTGATCTATTTTCTGGAACTTGATATGTTTCATACCTTAATACCCTAGCTTCCACCCTGATAAGATATTCTGCCAAATAATTTTCCAAGTTCCTATATAATCAAGAACTTTTGGAAACCCACCCCAGCCTTATAGTTTGTTTTTCTTTATGGGGGTTGGGGGGCTAATATAAACCCCACCTTCTCCTGTGTCTGATGCTAATATCTCAGACCTGCATCAGGGAGACAGAAAATAAGGCTTTCATAAATTGACCAAAGAATTTGGGTAATGGTCCTTACTCTCTTCAGTAGGATTAACAATAGCTAGGAGCCATCTGCCCCTTCCATTGTTTTAAAAATACGTGCTGCTCAAAGACAATGGAGGCTTTTTAGTTGTTGACTTTTTACAAATTGCTTCCCCAGTGATTGGGGGGTGGGTGTTTTGTTTTTATTTTCAGTTTTGCTTTTTTTGTAAGGTTTCACACTTGCCAAACATTGACAGACAAAGAGTTGGAGAAGCAGAAGGGAGAGATGACCTTTATTTTCCCCAGTTGGCGCTTTAAATTTAAATTAAATTAATATGGACCCCAGTATCTCTCTGAAATGAAAAAAAAAAAGGAAACCAATTAAGAATTTTAAAAAAAAATACCACCTAGAAGTTTTAAACAAACATTCCTGAGGCAAGACACCATAATTTGTAAACACAAACTGTTGCCTGCTAGTGGTATTGGTTCTGAGAGAGAGGACAGTCTTCAAACATATTTGTAGAATCTTGTTTTAAAATATGTTATCTTTAGAAAAGAGTACAAGGGCTGGAGAGATGGCTTAGTCGTTAAGAGCACTGACTGCTCTTCCAGAGGTACTGAGTTCAAGTCCCAACAACTATATAATGACTTACAACCATCTATAATGAGATATGATACCCTGTTTTGGTGTGTGTCTTAAGACATATGTGTGTGTGTGTCTGTGTGTGTATATATGTATATATATATATGTATGTGTATATATATATATATGTGTGTGTATATACAAAAGATATATACATATGTGTATATATTTTTGTATCTGCATGATCTTTCCAAATATACATATAAAAAAACTAAATATTTTCAAATCATAAGTACCTAAAAACCATGATTTTGCTCACTCTAGCCGTTTTTGGCACTTGGAGCTTTTTTATGTTTTTCTCTCCCTCGCACCTTCTCAGCACCTTCCACCACCTCCCTTCAGTCTTGTTTACTCTCACTGTTTCCTTGCTCTCTGTCACACTGGCTAGTTCACTCTCTGGCACCATTCTCTTAAAGTGGCATAGGTCACAGAATCAATTTCCACTAAAGTTACACAGGAAAAGAAAGCGTTTTATAATAGCTTTTTTTCTCTTTTTTTTTTCTTTCTTTCTTTCTTTTTTTTTTTTTTTTTTGGTCACCAGTCACGAGGAAGATGGAGTTTAAAATGTAAGTGCTGAAGAACACACTGAGCACGCTGAATTGGTATAGGTTTCAACTTTTTATTACGAAAGCTGTGTCATTTGTCTTGGGTTGGAGTTCTTAGATTCAAGATCCTAGTTAAATGTCGTCATGAAATCCATCACTTTGTATGCTAACTTTAAGGTCAGTAAGGGAATGCAGACAGGTAAGAGTGCTTGCTGCACACATGTGAATCCTCAGCTTCTATTTAAAAAAGCCACGTATGGCCATACATATCTGAAATCCCAGGACTATTAGGTGTAGAGGTTTTATCTTTTGCTGTGTATTGCAATGCTAAGTGTGGGCCCCCAAGACCTGGTTGCCCTAGACACAAGAGAGTCCTTTGCCCAAGTGAAGCTATGTGACCTTCTACCCCACCCCAAGTTATTTCTGTGAATCAAGATGCCGACAGCCAATGCTGGGCAGAAGAGACATCGGCAGGTTTTAGGGTTTCTGGGCGGGGTTGGGGGTGTCAGAGGAGAACCATGAGTGACAGAAGGTGAGGAGGAAGAGAAAGTCACTATGGGTTAGAAGTCAAGATAACATGGCCCCGACGGCTGGCCAAGTGGAGTTAAGAGCAGCCCAGATGAAACATTGTAAGTAATAACTCAGGGTTATCGATAGAAAATAGGTTTGAATAGCACAGAGGGTAGATATCTGCTCAGCCATTGTGCTGACTAAGGTTTATTGTAATCAATAAAAGTGTGTCTTTTATCCAGGTCCTGAATGATCAAAGCAGGATAGAAAAATCCCGGATTGGGATTACAATGTTCTACAACGATTAGGAGCTGAGGCAGGAGGATCACTGGCACTTGCTGGCTGGCAGCCTAGCTCCAGGTTGAGTGAGAGTCCTGGCTCAAGGGAATGCCCATGAAAAGATTCCAAATACCCAAAGTCTGAAGCACTGTAAGGATACCACATCCAAGGACTCTTTGTCTTGGACTTAGGTTAGACCAACAATGGACGAGAGCTTTGAACTCTGTTTCCCTGCCTCATCCACCTCTCTCTGGTGTCTGTGATCTGTGTCTATCCCGTCTGTTTGCTGTATTTGTGTGTCTGATGTCTGTCTGTGGGGTGTGAGTGTGTATGTGTGTGTGTTTGGTAGGTTATGGGTGTGTAATGTCTGCCTGCCTTGCTGTCTTTCCCTAACAAAGAGTTTTGTTCTGTACTTATTGAACAGTATACAGCACACAGTATGAGGGAAGAATGAGGAATTTTTTGCAGAAAATTTTTAACAGAATTTTTACAAGGAATTGACTCCTACTGACTGAGAATAGCACTCAGAACTGCAAACAAATGTTATCAACCTATATCTGCATGGTCCTCCCAAATGTTATTGTGGATTTTAAGATTGTTTTCAATCTGGGCTGGAGAGATGGCTTAGTGGTTGAGGGCTCTGACTACTATTTCAAAGGTCCTGAGTTCAAATCCCAGCAACCACATGGTGGCTCACAACCATCTGTAATGAGATCAGATGCTCTCTTCTGGTGTGTCTGAAGACAGCTACAGTGTAGTTACATATAATAAATTAATAAATCTTTTTAAAAAGATTATTTTCATCTATTAGCTGCTTTCAGCAAATGATTACAACACGCACACCACTATTCTGGGTCAACACATGGAAAAATAAATACATAGTATAAATTAAATTAAAATTAAAGCTAAGTGTTTAGGTTGTAAAAGCTGGCTTAGGCTCCAAAGGTTGGTTGCATTGTTTTCTGAAACGCCAGTTAAAGTAAACACACAGTGGAAAACAAAGCAAGTACATAGTTTCAAATGGTCTCAAACTTATCCTTAACTTAGTTGCAAGGTCTGGCAAAGTTCAGTTTGGGGGTGGGGGAGTTGCATTGCTCTAATCCTAACACTTGGGAGGCAAAGGCAGGGAGATCTCTGAGTTTGAGGCAAGCCTGGTCCACAGAACAAGTTCCAAAGCTGCCAAAGGTACAGAGAAATCCTATCTTGAAAAACCAAAAAGAAAAAAAAAGTTCAAGTTCAGTTTCTGAAGGCAAGAGTTTTTCTCAGGAAAAAAAAAATCAGTATATTTTGTGAAAGACTATGTATATATCTATATGTATACATCTTTCCAGTGAAAGATTCATACTATCACAAAGATTATCAAAGTAGATTGAGACTGGGTGAGAGAAATGACATGGTGCTCTTTTCAGAGATACAGCAAACGTCTGCACTGACACACATGCATTTAGTTTTCAAGCTTTGCTTTTACTTTGTAGATAGACTATTAATCAAGTATTCAGATGTTCTATTACAATAGAACATTAAGCTATAGGATTTCTGTGTTTCTTCCAACTTGAAAAAGAAGCAGAAAACACAGTAGAGTAAGACTTTTCTATTCAAAGATTAGTTTTCTCTGGGAGAGCTGCCCACTCCCAAACCTGGTCAGCCTGGAAAAGATGGTCCTGCCCCTCCCTGGCTACAGCACTCCAGCAGACGGTGCTAGAGCGTTTGCCCCAATGGCATGAGCACTGGAAAGCTGGTAGACTGAGCAACTCAGCTACCACCCAGGCCCAGATTCAGCTGGCCACCCCAACATCTACACCATCTGTCTTAGTCAGGGTTTCTATTTCTGCACAAACATCATGACCAAGAAGCAAGTTGGGGAGGAAAGGGTTTATTCAGCTTAATCTTCCACATTGCTGTTTATCACCAAAGGAAGTCAGGACTGGAACCCAAGCAGGGCAGGAAGCAGGAGCTGATGCAGAGGCCATGGAGGGATGTCATTTACTGGCCTGCTTCCCCTGGCTTGCTCAGCCTGCTTTCTTATAGAACCCAGGTCTACCAACCCAGGGATGGCACCACCCACAATGGGCTGGGCCCTCCCCCCTTGATCACTAGTTGAGAAAATGCCTCAGTGGTGGGGTACAGGACTGCTTCAGTGTGTCCACAGCCTTTAGCTATGATTTTTCTCATGCTGGGTGAGGGGTGGTGGTGACTTTTGCCAGCTGCAAATAGTTTAAGTCTGAGGATTTTGGGGAGGGTATAAATGCAAAAGCCTGTATCAGGTCCTGCTGCCCCCTGCTGCTGCTTCATTTGCTATTGCTGGCCTGCTGAATACCCTGACCCTGAAAATTAGACTCGCCTCAAAAACAAAACAAAACAAACAAAGAAACAAACAAAAAAAAAACCCCAAAAAACCCAAAAAACAAAACCCTAATCAACAGGAAGTAGTCTATAGAGGTTTACAACCCCTATCTCCTCCAACCTTCTTTCTCTCCTACCTAGTGTTGAGGAATTGGAAGGGATCAGGGTGGAGTACAGGTTGGAAGCAAGGTAGATATAAAGACCAATAAAATATATGCCAACACTGATGCGTATAAATCCCAGCACTCAGGAAGTCAGGGATTGCCATGAGTTTGGCGCACCCTCCACTACAGGGTTAGCTCTCATCACTTCAGGCTAGAGTGAGACCTAGCTCAGAAAAAGAAAAAAAGGTAGTGAGTGTTCACGTATGTGTGTTTGTGTGTATGTGTGTGTGTATACCTGCATATAGATTCGTATTTACGTTTAAGATTGGAGCAGATGATAACAAGGGTACAATCCTGGATTGACTCTGAGGTGTGTTCTGTGTGTTGATGCTCCGAACACGGTTTTCCTGATAGTGGTGCTGTCTGGAGAAGCTGTGGAACCTGAGGAAGTGGGGCTCGCTGGGCGAAGTGGGCCGTGCTTTGTATAAAAGAAATATTATTTACCGGGGCTGGAGAGATGGCTCAGCGGTTAAGAGCACTGACTGCTTTTCCAGAGGTCCTGAGTTCAATTCCCAGCAACCACATGGTGGCTCACAACTATCTGGAATGGGATCTGATGCCCTCTTCTGGTGTGTCTGAGGACAGCAACAGTGTACTCATACATAAAATAAATAAAGTATCTTTAAAAAAAGAAATATTATTTAAACTGAATGATGTTCTGTGAAATATTCAGTAATGTATATATATATATATATATATATATATGAAATACACACACACACACACACACACACACACACACACACACACATATATACATATACAAACTTTTTTATAGAGAAAACGTACTTTTCCTAAATGGTTCTTTTGTGTTCTTGGCCATGATTTCAAAGCAGAAATGCCTGTACCAGCAACTCCCTGCCACCTAGTGACAGTATATAGTACCATTATTAGGCTTAAAGGGAATTTAAAGCCTAAGGATGATGTCATTCTTTTTAGTCTGAAAACTTTGGAGCAGGATGCTTATATGCAAAGTTTTGGTGGGAGGGGTGTTAAATAAATAAATAAACGCTTATTTTCTAGTAAAAATGCTCAGTAAATTTCCACAAGAATTTATTCTGATTTGTAATGCTTGTGCAATATTTAACCTATGATTTACAGATTGAGGTATGACAAAGATTCTTTGCTTGATTAGATTTTAAGACTTCCGACCTCTTTCCCAGGCCCATCTGTGTCCTTCCTTACCAATTCCCATTTTAACAGATAATTCTACTAAGTAGGTTTAGCAAGAAGTTCCTCACTCTGTTTGGTTAAGATTCTCATCTACCATCATACCTCAGGTGTTATCTGATCACCCTGGCCTATCTGCCGAAATTTAGACAATTTATAATCCTCTTTACTCCTGAACAAGTCTATCCACTGACCCAGACTTACTCTGTTTTACGCTGCTACAATAGAATGCCTGAATAAGTGCAAACAATAGAAGTGCGTTACTTGGAGTTCTGAGGCTGTGAGATTTGAGGTTCAAAGACCTGTATCTAGGAAGGGTCTCTGTATTAGTTAGGGTTTTACTGCTATGAACAGACACCATGACCAAGTTAAGTCTTATAAAGGGCAGCATGTATTCGGGGCTGGCTTACAGGTTCAAAGGATCATTAAGGTAGCATCTAGGCAGGCATGGTGCAAACAGAGCTGAGAGTTCTACATCTTCATCTGAAGGCTGCTAGTGGAAGACTGACTTCCAGGCAGCTAGAATGAGGATCTTAAGCCCACATCCACAGTGACACACCTACTCCAACAAGGCCACACGTCTGATTTATTTATTTATTTTAAGTACACAGTAGCTGTCGTCAGACACACTAGAAGAGGCATCAGATCTCATTATAGATAGTTGTGGCCACCATGTGATTGGTAGGATTTGAACTCAGGACTTCTGGAAGAGCAGCCAGTGCTCTTAACCGCTGAGCCATCTCTCCAGCCCACCTCTTAATAGGGCCACTCCCTAGGCCAAGCAAGTACAAACCATCACAGTCTCCTTGCTGCATCATAAGTGGTACACAAGAGGGAGGAGCCAAATTCTTTTATATCTGAGATACACTCTTAATGATAACCAACCTCCTCAGCAAAAACATTAATTTTATGAGGGCAGACCCCACCCTCATCCCCCATAAAATAAGCTTCAAGAACACACTCAGTCCCTGCCTTTCTTCTCTACAGTAAACTCCCTCGTGTCTGTACCATACTCAGGGTTAAGCTCAGCATCTTTCCCCCATTGCAAACGTCATAGCAGTCATGCCTACACCTACCATCATGGTCCTGGCAAGAAATCACCTTTAACGATTTGCCAGGTAAAACCGTGTAAAGAAATTATTTTCTAATTCAAAGAAATGAATCTAGAGGTGAAACTTTATTCCTTTCATATACTTTAAATCGCACAAAAGACACCACCATTCTTGGATTTTTTTTTTTCCCTAACCGATGGGGGTGCTAACCCAGCTTTGTTGACTTAACCTTGTTTGGTTTCACACCCCAGGGCTGTTGGCATTTCTTCTAGGCTCTGCCCCACAGTTACCTGGCAACAGCCAGGTGTGCCTGACTCACTATAAAAGGGGCTACTTGCCCCCTCCTCCCTTCCCAAGGCGATTTCCCTTGCCTCCTTCCTTGGGACCAGTGAACATGCCCGCTCAAAAGCAGCTTCCCAGTAAATGTGCATTTAATGTAATCTACTCTGCCTTGAATTAGCTCATTTCACTGGCAGAGAAATAACTTATCAAACCTGATGACCAATCATGCTACCAAGTTAATCAATTGTGGGTATGATTAGCATTTCTCTACAGTAGGAATGATGCTGGGGATATAAAATGGATGAGTCATGGTCCTATTCGTAGAACAGTAAATCCAGCAGAAGAACCATAAACGTGAAGCTGTGGTTGCAACTCTGACAACAACTGATTATTTCTTAAGATATCTGAAAGACTTCAGAGGGGTAACAATATTTGATCCTGGGTTTAACGTCTAAACTGGAAACTGAAAAGCATTTATGAGAGTTCTTCTAGAAGTAGAACTTTTAGAAGTAGTAACTATGCTGAGAGACATGTTTTAAGAGAGGAAGAATTTATTTAAAAGTATGCAGCCCACTGTGATGGGTTTCAAGGTAGTAGAGAGATGCAGCTAGGACTCTTCGCATCTCTGTAGGTCAGAAGTGGAAAGAACCTATAACCTTCAGCTCTCTCTGTAGACAGTATACCAAGAGCCTGTCTAAAAGGACAAAGCAGAGGCACACACTGTCTTCCATGAGGTAGGCTATTTTAATAAGCTCCTCTTTGTAGGCAAGTATGGTAAGAATCTATGTGCACCCGAGTTATCTAGAATGCTAGTTATCTAGGGAAGCTCTTCTAGACATAAGGAATCTTTATTGTGATGAAGCTGGAAAATCTGAAACCAAACGTTGTCTCTCGAGTTGTGAAGCGCATAGGTTAGAAAAGCTGTGTGCACTGACTTGAGTCTCTGTATGCATTTTCTCTTGCACTAATGATTTGAAAAATCGGGGTTTTGTTTTCAGAAAGAACATAGCACTTGCAAAGCAGTAATAGACATAATTCTTTTTGGTTGTTTGCTTGAGACTGGGTTTCTTTGTGCAGCCTTGCCTGTCCTGGAACAAGCTCAGTAGACCAGGTTGGCGTTGAACTCACAGAGATTCATCTGCCTCTGCCTCCAGGGTGCTGGAGTTAAAGGTGTATGCCTTTAGGGATGTTAAACACTAACCCTCCATCAGACATAGGTTTATTTTCCCCTTTCTTTTAGGTTGCCTCTTCACCAAATGATGGTGGCCTATGCTATACAAAAGTTTAACTTCACATGGTCCCATTTGTCAGTGGTTGGTCCTAAAGTCTGTGCTGCTGGGTCACTGTTCACAAAGTTCTTTCCCGTGCCTCTACGTTGAAACCATTTCTTACTTTCTCCTATAACAGATTCCAGGATCAGGTATTACATGGAGGTCCTTGATCCATTGGGAGTCACAGGGTAAGAGACAAGATGTAGTTTTACCCTTCCTACAGCTGTCTAGCCTTGTGGTAGGCCACGCTTCTTCTGGTTCTGACAGTTCCGACCTCTACAGATACAGAACTCCCATGTGATCGTCTGTCACTCATGCAGTCCCAGCACTCTCTCTGACCCATTTGAATGTTGTGTGACACTATTCAGGGGAAGACATAATTAAATATCTATTCATCCCACATAGGGAATGGACAACAGATCAAAGTAATAGTATAGCCCAAGTACAACTTGGTGAACCAAAAAGTTTATTAGGGTTACTTACAGGAATATGGGTGAGGGATTACACAGAGCAGCACAGTTGTCTCAAAGGCAGCTGTGTCACTGAAAGCCCAGCATGGGTAACAACTCAGAAAAAGCTGAAACTCTGAAGTGCTCTGTATGACTTGCAGGTCTGAAAGTATGTGCTCAGAAGGCCTCACTGTTAACAGATGGCAGAAAGGAAGAGGCCTTGTACCTCTTCTGCTAAGCTTTAGGGACTTTTTGAGACTTCTGAGATGTTTGGTTTTTGACTCTTAATGAGCTTCTCTTTAGTTCTTCTTGAGTTGCCCACAAGATGCCATGTTTTAACTCAAGGAAATTACTAACTCATTCCTTAAACTGGAAAGCTATTGCTTTGGAAATGCAAAGTTCAGACACAGGACTTTGAGCATGCTTGGGAAGAGTACAGTCACTAAGCATCTGATCTTAATATGCTGACTATAGGTTGAATAAGAACTTCTAAAACAAAGTAGTACATTTCTACAAAACAGTGGTGACCACAAACTCTAAAGACATCTGTACTCTTTCAAACTTACACTAAGTAAACAATAAACATTACACAGACATATTGATCTTTCAAATTTTATTATGTACAAATAAGAATAACAAACTTTAAATAAAATAGTTCTAAGACAGCAGAATCTTAACAGTCTGTAAATACTTTAGCTAAGCACAGTCAAAACTCACAAAGTATCTTCTAAGGAAAACTGATGGGTGAGATATTTCAATTTGGGTCTTCAAGTATGAAGAATTTCACTTTCTCATGAAAAATAATCTATTCTCAGGAACAGTTTAAGTATTGTTTAGTAGTCTAACTACTTAATGAAACATAGCTGAATTACAGTTTGCTGTAATAACCCATTTAAGAAGCCTGTGCACATCAGCCATGACTCAAAATATTTACATAAGTTCGAGACGTTATCTTATGATAAAAAGTAACATAGTTGTTAACTCCCTTTACAAGGAACTTTGAAATATACTTTCTAAGACTTTCATTCAGAAATGCTTCTTAAATATCAAATTTCTCTTCACAGACACTATGCCCATTTTCTTCATAATCTTCTCTTGTAACCACCATATCTTCAAAGTCATCGTTTTCAGATATCAACTTCCCACCTTCCCAGGAGTAAGTGATAGGGCTGAAACAGAGACCACACAAATGAGCCCAGCCACCATGTGACTACAGAGCAAATGCCGATTACGAACTAAAGAGCTGAACTTCAGCTCAACCAAACGGAATCTCATTCATGGTGTAGAGATAAGCTCTTCCTCTCCAGTACAAACAGTGGATTGGTTCTTCCCCTGTGTGCCCTGTCAACGGGCCCTCTACTTTCAGTGAAAACCCCAGAACATAAACAGAAGCTGTCGATGAGTAAAGGCAGAACGTGTTCCAACTCTAGACCTAAACCAACTCAGTGTTTCTCACTGAAGCCATGGACCAGCTGGCTAAGTCCCTAACTAGAGACGGGAACGGGAGGTTCTGTGTTACCTAGCAGCTGTCTCAGCGCCACTTTCTGCCTGTCCTGTGGCTGCTATAAAACAATGCTGATAATCCTAAGTAGGCCAGACAGTAGGTAAAACCAACCAAGCGAAGTTGGGGTTGCTGCCCATGGCCACGCCTGTTTTGTGCTGACTCAGCTCTACCACTTCCCCCAGCTGAGAGCAGGACAGACAGACGAAGGGAACTGTCCTTGCGCACTGCATTTGCGACCTTTTACTAACAGGCGTATTTAGATCTTTATGTTTGTACCTGTATGCCATTTTTTTCTGGAAGGCAAAATGTACATTATGATGGCTCGAATTAGAGAACAACAGCTAATTTTGTTAGTCCCTCAACCTCAGGCATGCGTGCATAAGATAAAAACCCAACGTCAGGAAGTGTATGAATATTGTTGCTGACAAAAATTATTCCAGCATTTAACAATTCCTTAAGCCTTTCAAGGATTTACATAAAAGTTTAAAGATTAATTTAAACAATTTTAAGATTTACTAGCTACAAATGGAAGTTTTATAGGTGGTTCATATCTGTGATCCCAGCACTCGGAACATGGGCACAATGAATGCCAGTTTGGGTCTGTTGGGACTACGTAACAAGCAACACCCAAAAAAAGGGCGTAGGAGACACTAAAATGGTTTTCTCTCAGTCTTTCTCAGTCTCACATAAAACAGGCTATCTTCTGAGTGCTCTGCAGCCGAGCTTGGCATTGAACTCCTGCTTTTCCCATCTCTAAATTCCCAAAGCCGAGATCACAGGCAAGCATCACCATACCTGACTTCACAACAATTTTAATTAAAAAAAAAAAAAAAAAAAACAAGCTTTTTTATTAAAAATTTATAATTCGGTTAACAATAAAGGGGCCCCAAAAGCATTTAATGAACTTAAACAAATTCTAAAAGTTACAAACTGACAGTGTTTCTCTTAATAATCGACTCTTGCGAGACTTATCTCCAGGTGGTACATGAAAAATAAATCTGGGAACAGCTTGGCTTCTTTGTGAGGACTGAGTGTCACATGGAAAGAGCCCCTGTCACTGAGCCCCAGCCTGTGTCAGTGCTGTGCCTGGTGTGTTTCACTTTTGGAAGAGAACACGGATCCCGCTGGGGAATAAATCTGCCGGTGTCTATTCGAGCCCAGCTTTAAAGTCCCAGCTTCCACAAGCCCCCTTCCTGCAAGCTGACTTTTGCTTCCTTATAAACCAACACTTACTTTTCAGGCAACACGACAGACACGTCATAGTCTGTTGGCGTCAAACACCGAACTTCTGAGTAAACCCGCTCTCTGAACCCAGGGAACAGGGAATTTCCTCCCGTCAAAACGATGTTCTTAAAAAAATGTGGCTGCATTTCTTTAAAAGAAAAAAAAAGGAAGGGAGGAAAAAAGAAGAAAAAGAGTGTTATAAAATCTACTTGTCTCTGGAAAGACTCAGCTGAGCATGCGGGCATAGCTGAGAAACCAAACAACCTGGGGGTCCACTGTTAAGATTTTAATTTTTTTCTTGTGCTCACTATTAAGACTTTGTTGCTGCTGGTTAGGATAACACCCCACTATATAGGACAGGACAGGATTGTATTGAACTGTAATCCTCCTGCTCTATTTCCTACAGCACCAGGATTACAGACCTGCCCCACCACATGAGGCTACCTTTTAAGATTTACCACAAGGCAATAGTTTACATGGGTGGAAACACTAAAAACAGTGGTGAAATGTGACCTCACAGGTCTTTAAAACGAAACATTAAGGTGGGTAGACTACCGACTGCCAATTATATTTGCATGGAAGCCATATATAAATAACTTTCTGCAGCAGACACTGAATCATACTTATCATTCTTCTTTCCTAAAACGAAGGGTATCTTTTTTAGTGATGAAATTATAAACTTTGTAATGAAAAGGCCTTCCTTGGTGTTTTTAACTCGATAGTCCATATTTCTATGTTCTCACACTAAAACAGATATATCCATAAGGTGCACCACTGTTGAAAACCCACTAAGGAATCATGGGCACTGGCCAGCCCACGCCAGTGCTTACTCATCAAGAGCAGGTTGCCTACATTAGCCCTGTAACAATATATGTCATGACGGCAACTACATTAAACCATGAACCAGGAAAGCAGACATGTGATGGCACAGCATGACTTTCCTTTCCTTTGTGCTTAGACAGGGGAAAGTACACTGTGCAATACATTTCTGCTGGTGCCACGACTGTTCCTCATAGAGAAGGAAGAGTGGGATGTAGATGGCTCTGTGGCCAAGAGAATTTACAGCTCTTCCAAACATCCTGAGTTCAGTTCCCACCTCCAGCAGTTTGAAACTGCCTGGAGCCCCTGCTCCAGGGCATCTTCTGGCTTCTGAGGACACCTGCATGCATGTGGCACACATAAACTCAGACAGACACACAAATATGCCTTTAAAGTAGGAAGGCAGCATATGAAGGTACTCTAAAACTCGAGGACCCTTAACTTACACTTAAAAAAAAATCCAGACGTTACCATGAAACAGTGTACTATAGTCATCTTGGTTTTGTTTTATTATTACTGTGTGCATGCCTACACACACACACACACACACACACACACACACACACACACACACACACACGATCACACCATAGGGGACGGACTCTCATGCCAGAGACCAAGTGTAGAGGTCAGAGGACATTCTGTGACAGTGTTCTCAGGTTGTCAGGCTCATACACAAAAGCCTGGGCCACCCTCCTGTCTGTCTTATTAAAAGTAATCCAGATTGCTGGGTGCTGATGCATGCCTTGGAGGCAGAGGCAGGTGGACCTGTGAATTTGAGGCCACCTTATTCTACAGTCAGGACACCAGTGCTACACAGAGAAAAAGAAACCCTGTCTCAAAAAACCAACCAACCAACCAAACAAACAAACAAACAAGAGAGAGAGGAAGAAAAAAGTAATCCTGTCATTCTAAATATCACACAATGAATAAGTCTGTCTTACAAATTCCTGAAAAAGCAACCTATTAATAACCTTTCAATTTCAATTCTATGTAAATTTAGGTTAAAACTTTCAGTCACTCCTTCTAGTTCACACCCAGAGTTCTAACATTCACGAGCCTGAAGCAGGGAGATCCTCAGTTCTGGCGGGTCTGAGCTGCGTAGTAAGATTGTGCCTCAAAAAATAAACAAATATGCAAATAAAGATTTTTCTAAAATGAATAGAGCAATTTAATACTTAAGGAAAGATATATTCATGCTTAAACAGACCATAATGACTTTTTAAAAAATACAATTTATGATCCAGAACGATCGACTAAGAATTATTTAAATGCATTATAGGATCTCAAAATTTCTACCAATAACACAGATGTTATTTTTTTTAATTACTTATGAAATGTGATTGTGACTTTTCAAAACCATCTCTCTTTAACATTTTCCTCTCATCATTGACATACCTTCAGGTAGGTTTTGAATTGAATACACAATGGCTTCTGGGATCCCCATCTCCTGAATGCCAATGTCAGAGGGGTTAAAGAGTATTTCTGGGACAGCGAACCTCTCGTTAGCAAGGCGAAGAATCTGTTCCCCAGATTTATACTTTCCACTCAGCACCATCTCTTCTCTGGGCTTAAAGCAAAGATAAAGAGTTTGAGCTACATTACTATGTTCATATGACAAGTAATAATTGGAAATATGTAATACTAGTGGAGTCACCACGTTCTTATTAGAAGTCTTATAATTCTGAAAAGTTAAAAAGTGTTTTCTCTTCTGTTGCCATAGTATATGAATAAAAATTCGCTTGAGGCAGAAGCAGGAGGATCTCTGTGAATCTGAGGCAGCCTGGGCTACAAAATAAGTTCCAGGACAGGTGTTAGGTGGGAGCGAGAGCTGTCTCAAATTAAAAAAGAAAAAACAAACAAACAAACAAACCAATGTCCTATGGGAATCTCATCTGCAGACAGTCTACCAGCTCTACTCCGAGTGTTTTAAAGGAAGGAAAGGAGAACAGGAAGAGGAGACGTCAGAGTTGACCTGTAACTGTACAGTGATCCCATGGCTAAATAACGGTGATGCAGTAATAGTGCCCATTCTTCTGTGTCCCCGCCCCTATCTTGGTCAGTCCCTACTTCAGAGGTGGACATGCGGCTGTCACACCTCAGTTGATTGTCCTACACCCATGAATATGTGGGTAGCACTAAGTAGACTCAGTTAAAAAAATACAGCACGGGCTGGAGAGATGGCTCAGCAGTTATGAACACCGACTGCCAAAAAGAAGGAAGACCAAAATGTGGAAGCCTCAGTCCTTCTTAGAAAAAAAAAAAAAAAAGTGTATAGCACCCTCTCAGAATATGATACATCTAGACCTTAAATCATTAATAATACAAGAACTAAGAATGCAGCCTTGTGGCAACCCTTGGTATTTAAAGTTCATTATGTTTAATCTTTATACAGCAAGAAAACTTTGATTATTTCCATGTTACTTTTTGTTCTATATGTACTTTATGCTTCTGGTAACTAGTAAGATTTCAGTGCATGCTATCAAACCTTTAAAAAAAATCAAGTACTGACAAAAATACATTCATATAGTTTTATGCAAAAATGTTTTTAAAATCTGTACATTTATCTCTGTCTTTAAAATAAAGTTGTTAAAAAATTTTTAAAAGAACACTGACTGCTTAAAATAAACAAATCTTTTTTTTTTAATATGGAAGTTTTATTAATGCAAATTTAACTTCATTTTCTCTAAGCTTCCCACAAAATTCTCATCAGCAGAAAGAAAATTTTCATCCCTTGGTAGGACCTGTTTGGATAATGTACCTACAACTAAATGTCTTGCTTCAACTTTAGGATATGTAAATCCTTCATTCCCACCATGGGAGCACCACTGAAGTCACTAAAAACGAAAATAAGATGTGCAGTCACTTGCTTAAAAAAACCTGCTAGTCTTTTTAACAAAGTATAATTTCAGACAAATCTATATGTGAAGTTTCACAATATTATACAAACTGTATATTTTTTTCTTACCACCTTATTTAAAAAAGAGAGATACATGTACAGGTTTTTTCAAGCATTTTGGCAAGTTCTACATCTTGGTCCAAAGGCAGCTAGAAGGGCACCGTCTTCCACAGGCAGCCAGGAGATAAGTCTGGATCACACTGGCCAGTCTTGAGCATATATATATGAGACCTCAAAGCACTGTCCCACAGTGACACACTTCCTCTAGCAAGGCCACAACCCGAACAGTGTCACTTCCCATGAGCCAAGTGTATTTAAACTACCACAGCCTGGTATAGTCTATACACCTGTAATCCCAACACGGGGGAGGTGAGGCAGGAGGATTGTGCAAGTCTGAGGCTAGCCTAGGCTACCATATGAGGAAAAAAAAAAAAAGAAAACACACACACACTAAATTTAGTTTAAGGATAACTCATTTTTTTTCAATACTGAAAAACTACCTGAGGCCAATACGGACTGAAGAACATTAAAGGTTTATTGCTGTTTTAAAGCCCTGATTGACAGATGATAATCAGGCTGACTAACCAAATATCTAACCAGGGAAAAGAGCCAGCACTCGGTGTCCTTGCTGAATGTCAGCACGAATGCCATTAGTCACTAATATGTCATCTGGAAGTACAAGAGTTTCTGTTTTCAAGAGAACAATTCCAAAACCTTTTTTTAGACATAGGCAAGTGACGGGATTGAGAAGGATGTGAGAAGCTGGCCAGTGAAGTCTGTGACTTACTGAACTGAATGGCCTCATACATGTATTTCCAGTACCATTAAAGAAACTGTCAGTTTGTGTTATAATGGTTCTGCAGAAAGTGCTTATCACTAAAGATGAAGGAATAGTCTCAATTCAGGCCTGACAATTTATACTTTAGCAGGCATCCTCTTTCTGAGAAGTAAAATTAGAATTTCTGCTTGTCCAATGATACTATAGATCTTGTTTCTCTATTTGTTGTTATTGTTCCTTCTATCAGCAGGAGAAAAAGCAAAGCTTCCTATTTCCCAAGCATTAATCACTAATGTATCCCAGTTCAAATCAACATATCTTAAGTGTGGTGGCTTAAATAGGACGGGCCCTCAGGCTCATAGATTGAATGCTTTGTCACCAGTGAGGCACTGGAGGAAGTATGTCACTTGGGGTGGACTTTGGTGACTCAGATGCTCAAGCCAGGCCCAGTGTCTCTCTCTTCCTGCTGCCTTCTGATCCAGATGTAGAACTCTCAGCTCCTTCTCCAGCACCATGTCTGCTGTGTGACACCATGCTTTCTGCTATGACAGTACAGACTGTAAGCCAGCACCAACTAAAAGTTTTCCTTTTTGGGCTGGAGAGATGGCTCAGTGGTTAAGAGCACTGACTGCTTTTCCAAAGGTCCTGAGTTCAAATCCCAGCAACCACATGGTGGCTCACAACCATCTGTAATAAGATCAGATGCCCTCTTCTGGTGTGTCTGAAGACAGCTACAGTGTACTTATATATAATAAATAAATAAATACATACATACATAAAAAAGTTTTCCTTTATAAGAGTTGCAGTGGTCTCTTCACAGCAATAGAAAACCTAACTAAGATATGAAGTATAAAGGTTCACAAACATTTTTGTCACTTTATGCAAAAGTGTTTTTCTAATGATATAAATATGTCTTTGTTTTGCTATCAGAAAGCAACAAAATAAAGTATTACAAAAACTCAAAAAAAAATTAAAATTAAGCTTACTACGTATACAATATAACTTTCATATAAATGACTAAACATGATTGTATGTAAGGCAAAAATTTCAACATTTATCAGTGTTAAGGGTAAAATATTGTTCTCACTTGACAGCGTATGCATTACATGAAAGCCACTAACATTTAGTGTGAGGCACCTAAGAAGCGCAAGTGACTGCAGCAGATGGAGCCCTGAGTGAATGCTAAGGACACACGCTGCCATGGAAAGGACAGGTGCCACAACACATAGGGAACTGGCAAAGGGTCAGGCTTACAACCGCAAAGCTTCTCTCTGACCCCAGTGTGAGTGTTGCCTAATGATTGGTCAGTGTGCACAAAAACGGGCAACAATGGCTTCCGCCTCTCAGGTGTTTCCAGCCTGAGACTGCTCTATGATCCTCCTGCTGAAACTCCCGAACTCTTCCCCGCTGTGCTGAGCTTCCAGATTGCTTCACTCCCTAGCCAGGCCCACTCAGGTCAAGGCACCAAGCCATCAGGTCAAAGCCAAGAGGTCTGTACGGAAAGAAGTCCAAACTCCAACTCAACTCTGTTCACTAGGTCACAGATCAAAGAAAACCTCCCGCCAACCTTAATGCCACTTGCTTCTTGTGCTGTGTCTGATCATCTGTCAGTGTGTCACCTCCTTCCTCCAGGCCCCCAGCACCGAGAACAAATACTGGTCGGCTGGGAGGACAACCTCACCAATGCTGGCTATCGAGCAGGTGCTGATCCGAGAAAACCAGGAAGGGACGGACAGACACTTAAAAGAGCGTGTCTGATAATCTAATGGCATGCCACTCACACAGAAGGGGAAATGTTCTGAAAGAGAGAAGGATTAGCCGTCCATTATGCAGGAAGGAAAATTAAGTTCTGACTCGGGAACTAAAAACCCCTGAAAGAAGAACAGAAACCACACAGGTTTTAATGGCTTCTTGACTTGGGAGAGACTAGAAATCACTGTGACGGATGCGGGCACATCTCTGCAGACCTGACACCTTTACCACTGTGTCAGGTTCTCCACTGCACCTCTCATCACTCGGCCGTGACGACAACTGGATACAGAACGTGCAGATGCTCAAGTGTCTAACGACACAGCTCTGCAGTCCAAATGTTTGGGCAATTTTCCTTCCTGAGTTTGATCTGTATTTCACCTCTACCATATGGAATAAACAAAAGATCTCAGGAATGCTAAGTACAAATACATAAAATACAATGCCCATTAAACAGCTTGATGCAAACTGACAATAAATTATCATGTCATTTAAAATCAAATGTTCATCACTCACATGATCTTTTGAAACTATATAAACTAAGCTATTGTTGCTGTATTCTACATAAAGCAATCTATATGCTCTGCATACCTTTCTATAAATTGTTTCTTACTAAACAGTACATTTTGGGATGGAGCCAGGCTAATTATGTAGCTCTGTGTTGTTTTCATTCCTGTTCATTATATGAATACATTATTAGATACTTAGGCTGCTGCCAATTTCCCCACAGTTCTAAATGAATACTATGTTTCCTTACATTTCTTCCTTCCTTTCTTCAATGTATATGAGTACACTGTAGCTGTCTTCAGACACACTAGAAGAGGGCATCACACCCAATTTACAGTTGGCTGAGAGCCACCATGTGGTTGCTGGGATCCGAACTCAGGACCTCTGGAAGAGCAGTCAGTGCTCTTAACCACTGAGCCATCTCTCCAGCCTAAGCATTTTGTTTTAATCCCTTTACAGGGGCTGGAGCACTGGGCTTAGAAATTAAGAGCACTGGCTGATCATCTAGAGGACCCAGGTTCGAGTCCCAGCACTTACACAGTAGCTCACAACTGTTGGTAACTCCAGTTCCAGGGAGTTAGACACCCTCTTCTGGCCTTAGTGGGCACTGCACATGCGTAGTGCACAGACATACATGCAAGCAAAATAACCGTACACATCAAACAGAAATATAAAAGAAATGTAAGTTACCTTACAAAAGCCCTTTTTAATTGTACTGAAGTCAGGCAGAACATAGTCAATCATCACGGTATTGTCTTCTCCTTTTAGCCTTAAAAACAAACTTTATAAATGTTAACATCACTTGTAAATCAATTTCCCAGATAACAGATTACCATTGTACATACTTGGCAATGTCCATGTCTCTGTAAAAATCCTGAGACACATAGCATACGTCTTCTTTTACTTGATTAATCACATGAGTTTCATCCATAACATGCAGCTGCCTAACAGAACAGAAATATATGATGTGAGGCTGGCAAGATGTTTCAACACTTTATGACACTTGTCCCCAAGCCTGACATTCTGAGCTCAGTCCCTAGAACCTACAAGTTGAAAGGAGAAAAATCAAGTTGTGACACAGTTGTCCTGACCTTCACGGAGGGGCACACATGCACAGATACCAAATACACACACAGACACAGACAGACAGACAGACACACACACACACACACACACACACACACACACTCACTAAATGAAGTTTATAAATGGATAAAATTTGAAATGAGCAGCAACTGAACATAACTTTAAAGTATCATTTAAATTAACTTTATTTAATAATATTAATAATGATATTTAAATTATATTTATTTTAATTTTATGTATATGTATTATTGCCTGCATACATGTCTGTTCAGTTATGTTCAATCTCCACAGAGAACAGAGAAGGGGGCTGCAACTACAGTCATGAACAGTTGTTAGCCTATATGTAGATGCTTGGAATCAAACCAGGGTCCTCTGGAAGAGCAGCCAGAGCTCTTAACCACTGAGCCATCTCTCCAGCCCCATTTTTCTTTTTCTTTTTCTTTTTTTTTTTTTTTTTTAATTTAGCCAACCTCCAGCTGAGTGTGGTGATACCTCATCCTCCCCAAGTTCAAAGCCCAGCATTACCTGTAGGATATGATTTCCTTCAGATGGTTCGTTAAGAGCTTTCCGCCCACATTTATCCTAAAAGCAGAGAAATCAACTTTGGTTCCGTCATCACATGTTACATATAAGAAATAACATGAGAGTGACAGAAGAAGAGAGAGAAAACAACAATTAAGCAGAGCTCACCGAATAATCGCTTCTTTTTTCTTTTTGCTTCTACAGTACGGAACAATGTGTGTGAAGGAGTAGCCACTGTCGACAATGATGCAGCAGAGTTCAGAGGGGTTATCCCGGAAATACCTGTGTGCGCTGAGAGCGCCAGCTGTGGACAGGAGCATATCAGAGTGAGCTAGTGCTTTCAACTAGTAAGAAAAGGAGCCAGCTAGGCAACACCACCACACACCACCATCACCACCACCACCAACACCACCACACACCACCAACACCACCACCACACACCACCAACACCACCACCACAACAACAAGCCGCCTTTAAGCTAAGTGTGGTAGCACACGCCTTTAATCCCAGCACTCAGGAAAACAGATGGGTGGATCTCTGTGAGTTCCAGGTAGGTAGGAAGAGCTATATAGAGAGCCCCTGTCTCAAACAAAACACCCAACAACAAAGTCACACAAATCACAACAAAAAAAAAGCCTTTAATTAAAAAAAATTAACTCTAAATTGTATGTAGAATTGTCTGGTGTTTTAAGACTCTCTTTTTAATTATGTGTCTGTGCACGTGAGTGCAGGCACCTGCAGAGGCCAGAGCACTGTGGTGGTGCCTCACATAGGTGCTGGGAAGCAGCTGGGTCTTCTGGAAGAGAGAAGGTGGTAGGGGCTGGAGAAGTGGCTCAGCGGTTAGGAGCACTGACTGCTCTTCCAGAGGTCCTGAGTTCAATTCCCAGCAACCACATGGTGGCTCACAACCATCTGTAGTAGGATCAGATACCCTCTTCTGGTGTGTCTGAAGACACTGTACTCACATACATTAAATAAATAAATCTTAAAAAGAAGGTGGTCCAAACCACTGAGCATCTCTTCAGATCTCAAAGCTTCCATTTGTAAAAGGCACGCTTATGTGGTAGGTAGAAAAAGATAATACAATCTTTTTCTTGTCACTGCTGGCGTTATTCTGGAAACGGACTGGAAACAGAAGCTAACTCTACAGTCTGGGTAGACCTGGAACTCACGACTCAGACTCCTTTTACTGTATGGCAAGCAATCACCAAGTTTCTTAATTGGCCTTGTACTCAATCTGCAGTCCAGGCAAACTGAATTCTCAATCCTCCTGCCTCAGCCTCCCAAGCTGCCAGAATTACATTCCTGTGCCACTAGGCCAAACTTCTATGCTTAAAATAACAACTCTGTGTTTCACTTCCTTCAGACCTAACAGCTGCCACCTAGTTCTCAGGACCTTGAGTTTCTTTACTCCACGTATAACCTTACTCATAATTTAATTTCAATAAAGCTTTTAACTTACCATTTACTCTTAATACTGCTTGGAACTGATATTCCTCAAATAGGATTTCATTCATTGATTCTTGGATTGAAGTGAAGTTGAAATATGGTTCTGTTATAATAATGTTAGTATCTAAAAAATCAACCTATGGGAGAAAAAAAGATCCCAAAAGTTTTATAATCTATAGTAATTATCACCAAAAATTGTGTGTGTGTGTGTGTGTGTGTGTATGTGTGTGTGTGTGTGATAAACAAAATTATCTAATCCTCACAATAATAACACTGACTGTAACCCTCAGCTAATAAATATATAAACGGAGTGAGAGAAAAACTGAATATGCTACCCAGGTTCATAGTCACTTAGGGCCATACCTAGGATTTGAACGTAGAAAATCTGGTTACAATCTTACCTCAATAAAATGGACATTAACAAGGGACTGCCCAACTGCCAAACTGTTAAGGACAAAACAAGGCTGAAGCAACCCGAGTAGTGGAGCCACTATTGCTGTTAGAAGGCAAGACGTCTCCAGAGATCTTTCTGGAGAGCTGTTACCTGCAGAAAACTCAGCAGTACACCTGGAGCCTTGTCTGGTCTCTCTCATGCTTTGCCCTTCCTGCACTGGCAGTTCAAAGTTGAGGCTCTGGACCTGAGGACACCACTCGCCCAGCCCCGCCAGTGAGGGCTGTTCTTACGAGTGAGTTCTGATAATGTCTATAGGCTTTGCCCAGAGTGCCTGAGTGAAGGTGCCAAATTTAACCATCCTCTCAGCTAGTTACAGCATAGTAATATAGAATGTAACATTTGGGGCCAGCGAGATGGTCCAGAGGTCAAAAGCACTGGGTGCTCTTCCAGAGAACCCAGGTTCAAATCCCAGCAAGGGGATCTCTCACCCTCTTTAGCCTCTATGGTACTACACGCCTGTGGTATATAGTCGTGGGTAGGGGAAATACCCATACACACAAAAATAAATCAGTCCAAGGAAAATAATCACAGCATTCTCAGGGATTGCAGAGCGGGATCAAATGGTTAAGAGCGCTTGCTGCTCTTCCAGAGGACTGGAATTCAATTCTCAGCATCCACACCAAACAGCTCACAACCATCTTCTGTAGCTCTAGCTCCTAAGGATCCAACACTTTCCATGGCTTCTGTAGGCACCTAGACACACGTGGCATACACTCACCCAGACACACAAACACACATAAATAATTTTTTTTAAATCTTAAAAACAGTAAGTAAATAAAACTAACCAAAATTCTTGTACCAGCCATATATTCAGATGTGTAAGCAAACATATCTTTTGGGGGAAATGTCTGGTAATAGTGGAAGTATTGGGGCTGAGTGGCGGAGAGGCACCCAGCACACTGTCATGAGTTTCATTCCCTAGCATATCCAGAGGAACAGTAGAAGCAGGAAGTAAAAATGTAATACTGAGCTTCACAAAGATTATCTGCATTGGACTTAGTTTTCAACCTGGAGATTTTATTTACTTCCATTTTCTAAATATTCAGAAGGTCATACTCAGTGTGGTGGTGTGTACCGTTAAGACCAGCACTCAGAAGGCAGAGTTCCAGGGTGCTCAGTTCTACATCCCAAGTTCCAGCCTAACCTGGACTTCTCAGTAAGACTTTCTCTTCAAAAGTAAATACATAAAATCTAGGGAAATCTATATCCAAGTGCCTGATGTGCATATAAAAGTTTATAAATGTAAGTCCCATTGTTCATTTGAATTAAGACACAGAAATAGATTTTAATACATACTCTAACTTGTTACCTGATACATTTCTTTTCCAAAAAGATAATCCCAAACTTGTCGTTGAACATCCCAATTCACCAAGTAGCCCTAAAATAAAATAAGCAAAACAAAATAAAAACTTAATTACCAAGAATCTTTTAGTAATTTTTAAACATGAGATTAAAGGAAAGATGGTCCAGGGAGTAAAGAAGCTCTCCTCACAAGCCTGATAACCTGAGTCACATCCCCAGAACTGACAAAGAGAAAAGTCAGCTCTACAAGGCTGTCCCCTGGAGGCCACAAGCAAGCCCTGGGGTGGCATGCTCGTATCACACACAATGGCTCATCAGCTAGAGGTGCCAGCCACAAAAATTTGGCCATACAATTTGATCCCTAGAAACTGTTGCAGCTCAGACTGTTAACCCTAGCATCCCTACTGGCGACATGGGAGGGAGAGACAGGAGAGTCCTCTTGAAGTTGGAGAGGCAGCTGGCCTTCAGTACATATCCTGGTGGTAGAAAACAAGACCCTGCTTCAACAAGGCAGAAAGAGAACTCTGGAAAGTTGGAAAGTTGTATGATAACCCTATCCTCGCCCCACACACAAACACACAATTACAGGTTTATAATTAATTAGAAATGAAACATAGTTAGATTACCTTTTGAAAAGGAAGGATGTAAAAGAGTCCCGAAGGGTCTTTTATTTCATCAATCTGGTTAGCAGTAAATGTTTTAAGTCGGGCAGTTTTTGATCTGAACTGACAATTGGGAATAACCCTAGATGCAAAGAAATAACAAGTTACCTTCCAAATATTTAGTTCCTAAAAAGTACTTTAGCGATAAAAGTGCCCTGTATTCACAAACTAGCATTTCTCATTATCTCTGAGTAACTACAACAGCACCTGTGGGCTGCTACATTCAAGGTGCTAGTCAGTGTTCAACAGGTTCTGCCCTGAATCTCTGTCTTTCTCAGAGGAAGCTAAAGAACCCTTAGGGTGGGAGTATTTCTGCTGTTACATAGGCAAGAGGTTTATTTCCATTTTGCCTTTTTATTTTACTTATTTGGCGTAAGCAAACAAAAGCTTTTTTTTTTATTGAGAATTAAAGAATCTGCTCCCTGCAACAGGGAGGGAGTTAAAACGTATAGACTAGAAAACCACTATAAATACTTTACTAGTTACGTTATAACCAAAAGTTAGTGCAGAGGCTGCATTGTAAAAAAAAAAAAGCAATGAAGATTCAAACACAAATGTTCCCTTAGCAAGATTGAAGATTATGGTTTCTGTCAGTCCACATTTCTAGATATTTTTCCCCTCAAACTTTAAGACGGACATCTTTAATGACAAGTTAAAAATTTTGACAACCTATGCCACAGAAGACAAAGTTAAGAACTACTTACACTACCTTGGAAGATGGATGCCGACCTTCGAGAGCTCCCAATTTAAATAGGAAGACAGACCACGCCATACCCGTCATAGACACACACTCAAATACACATACACACACGATACTGAGGTAGTAACAATTGCACCCACTTTCACTTACTATACACTAGCGACGTTTAAATATCCTTGGAAGGTATGATTTTAACATTAGCCTGGGCTGGGCTCAGTGTTATATTGCCTGTAATCCCAGTTATTTGGGCACCTGAGGAAGGACCAGCACTTGAATAAGGAGCTGGCAACTGGGCTGTGTGATACTGAGATAGTGCCTCTTAGAAGAAACTGGTGTGCTCAGTGGTAAAGCACACGCTTAAGGACCTAGGCTTGATCCTAACCCCACAGTTAAAAGAAGCTGCCCTGCCGTGGCTCACACGGATGCACTCTAATAAACTTGGCCAGTTTGCTATCGTATCCAAGTACATGAACATACCGTGCTGCTGAAATAATGGTGACATGTTCTCAGGAAGAAGGTAACAATTTAGAGTCATGTTCTTCTCCATTTCCTTTTTATTGTATTTTTATTATTAAAACAATTTTTAATTTTAAATATATGTTGATAATTCTTCCCTTTCCCCAAGTCCTTACAGATCTTCTGGCCCTCCCTCCCCACCCAACTTTAAGTTCTTTATCAAAAAAAAAAAAAAAAAAAAAAAAAAAAACCAACAAGATAACTCCTCCCCCGCACCCCCAAACTATGACCAAATAGTGGTCAGCTTTTCATTCATTCACTATTCATTCATTCATTTTTAAAAGGAATATAACAAATTAAAATATAATAAGCTATACCAAAAACTATCACATTGAAGCCGGACAAGACAAAAAAAAAGGAGAAGAGCCCAAGAGAAGCCTCTTTTCTGTTACCAAACGAAACATATATTCCACTTCCGGAGACCCGCGGCCAAAACCAAAAATCAAAATCAACTTCAGGTCGAAGCATCAAACCAACTAACCAAGCAACCAAGCTCCAAACTGAGCATCCCTCGACTAAGGCTGGAGCCACGATGGCGTCGATGGATCACTCAAGTAGGAAAGCACAGCCTGTTGAACCACAAGGCGTACGTGCCCTTCCCTTCGGGGACGATGACCACTTACGAGACACTGTCATGGCTGTAACCGATTTTGGCGTTGTAAGCTCCGTTATCCAGAACCAAGGTCGTCATTTCGGCACCCACCGCGCCGCAGCCGAGCGGCTTTTCCACTGTTTGGGTCTCCTCTGCTCACACTTTTTCCGGTACTCTATGGTTTTTATGGGGGCGTGGCCCTCTCGTAAGCTTCCGGTTACCCTGACAACGGAGTACGCCGGAAGTCAAGCAGCAGAGCCGCCTTTCCTGTCCTTGCATTCAGTTTTTAAACTCATCTTCTTTTCGACACTCCATCGTAGAAACTGCTAAGTACTTTCTCCCTCTTATTTTTCTTTACCGCGCACATTGGCGACTGAAAGCTTATTGGGAGCCCTTTGGTGGGCTGCGTGTGCGTGCATCCGATTAGAGTTGTTAAGACACTCCTAACCTTGAAGAATTGAGTACAAAACCATACGCATCATGGAACTGGATACGAGGTCTCTTCAGCCTCATTTCTTGGCACTCGTCATTAGGTTGTAGAATTTGGTCACAATAAATTACGTATGTGCTGTGTTGATATCTGCGTTGTGCTTTAACCTATTCGCACCCCCAAACGTATCCCGTCTACTTGTTCTCCAGTACTTATGTATCCTATCTACAAAGGATTTAGTGACATCTGACATGTTCCTTGTCCTGATTCCTGGAATTAGATATTCTTCCTGGGCGTTTCTCTACAATGGAGAGCTTGTGTTTCACAAGGAAAAACATTTTGGAGCCGAGCGTAGTGGCAACACGCCTTTAATCCCAGTACCCAGGAGACAGAGGCAGGTGGATCTCTGGGAGTTCAAAACCAGCCTGGTTTACGTAGGACAGCCAGAGATGCATGCCACAACACAGAGATCCTGTCTCATTTTTGTATTGGAATCTAGATTCTGCTACAAAGTAGTCTTGGGTAACGAATCTGATAAAAATGAATGCACAGCTACGCTCAGTGGTGGAGCGTTTTCTTAACATATTCAAGGGGTCTGGGTTCTGATCTCTAGCACTGTAAATAAAAGGAAAACCTTTCTAAATGTCTAATGTTAATTCTGACCAGCATCATTGTTCTATTTTATCCGACTCAATTACTAAAATGATAGGAACTCAGGCTGAGACAGGATAATCACCTGTTCATATCATGGATACATATCAAGACCAGGGATGGTACTACTTGTAGAATTCCAATCTCAAAACCAGCAAAATAAAAACTTGCTCCAAAGAAAAAAGTGGGAAGCCCTTTTCCTGCAGTCGCGTGACACCGTTCTTTTAAATCTTCTGTCACTCAGCAATCATCATTTCTATTTGCCTCTCATGCTCAAACTATGTCCTTTCAATCCCGTTTCTCCCTCTGTGCGTCAGCCCTTTATTATTCAAACACTGTTTTGGCTTTCCTCACCTTTTACTCGCTTTTTGATCAAGATTATTCTTGTTCTTGACTTTAGTTATTATTTAATAAGATACTTTCTAAATCAGAAATTCCTAACTTGTTTCTTACCCCCAAATCCTGAGAAAACCTCACAAAAAATGTAACACTGCATATTACCTTCCCGTAATTATTTGTTCCACCTGCTATACTACCACAGCGATTGCCATTCCTCCAAGCTCCACCCCGTGCTCCAAGCTCCACCCAGTCCTCCAAGCTCCACCCCGTGCTCAAAGCTCCACCCAGTCCTCCAAGCTCCACCCCGTGCTCCAAGCTCCACCCAGTTCCCCAAGCTCCACCCCGTGCTCCAAGCTCCACCCAGTCCTCCAAGCTCCACCCCGTGCTCCAAGCTCCACCCAGTCCTCCAAGCTCCACCCTGTGCTCCAAGCTCCACCCCTTGCCCCAAGCTAGAAATTTTCTATGGACACTTTAATCTCCGATATCTGATTAATCTTACTTCTTCATCTCTTGTCTGTAACAATACCATCACCTTCTCAGTGCCCTTCCTGCCTCTCTCTGTTCTCTATTCTCTTCTGAAACGAAAGCATAATTATTAGTAAATATTTCTTAAACATTTATTTATTTTATTTATGAGTACACTGTAGCTGTCTTCAGACACACCAGAAGAGGGCATCAGATCTCATTACAGATGGTTGTGAGCCACCATGTAGTTGCTGGGATTTGAACTCAGGACCTTTGGAAGAGCAGTCAGTGCTCTTAACTACTGAGCCATCTCTCCAGCACTTTTGTTTTGTTTTATAATATTTTTTATTTATAAATCAGAAATATGGTTAGCCTCCTGTGATGGTTTATATTGACTACCAACTTGACAAGATATAGAATCATGCAGGAGACAGTCCATGCATGTATGTGAGGGATTATTCTAGTATGGCTAATTGTGTTATGAAGACCCAGACTAACTTCAAGACTGAAATGATTGATCGCTTTCTGATTCTTGACTGTGGAGTCCATGTGGACACTTGCCTCTATCACCTGTCACGGTGACTTCCCCGTCATGACTACACCCTCCAACTGTGAGCCAAATATGAACACTTCTTCTCCTTAAGAGAATGTTGTCAGGCATTACATATAGCAATGCTAAAGGTAAGTAATACAGGATATGGGTAACAAGAAGTGGGACTGTTCCTGTGATAATCCTAACCATGTATTTCTAGGGCTTTGGAACTGCTTTGCAAGAGGAGTGAAAGGCAGCAAGAAAAGCAAGAGAAGGTGTTTCTGGAGTTGTGGGTTTTAAGGGAAAAAGTGGGGAGGGGGAGAGTCTGTGTGTGTTGGTAAATCTTGATTGGACATATTAGTCAAATAATGAATTTTGATTGTTGGAACTTGGGGTTTTTATCTCAGGAGTGAGTCAGTGGCCAAATAATGGAATAGACCTTGGGGGATGATAGCCTTAGGAATGTAGCAGGGTTGGGCAAGGGAGAGGAAAGGGGTAGAAGAGCAGTACCTGTCTGCAGGGTTTGCCATGCTCCGGCCCGATAGAGCCCCTTCTCTGGGGACTGTTAAAAAAATAATGGAGTGGATACACTGTGCATGGTGAGATGGCCATGAGCCTTGGGGACAAGGGGTCGAAGGTTAAGATTTAAAGGTGGCGGCCATGTTACGGAAGGTAGTTTATATTAATTGCTAACACAATTGGATCTAGACTCCCCTTTGAGACAAATCTCTTGGCACGCGTGGAAAGGATTTTCTGCAGTAGATTGACAGAGGTCTGAAGACCCACGCTAACTGCCAGACTGAATAAGAAACAAGAAGAGAAAGCAAGCTGATTATTAGCATTCATTACTCTCTCCTTCCTGCCTAGAGATACTATGTGACCCCTGCCTGAAGATGCTGAGACTTACTCAACCTGCCAGACTGTCTTCTTTTTCCTTCCAAACAGGGTCTCTCGTGATAGCTTTGGCTGTCTTGGAGCTCACTGTGCAGACCAAGGTGGCCTAGAACTCAGAGATTGGCCTCTGCCTCCTGAGTACTGCCTTCAATGGCCTGAGCTATACCAGTGTGTGGCTTGATGAACTGTAATTTCAAGCTGGGATCGGAAATAAAGTCTTTCTCAAGTTGCTTTTATTTTGTTTTATTGTTGGGTTGGGGAGGAAGCTGAGAAAACACACTTCAGAGACAGAACCTTAAAAATAAAAGCTGTACATTCTGAGGGCACAAGGGGGTGGTCAGTTCGACATCTAAACGGAGTCTCCAAAGCGAGATTGTATAACATTATTTTTAAGATTTATTTTATTTATTAATTATATGTATATAAGTGCTCTATCTGCATGTACATCTGCACGTCAGAAGAGGGCATCAGATCCCATTTACAGATGGCTGTGAGCCACCTTGTGGTTGCTGGGATTTGAACTCAGGACCTCTGGAAGAGCAGTCAGTGCTCTTAATCGCTGAGCCATCTCTCTAGCCCTGCATAGCATTTTAAAAGGGCAGAAACACAAGAGGGGTTGCGGGGGACCTGCAGTGCTATCCAACTGTATTTTGACATTACAGGTTAGGCAAGGGAGTACCCTTGCTTGGACACTGGGCTGCATCCAGGGCACCAGGCCTCAGGGTCCTTAGTTGAACTTTTGCAGTCAGGTCTCCACCTGGACTCTGGCCCAGAATTTTAGAATGATAAAGAGACAGAGGAATGGACGAGCAGTACTTAGTCCATTAGGGCTTACCAGGCAATGGGTTATATATTTTTATACTATATGCACCTTGCTTTAGGTAACAGCCATTTCCATATTCTTTACCAGCTAACAGACACGTTAAGAAAAGTTTTGGAGAAGTTGGGTACGTGTTCATTCCTAGGCCTGGGAACAGGAACTTGTTTGACCCCACCAGCAAGATGAAGAAGTTGTCCTCGAGATCGCTGGACTAACGCCTTGGTCTCCTAATAAAATGTCCTTGAAATGTTTGGACTCAGACTACTGTTTACTTCCCTCAGCTATAGGGAAGTCCTCAATCCCTAGGAACTGGGACCTTGAATTTAGTTTCCCCCTATGATTAAATTTGAGTCTCAAAAAGAAATGGCATCCTTTAGGACAAGTTTCTTTTGCTTGTTGCCAACATTTATCACAGCAACGAGAAAACTGATAAATCTCCTCAGATCACTTATCATAGAAATAGCCGTAGCTTGTTAGTATCTGTGAAATAATATTTTTATATTAGCATAATCTTAAAAACATCATTAGCCGGTGTGGTAATACATGCACTTGATCCCAGGCAGGTGAATCTCTGTAAGTTAGAGGCCAGCCTGGTTCACACTGTGAATTCTAAGACAGTCGGGGCTGTAGAGAGAGCCTGTCTCAAAATACTTTTACTCCATGTATGCAGTGCCCGTGCACCTGTGCCTGTCAAGTGCCCTGATCTGCTGAGCCAGCTCCTCAACTGTAATTTACCCCCAGCCCATGTACCAGAAGCATAGTAGTAAATGCCTAACAACTAGCTCAGTGAAGAGCGAAATGAGCCCTGCTTTGTAGAGTTTAATAATTCTTAGTGTGTGAATGGAATGCCATTATCATAGCAGATTTCTAACCATACTGGAGTTACCAAACACAAGTTGTTTTGGGGGAAAAAAGAGACAGTTGATCTTTAGGAGCAAGACTTCAACATAAATTGCTCAATAAAAGCCTCTGACTCTGGCTGGAGAGATGGCTCAGTGGTTAAGAGCGCTAAATGCTCTTCCAGAGGTCCTGAGTTCAAATCCCAACAACCACATGGTGGCTCACAACCATATGGATCGAGATCTGATGCTCTCTTCTGGTGTGTCTGAAAGCAGCTACAGTGTATTTATAATTAATTAAAAATAACAAATTATAATAAATTAACAAAAAACCAACCCCCCAAAAAACTTTGACTCTCTTCAACCTCACACCTTGCATACCTGCTTCCTATGCTTTCAAGTGTGTAAGTCCAACTTTTCAAATACAAATATATTTAAACGATGCATAAATTTAAGAGCATCTAAGCGTGTCATATCAGTCTAGAAGGAATACACAACAGACTCAAGTTCTCGTATTAATATTATTTAACAAACCTTTGATTTCCATGCTGGATATGTTTTTGTCCACTTTGCCCAAAAGTAGAGTCATCTGGGAAGAAGGCATCTCAACTGAGGAATCCTTCCATCTGATTGGTTGGTGATGCTCACATGTCTGTGGGGCATTTACAGTTGCTGATTATGTACAGCAGCCCAGGCCGGCCCACTGTGGGTTGTGCTGTGCTGGGGTGGTGGGTCTGGGTTGTGTAAGAAAAGTTGTTGAGAAGTTGGAGGAAGCAAGCAGGTAGGTAGTGTTTCTCTTCTATGGTGGTCTCTGCTTCAGATCTGGCCTCCAGGCTCCTGTGTGAAACGCCCTGTCTCGACTTCCCTCAGTGATGGACTGCTTTCCCTCCATCCAGTTGTAGTGGTTAATATTTTATCGTAATAGCAGAGGCAAGTTAGGACCATGGTCATTATGAATGTTATGTCAACCTTTTAAACATAACACACACCCCAGCCCTGCCCACTGCAATTTTTCTGGTCCTGTGGCTAAAACCCAGAGCCCTATGGCATTCTAGGCAAGTACTCTGATGAAGAACTTAAAATGTACAGCTTGCAAATTCAATGTCCATTACCTAGCAGGCAAATTAATTCGAAAGCACTACTACATTTATAGTACTTTGAGGTACTGTGCACTCTCTCTGTCAAGGAACAGCAAGTGTGAAACTATTATCACTAATTTTCCACGAGGAAAAACTGTAACTATAATTAGTGAGGAAGCCTCTTTAACAGTTGCTATTTAGAAAAGGAACTTTTAGGATGTTGTTCTATCAGCAACATAAAATCACCAACCATTTAGGGCTGGGAGCTTTTTTCTCTGCCCACTGAATTACCAAGAGCTTCCATTCTGTTGTGTCCGGCACTCCTCGGAATGCTTTAGCTTCATTAGCTTGAGTGGTCCTTACATCATTGGGAAGGCTTATGCCACTGCTGGGCTCATAAAGGTTCAGTTTCTTTCCCTTCCTTGTATAAAATTCTGCCAAGCTGTCTTTCTAACCTAAGTCTTCGATTTCCAAAGTCAGTTTTTTTTTTTTTTTTTTTAAATTAAATCAAATTGAAGTGGCTTGTCTGGTTTTTAGAATAATACCGCTGAATGGAAAAACAAAAAACCATGATAGTTCCTAGGTATGGTTGAGGAGAAAGTTTTATTGTAGATAGGAGGAAGAAAACAGCCAGAGGCATCTGAAGGGTCCAGAGTGAACCTGGCAAATAGAGCCAGTAGACTGACCCAGGCCTTGAGAGGAGAGGCTGGCAAGGAGAAGGAAACAGGAGAGTCAAGCAGACGAGAGAACCAGCCAAAAGAACCAAGAGACCTTGTAGCTAAAATGGCGGAGGTTTTATAGTGATTAGGCTAGGGGAAAGGAAGGGAAGCCCAGTCCCTGGGCTGGAGAGAAGGGGATGGTGTGAGCTGGTTTTCGGCACCAATGTTAGAAAAAGGATGAAGAGAGTGGGGGCTGGGGGTTGGGGTGGGGATATGTATGGCCAATGGAGGTACAGAGAGACCTGGGGGCAAGGAAGATGCCTCTGGGGGCCCATGATGGGAATCCTTTCCCCCTGAGGGATCAGTCACAGATGATACAGAATAGAGTTTATTCAGGTCATGGAGGAATTAAGAGGGTGGTAGAGGCAAAGAGAGAGAAGAGAGGAATAGAGAAGTAGAGAAGTAGAGGCCGGCCATGAGCACATGGAGAGAGACGGGGGAGAAGGGAAGGGAAAGAGGGGGGGCAAGGTGGAAGAGGAAGAGAGCAAGAGGGCAAGAGCAAGAGTGCAAGAGGGAGTAGAGGGGGGAAATGTAGCTCTTTTATAGTGTCAGGTAACTGGGGCGGAGCATACCTGGCAATTGCCTGGAAACTGTGGGATGGGGTTTACCTAGCTGTTGCCAGGTAACTGAGGGGTGGAGTTTAACCTGGCTGTTGCCAGGTAACTGAGGGGTGGGGTTTAACCGGGCTGTTGCCAGGTAACTGAGGGGTGGGGTTTAACCTGGCTGTTGCCAGGAAACTGAGGGGTGGGGTTTACAGAATCTCAACAGTGAGAAGTGCTGGGAGGGCCCCTGATACAGAGTGACACTGTAAATACTCCTCTGAATCTTTCTCTTTACTGTGTTCTTGAAATGCTTTACTTCCTTCTAAAAAAAAGAAAACGATAACGAACAGTAACACCACCATCTACAAAGTTTCCTACACACTTGGCTGTTTGCTGAAGATGTGCAGAATCTCATTTAGCTCTCACAAATTACGATTATGTCCTACGGGTAAGCCTTTCAAAAAGAAAGAGAGAGAGAAAAAAAAAGAAAGAAAAGAAACAAGAAAAAGGAAAAAGAAAAAGAAAAAGAAAAAAGGAAAAAGAAATCTTGCTCAAGCTTACGCGACAAAAAGTTTCTAAGACAACATTTGAGCTCCAGTCAAGAGACAGGGCACAGGTCCTTGGTCATGTGACCCTACTTTTATGTTAGGTTGTTTACTCTTAGAGGGCAGGAATGATTTTTTTTTTTTTTACTTTGTTGTTGTTTGTTCAGGAAAACCTAGACTTTTTTCTTTTTTAAAATATCCAAAACGTGTTTATTGGGGTGTTTCCCACTTATCTTAGGGTGCTTTCTATCCTTCTTCCTCTGGAAGGAACAACCTTCAGTCGGTCTTGCTCCTCTTCCTGGAGGCTAGCAGAGCAGCCAAAACTGAAAAGGACTATTTCTTAATCATCGGGGCTAAGGGTTGTGGTGACTTTACAGCAAGCTGAGTTAAGAGCTGGGGTGTGTTTCCCCCTCTCCTTTGTGGAGAGGGATGGAGGCGTTCCTTTGAAGAGGTGTACTCTTGTAGGGAGGTTGTCACTACCAGAACGCTACAGATATTTTTAAAGACCTTGTTTTGTAGTATATGATTAAATGTTAACAGGAATAGTCAACCCACACCTTTTTTTTTTTCCCTCGGGGGCGGGCCTACCGTTCTCTCTCCCTCCCTTCCTCCCCCACCCACCACTCAGGTTCTCCCTCTTCTTGTCTGCCCCTTCCTCTTATTCTTCACCCCCCACCCCCACCATTGACCTCAAACTCCAGGCCTCAGATGATCGATCCTTCTGCTTCCACTTGATGAGCTATGACTCCAGGCATGTGGAGCCGTCTTAATTACATACGAGTTCATCAAGACAGGTCTGTCCTCCAAACCCATGTACCTTCCTCATGCACACGCAGGAGGTAGTGCAATTTCATTTCCTTTTGTAGACATAACTCTGTGGTCACGTTTGTCTTTTAAAAACACCTCCTAGTGGCTGGGTGACAAAGGAATAAAATGTAACAGTTTTTCCTATTTCAACAATTACCTTTTTTTTTTTTTTTAAATCCAGAAAATTTTAAGTGATATTTACATATGCCTTTATTTAGATATAACAACTTAGCCAAGCAGATAAGCTAGCAGAATTGCCCTATATATATATATATATATATATATATATATATATATATATATATATATTTTTTTTTTTTTTAATGTCATAGATGTATTTTGTAATGTCCTGGTTTGTTTTCATTTTTTCCCTAGACTATTTTGAAAACAATCCTTTTTGATACATACTCATATCTGGATTAGCCCAAAGGTGCAGGAATTACCCAAATCTGCTTATAACATTCTTTTCTTTTTTCTTTGTTCTGTTTTGTTTTTTTCTGGATGTCCTGGAACTCACTCTGTAGACCGGGCTGGCTTTGAACTCAGAGCTCTGCCTGTCTTCCAGGTGCTGAGATGTAAGTTGTACACTACCATCACCCGACTTGCCTATAACTTTAAAAAATGCTGATTAAAGAATGAAGTTATGGGCTGGAGAGATGGGCTCAGCGGTTAAGAACACTGACTGCTCTTCCAGAGGTCCTGAGTTCTAATACCAGAAACCACATGGTGGCTCACAACCATCTGTAATGTCATCTGATGCCCTCTTCTGGTATGTCTGAAGATAGCTATGGTGTACTCATATATAATAAATAAATAAGTAAATCTAAAAACAAAGTAGAAAAGTTGAAATAAAAAGAATAAAGTTATTCTCTCCCCCCCCCTCTCTCTCTCCCTCCCTCCCTCCCTCCCTCCCTCTTTTTCTTTGAGACAGGGTTTCTCTGTGTAGCCCTGGATACCCTGGAATTAGCTCTGGAGACCAGGCTGAATGCTGGAATTTGAACCCACTTCCTCTAGAAGAACAGCCAGTGTGCTCTTAATCACTGAGCCATCTCTCCAGCCCCTAAAGTAAAATGAAGAAGGCAGAGAACTGCTATAATCACAGTTATTATGAGTCTGTAGGAAGTCTAGTGCAGAGGAAAGGTGCCTGTGGGTGTTGGCAGCACTAGACAATCCAGTCTGTACTGTGCTCAGAGATGGACAGGGCCTCCAGAACTTCCTTCTGTTGCTCTGTATTTGTCTGTCCTTATCCTTCATAATCAGGACAAAGCAGGAGGTTTGGCTCACCCTTCTTCCCCCTTCCCCAAAGCTTTTGTTTTGCCAATCAGATGTTACTTTTAACATTTATTCCTCTGCAAATACAGCTGGTTTCCACCTAAGGTTATTTTTAAGATAAGAAACACTAGGTGGTCTGAGGAAAGGGGTTGAGCCTGGGGATAAGGAATGTTATCTTACTGAAGCACAGGAACTGAAAGAAGCAGGGTTCTGTCAATGAGTCACCTGGCCAGGGAACAGGACATGGCCAGCTGAAGGTGGCCTTCTCTAGTCTAGTAAGACTCTGAAGTACAACACGTGACTGTCATGCTAGCTCCCAAGAAGGAGTCAGTTCCGAGACAGGTATTTTTATGACTTGTTATGGTCTTATGTCCAAGTAATAAAATTTTTGCTTTGTAGTTCTTTTTTTAAAACTTGATTTTTTTTTTTTAAAGAGAGGGTGTTGCTGTGTAGATCATGATGTCTTCAAACTTATAACAATCCTCCTGCCTTTCTTCCCAAAATACTGAGATTACAGACCCATGTGCCACTACACCCAGCTTGATTACTTTCAAATAGCTCAGATTGCTTTCATCCCTGCACCGTGTTTGTGTTAGCAAATTCTTGTTTGGTAACCTGGCATGCTTCATGCATTGTTAACTTTAATACTGGTTCTTCCCTCCTCAAATAGCTGAACTGTGTATCTCCCAACTGTCTGTGAAACATTTTTGTGATTTCTATCTTGTCTAAAGCCTGCTTCTATAACAGGTGGCCAGCCAATATGGCTCAGACACACCAATGGTACCTAGTAGGGTCCCTGCCGTACCATCTCTAAGGGCAGACACTGTATTTCAAAGATGATTAAAAGTGAGGTTAACTGGCTGGGAGAGCTGGCTTAGCCAGCAATACACTTGCCAGGCAAACTTGAGGACTTGAATTTGAGTCTCCAGAATTCACATAAAGCCAGATGTCTGTAATCCCAGCACTCTAGGCAATATAGGAGAGGCAACAAGAGACCAACAAGAGGATCCTAGGAGCCAGTTAATCGGGAGTAGGCAAGAAGCTGTTAAGGAAGAGCTAGAAGGTGAGGCTCTACACCCAGGGTTGTTCTCTGACCTCCATTTGTGTGACCAAAGTCACATTCATCTTCACACAAATACACAAAGTAAAGCTAAAGGTGAAAAAACTACCTTTCCAGGTTAACATAGCTAGAAAAAAATATTAGAACCAGGACTTCAATTTGGGCATTCCATATAAAAATTTCTACTGTGTGTGTGTGTGTGGGGGGGGGGAGTGGTGGCACAGGGCCACACAAGTGGAGGCCAGAGGATAACTTTTGAGATCACTTCTTTCCTTTGTGGTGGTTTGGGCATCAAGTTCTGGTCATCAAGCTTGTCTGACAAGTACTTTTTCTGACTGAGCCGTCTCATTGGCCCTAGACTTTCTAATTTCTAGGTCTTTATATATATGCGGTTAAATAGGGCATGCTGTCAACGTTATTTCCTTTAGGGTTAGAATAAGAAATGGAAACATTAAATTACAGTCACTAGGCTAAGGGAAGGATTTTGCCAAAAGAAAAAAAAAACTGAGATGAAAAAGTTGAGTTGGCCCAAAGAGTAACGAAAACAGAACTATTTATTTGTAGAGCAGAAGGGTGAGTTCGGAGGAAATGAAGAAGCAAGACTAGGATGAGAAAGTCAGTGTTAGAGGCACAGAGAAGATTAAGGAGAGATGGGAAAAGGATGGAAGCCCAGGTAGCATCTGGGAACAGAAGTCAATGGGTCCGCTGAAACAGGGCAAGCCAAGGACGCAGTGGGAGTTCGAAGTGGGCAGGGCTGAAGATTCCCGGAACTCCCACTGGTCCCGCCCACCTCGAGTTCGCTCCGCCCCCGACATCTCTCCCCGCCCCCGGTCTCTTAGGTGATGCTGCAGCCAAGATGGCGCTGGCGGCGGCCGCGGCGGCCTGAGCGTCATGCTCCGAGCTCTCGGCGGCGGCTGCGGCGGCTGTGGCGGCTGTGGCCTCGGCCAGGGCCTCGAGTCTCTCCCGAGAGTGAGCACTCCGGCGCCTCTCCTCCGGCCCGGTGAGGCGAGACCGAGAGGAGACGGCCGCGAAGAGAGGAGGCTGTGAGGAGCGGCGAGAGAGAGGCGCTCGAACCCGGCGGGCACCATGGCTGGGATCATCAAGAAACAGATCCTGAAGCACCTCTCCAGGTCAGCGAGCGCGCGGGGCCGGTCCTCTCCGCTGGCCCGCTGGTTCTGGGGGTACAGGTCGCAGGTCCGGGCTCTGCCGGTGCTGCTGGCGCCCCCGACCGGCCTCAGGAGTCAAGCGGAGGGCGGCGGGCCGGGGTCTCCGCCGGGGGCCGCTCCTGCGCCGAGGCTGATGCTGTCCCCGGCGTCACCCAGGTGCTGGGTGGATGGGGTGGCCTGGGACCGGATCGGGCTCGGAAGCTCCGGGGGCTCGGAGCAGAGCGGTTCCGTTAACCGAGGAGGGCTGGGGTGTGCGTGTGTGTGCCAGTGAAACGTTAACCTTGTGATTGTTCTCGGTGCCCCCTACCTGGCGTTCCAGCTCGGGTGCACGGGAGGGTGTGCTTGTTTGCACAGTTCGGATTTGTTTTAGGGAAATAAAATAAGCAGGGGTTCACAGCTTCGGCAAGTTCCTGATGGAAGTCGTTTTCAGTCCCGCGTCGAGCTTGCTGGAGTTTTCCGATTTTGCTTCTGAGAGACCCTTGAGTTGAGGGAGTAAACGTCTCTGGTGCTTAAACCCCAGACGTGTCATTCTTTCCATTTCATAACACAGTTTTAGTCAGAAACATGACTCAGTAAACTGGCAGTTTGTTACTGCTCTTGGCTTCTCCATATTTGTCTCAAGACAGGCTAAATGTAGGCTCCTGTTCCAAGTTGGTGACAAGGAATTAAAAGCTCTTGGTTGGGATCTCTTTCTCTCCTCTGTTATTTGTAAGTTAATGAATGCTTTTAACTGATTAAAGGAAGGTACTCAAGTTTAATGATAGACTCGCATAGTAAACACAAGTCTTCATTCTCCGGATATGTGTATATGTATATACATATATATTTATTTTACAGTTGAGAACATATTGAACAAAAACTGATTCAGCAGATATTTTCCTGACATAGTGAATAAAATTTAACACATACTGTATGTATACATGAAGTATTGAACTATAGCAAAGTTTGTGACCATGTGTTTGGTTCTTAATAGCACTAATTAGAAAGTGTGTGAGTGTGTGTGTGTGTGTGTGTGTGTGTGTGTGTGTGTGTGTATGTATGTATGTATGTATTTGGAACAGGTTATGTAGCTCAGGCTGTCCTGTAACTCATGACAAACCCCAGGCTACCCTCAAGTTGAGTGTCATCCTGCCTCAACTTCCTGAGAACTGAGATTACAGGTCTGTGCTCCCCTGCATTGTTGGAATTTTTTTTTTTATAAGATAGATATTGCAGTACTGAGTCATCTTATTTTGAATATTGTCTCTTACTTTGGGTAAGTCTGACTCATGAGATACACTTCACCCTTGCCTGTTTCTAGATCCATACGAAAATTCAGGTCCATAGACAATGATTTTATTGCCTATTTCTCTTTCAAGGATAATGGTACTGTACCACTAGTATGCCTAAAAGAAAATTTAATTCAGTCGATAAGTGCCTTAGGGCATTATCCTCTAATTCTCTTGTATAAGTTCGTTTGGGAAGAACTCTTAAGAGCAGGAGTGTAATGGATTACTCTGTCACATAGATAACATCCGCATGCTTAGAGTTAAGTCCTCAGGATTACATCATAATCTTCCTGATTCCTTACACCTAGGTGGTACATAGGGAGGAGCATTTCTCTTTTTTAAATCAGGAAGTTTCTAAAACATTTAAGATGGAGAAACCATTTGTAGTTTACTTGTTTAAGATGATTATAGTTTTACATTTGCTTACTGTGTGTATTCAGGTGTGCACATATGTCTCTGATCCAGCCTATTCAGGACAACTGCTTCTCACCACCCTGTGTGTTCTGGAGGTGGACAAGTGTCGAAAAGGAATTGCTTTATAAGAGATTGACACATACTTTATGCTTTAAGTAAATACTGATAGTATGAATATTATAAGTCATATTTCTGTTTCTTACCTAATGTTTGTTTTCTAAGTGTCTCTTGCATTAATGAAAAGTTTGTAGACTTGAGTGGTCTGAACCAACTATGGGGTGTGTGAAGAGAAACAGGAAGAGGTTAGAAATGTTATATTTTAAGAGAAATGAAACAGGAAAAACCTTTGAAAGAGAAATTACCGAGATTTTTAGATCAGAACAGGGTATGTGTTGAAGGTGGTTACAAGGGAATCTTCTTTTTTCCCCCAGAAGGGAATAGGAAGCTCTTTAAAACATTCACATATATAAGAAAGAAAGATCGAGCAGGAACTATCCATCATTTCACCATTACATCTTTTTATCTGTTGCTCTGTGTCTCTCTGTGCACGTGTGTAGGTATATGTGCAGGGAAATGTAGTTGAAGCTGTTGGGTGGGTCACAGATTCAGAGGAAGATCTGACCACATATCCTGAGACAGGCGGAAGTCAGGCAAGGACAAAAGATACACATTTAATTGAGTTGGGACTTGAACAGTGAGAAGATCCAAGTACAAGTGCTTGCTTCCTGTCGCTTAGCCTCAGGACATAGTATATCATACACAGGTTTTTCTGCAGATTAGGAGTTCTCTTGGTAGACTATTTCATGGGGTGGAGTCTTTGTCCCTGTTTGAAGCAATGGTTGTCAACCACTGGAACTTTGTTCCTCTGGGGACATTTGGCAATGATTTTGATAGTTTTGACTTACTTGGAACGTTATCACTTGGTAGGTAGAGGCCAGGGAGGCTGTCAGACACTATCATGCACAGCCAGCATAGACCTCTAAAATGAAAACTCATCTGGCCCGAATGTCAGCCGCTGAGAGGCTGAGAAACTGGTTTAAAATATGTAGATGTTTATCAGATGATTGAGCTCGGTAACCTTGGTAGCTATGGTTATTTTGTCTGCAGGCAACAGAAATGTGTCAATTTAAGTATAAAGAGAAATGAAGCTGTTGGATGGGTCACAGATTCAGAGGAAGATCTGACCACACACCTTGAGACAGGCGGAAGACAGGCAGACTCCTTGAATATCCCTGGGCCTTCATCTTAGAGCAAGGCCTGTCAGCTTCACATTGTAGACTAGTGCTGTAGGGGACTACTTCAGCCGTAATATTTAATATTTCTAGGAATTTCCAAAAGTTCCCCAGGGGAGTAAAACTGGGTCTGGTTGAAAATTGCAACTTTGGCGTTAGGACTCTTATTCTCTGACCTTTCTTGCCAAGTTCTAAATTCTTGGGAGAGAAAGGTATTATAGCTCAGATCTAGCTATTCATAGAGCAGTTTGTCGTGGTCAAGAGAGCAGCAGTGTCTTAGTTACCTTTCTACTGCTGTGCAGAGACATGACAACTGAAGCAGTTTATAGCGGAAATCATTTAGCTGCGGGCTTACATTCCACAGGAGGAGTCTGTGGCTGTCACGTCCGAGAGAATGACATCAGGCAGTCAAATGTAACACCAGAGCTTATGTCCTTATCCATAAGCGCAAGGCAAAGAAAGAAAGCCAACTGGGAATTACATGGACTTTTGAAACCCCAAAGCCTGCTCCCCACCGCACCCACAGTGACTCACTTCCTAATCCTTCCCAAATAGTTCTACCCAGTAAAGATCAAGCATTCAAATATAGGAGTCTGTAGGGGAGGGTTCACATTCAAACCATCACAGACGGCAGAGATCTGGTTATAGAGAGAATTATTTTGAATTGAGATTGCTGCTCATTTTGGTGTCAATAATAAGCTCAGCTAAATTAGATTTTCATGGGCCTCATTTGCTGTGTTAAGGAAACTGAACTTCATACCTGGGTTGTGGCTGACTGCTAATAAGTAATTACAGCTAATAGAAGGATATTAGAATAGAAGTCTTGTTTGTGGAGTCTGGGTCGAGGACTCTAAAGGAGAAATGTAACAGCTGCAAATGACTTGGAGTAGCATGTACTTGAACGTTGCTGCATCCTTCAGAACCTATTATCTGTTTGTTGCTCTGTGTTTGGAGAACCAGATTTAAAAGGTTCTGGGTCCAGGCCAGCTCTAAGGATATAGTTGGAGAGACAACTGAATGTATCAGTATGGGATGTTTTGTAAACTAAGGGAAAAGGACAGTTTAAAAGGGTGAGTGCAGGCTGAGGAGCTGGTTTGTGGGTAAAGTGTCTGCTGCACACCCATGAGGACTTGCGTTCAGATCTCTATCACTCACAAATAAACCCCATGCAGCAACATATGTCTTTAATCCCAGGGCTGGGAAGGCGGAGACAGGAGGCTTCCTGGAGCTTGTTGGCCTGCTAGTCTGAGTTGGCGAGACAGTCTATCCCAAAAGGTAAAACATAATTGAAGAAGACATCAGGTGTTAATATCTGGTCTCGACATCTGTATGCACATATGTGTATCTGTATACAAATGCACACAAAGTCACTTCCTAAGTAACTAGATCTCTATTCAAAGACTAAATTTTCACAGGATTTTTTTTTTTTAAGGCAAGGTATTGTTATTTAGCTCACCTTTGCTTGGAACTCTTAAGTATTTATTGTGTGTAGGGTACATGCATGGTATAGTGTACATGTGGAAAGGGAGAGGACAGTTTGTGGGAGTTGGATCTCTTTCTGCCATGTAGGTCCTGAGAACAGAACTCAGGTCATCAGGTTTGGTGGCAAGCATCCTTACTCACTGAGCCATCTCATCAGCCCATGTTTGGACTCTTTACCTTTCTGCCTCCAGCTTCCAAGTGCTATGAATTCAGGCTTGAGCCTGGACCCATGGCCTACAGGTTTGTAAAAAAGCTTGACAGTTTATAGGGATATGTGTATTTCAGATCCTGAGCGTGCACTCACGCACGCGCGTGCACGCGCTCTTTCTCTCTCTCTCTCTCACACACACCACAGGTTGAGCATTACAGATGGAAGGATGATTTTAATTGATTCTGTTCTGTTCTAGGAAGCATAAATGGAGGTTTTAGCTTATTTCTAAACTACATTGCTGTATGAAATTTGTGAGTTGGTTTATTTAGATTAGGCAACTAAGAGAAAACTTGGTTACTTTTTAGATTACAAATAAATTTACTTTTATAAGATTTGAGATTATTTAAAAGTAATTTTATTTTTATAGTATTCATTTTATTAATAATTGAGTTAATACATGCAAGTTGACATTAGCTATACTAGTTTTTTAACAAATAAATTACTGGATGCCTGCTTTTTGTTACTGAGAACATAGCAGTGAGAAAAATTGATAGGAAACTGCAAACTCTGCACTCATGGTTTACATTTTAATCAAAGGACAGGGTAATCAATGAATAGTAACCAGTGACACATGTAACAGGGTGTTAAATGCAGTTTAAAAAGTAACAGCAAGGGGAGAGGAAGCTGGGGATGGGTTTGTAGTTAGTCCCGATTGTGGCGGTCAGTAATGCTCAGCTGAGATGTATTTCACAAGACCCCTGGAAGGGGTGGAGGAGCCCATGCAAACAGCCCTGACAGTGGTAGCTTGCTTGTTGTTATGAAATGTGTTGAGGCCTTCATGAGGTGAAATACAGTGGAGAAGGAAAGAAAACACAGGCCATGGCTGGGGAGGCTCCTCAGTAGTGAGGAGCTTGTTTGGCATGGTTGAAGTCCTGGGTTTGATCCCCACTCGACAACAAAGTCCAGATCATGTTGAAGTACAAAAACAGACCTTTGGGGGACAAAAGATGTGGGTTCTCCAACTTCAGATCTAGAATGCTTGGCTAATGTGCACAGTGCCCTGAGTGCTGTCTAGGGCACCACATTTGAAATGGGGAGGCATGGCAGGACATGCCTACAATCCTAGTATGTGTCATATGGAGAAGGGAACTCAGGAAGTTCAAGATCATTCTTGGCTAAATAGTGAGTTAGAGGCCAGCACAGGCTTGGTAGAAGACAGGGCCTCTCGTATTCTTTATCTCTACCACCAGGAATTTCTGTCCTTCCTGTGGGTCCTGGGGACAAACCCAGGACGTCTGGAAGAGAACAAATACTCTTAACCACTGAGCCATCTCTTCAGCCCCTAGTTTCAGGTTTTTTTCTATATTTACTGAGACAGAGTTTCCTTATATTCAGTATCAGTGTGGAAGAAAACTGGTAATGACTGGCTTTTACTCTGAAGTGAGGTTTGAAATCACTAGTTTTTTTTTTTTTTTTTTTTTTTTTTTTTTTTTTTTAAAGCAAAGATCACTCTAGCTGCCGTGTAAGCAACCGGAAAGAGAGTAAGTGAAAGGCCAATGGAGACAGTTAACTCTGCAGGTGAAAACATGTTAGCAAGGTAGATAGATGCCTTAGAGTTTCTGACAGTCAGCTACATGGACTTGGAAGGTAGAGCTCCCTTGACTGACAGGTAAGGTACGGATTAAGAGTTCTCTTAAGATCGGTAATGGAAGCACCGACAAGATGGACTTGCCATTAACTGAACTGGAGGTGACTTGTTGGGCAGCAGGCTATCAGAGATTGGAAGTTTGCTGAATATGTTAGTTTGTATCTGTTATTATGAAATAGAGATGCTCTCCCTTTTTAATTTAAATTTAATGACTATGCGAACATTTAGTCTGGCAATAGCAGTGGGAGTGGTTTGTTGTTGAGGCCATCCAATTGACTCATGATCCAGCCCTCCCCCAATACTTTTTTTCCCCTGGTTTTTGTTTTGTTTTTGCTTAATTTTTTATTTTATTTATTTACATTTCAAATATTATCCTCCTTCCCCATCTTCCCTCCATGAACCCCCTCCACCCTTCCCCATCCTCCTTGCCTCTAAGAGGGTGCTCAACCACCCAACCACCTACCCACTCCCACCTCACCCCTCTAGTGTCCCCCTTCTCTTGGGCATCTACAGGACCAAGCACTTCCTCACTGATGCCAGATAAAGCAGTCCTCTGTTACTTACGTAGCAGGAGCTGTGGACCCACCCATGTGTATTCTTTGGTTGGTGGTTTAGTCCCTGGGAGCTCTGAGGGGGTCAGGCTAGTTGATACTGTTGTTCTTCCTATGGGGTTGCAATCTCCTTCAGCTCCTTCAGTCCTTCCCCTAACTTCTCCATTGGGGTCCCCAGGCTCAGTCCAATGGTTGGCTGCATGCATCTGCATCTGGGTAGATCAGGCTCTGGCAGAGCCTCTCAGAGGACAGCCATACCAGACTCCTGTCTGTGAACATATCTTGCCATCAGCTATAGTGTTGGGGTTTGGTGTCTGCTGATGAAATGGACTGAAAGGTAGGGTGGTCTCTAAATGGCCTTTCCTTCAGTCTGCTCCATTTTTGTCCCTGCATTTCCTTTAAACAGGGACAATTCTGGGTTAAAATTTCTGAGATGAGTGGATGGTCCCATCTCTCCACTAGGGGCCATGTCTATCTACTGGAGGTGGTTTCTTCAGGTTCTATCTCCCTGCTATTGTGTGTTTCAGCTAATGTCATCCCCACTGGGTCCTGGGAACCTCCCGAATCCCTGGTGTCTTGGACTTTCAAGTGGTTCCCTAAGTTCCTCACCCCCCACTGCTACTTATTTCTCTTCGTTCTCAAGACTCTCTGGACTTCTCTCCTGTCTCTTCTCATACTTGGTCCTTCGCCTCCCAAACCCCCTTTTCTCCCTCTTCCCTCTCCCACCCAGGTCCCTCTCTCCATCTGCCTCCCATGATTATTTTGTTCCCCCTTCAAAGTGGGCTTGAAGCATCCACACTTTGGCCTTCCTTCTTATTAAACTTCATATATGGTCTGTGAGTTTTATTGTGGGTATTCTGAACTTTTGGGTCTGGGTTGCCTCACTCAGGATGATATATTCTAGTTCAATACATTTGCCTACAAGGTTTGTGAAGTCATCATTTTTAGTAGCTGAGTAGTATTTCATTGTGTAAATGTACTACATTTTCTGTATCCGTTTGTCCATTAAGGGACATCTGGGTTGTTTCCAGCTTCTGGCTATTGTAAATAAGGCTGTTTACATCCCTTTTGGACAGATCTTACAAGGACATTTCCTGTGAGCAGTTTTAATGAAGCTAGTCTTTACTAATCTTCATTTTGTATGTATGTCTGCACATATGTGTATTAAAACTTGTTTTGTTGTTGTCCTTAGTTCTGTGGTTGCATTCTCTTAATGGACAGAACGACCTGTTGGTCAAGGCCAGTCACTGATTGGGTTGTTCTTCATTGCTTCTTTAGCTGTTGTGGTAGAAACTGAGTGTACAAGTTGTTCAGAAGCACATGTATGAGCCTAGAGAAATAAGTTTATATGAGTGGGGGGTTGTCTCAGGAGTTAAGAGTACCTGTGGTTCATGCAGAACTCTTTCAGTTCTCAGCACCCATCTAGTGGCTCACAGCAATCTTCAGTTCCAGTTTGAGGGGATCTGGTACCCTCTTCTGGCCTCTGTAGGCACCAGATAAGCATGTAGTGCTTGTGTGTGTGTGTGTGTGTGTGTGTGTGTGTGTGTGTGTGTCTGTGCACACATGTGCATAGGATGTAAATTGCTTGTTCTCAATACCTTTTTGGTAGATTTAAAAATTTGCCTGACATTCAGAGAATTTAGATTAAAAAATTTTGGCATTACATTAGTTATATATATTAATTTTCTTGAGATTTTATTTTTACTTTATGTTTATGAAATGTTTTGCCTGAATTATGTCTGTGCACCACTTACTTGAGGTGTTCCTGCAGGCTGGAAGGTGTCAGATTCCCTGGAACTGGAGTTTCGGACTTGTGAGACACTACATAGGTGCTGGGATCAAACCTGGATCCTCTGAAAAGCAGTCAGTGTTATTAACAGCTGCTTGTTTCTCCAGACCCTTTAAGACACTTGGATATAAAGATTAGTTCATTACTGGAACATTCTCTGGCTTATGAGTTATTTTTCTTCTTTGCCTCTTTCTCCTTCCCTCTCTCATTTTCTTCTTTCTTTTACACTTAAGAGGCGGGGCCTAGTATTATACTTTAGGCTGGGCTGGAACACGCTTTGTATCCCAGATTAGTCTTAAGCTCAAAGCAATTCCTCTGCCTGTGCCTCCTCAGTACTGGCAGTTCAGATGTGAATCACCACACTAGGCTGGACTATTTTCCTAGGGAATGTTCTGTGTACTTTAGTATTCAGACATGGGAAGTACAGTTCTCACCAATAGGGCAGTACAACTGGTGTGGGAATTTATATTTGTAGGTTGCTAGTTTTGGAGAGTGTCTGAATTTATGTAGTTAATGTTAAGTTATTCAGTGCAGCCTTTACAGAATGTTTATTTCACATAGCTATCTCATTTTTGTTAGTACCTTTGTATGCATTTAATAGTGGATATACCACAGGAGAGTAATGGCAGCGGTGGAAAGGGTGAGGAACTCCTGATTGGTTAGTGTGTTTGCAGATGTACACAGTGTCTGCCTGCAGGTGATCTGGTGTGAGATACAACTGTTTTTGTAAGCACATCACAGCTGAATATTTCACTCCTCTTCCTTCTTCCCCTTAAACTTCCCCCATTCTGTGTCCCCTGTGTCCCCATTCCCTACAGCGTTCCCTGCTGGCTGTTGTGGAGATTGGTGTGCTGTGAATTGCACAATCACCTAAGTGAGTACCAGAAGAGTCCTTGGCAGCTGACTGCTTGCTTTCACCAGGAATAGGGACCTTTTGTCCCTCAGGTAATACTTCTGTTCCCCAGTCTTCTTTTCCTTTCTGTAAGCACGGATTCTGCCCCACATAAAGATGACCTCATTTAAAAAGTAGATAGCTACAAGTTCATGTAAATCCTTTTAGAATGACTTTTTTGTTTTTTAAAGGACAGGGTTTGGCAACTCAGAAAGTTGTCCCCATCCTTTTCTGATGTTGCAAAGAGGAGTTTGATAATTTACAGCCAGGTATTGGGCATTAGTAACTAGCATTTGATGTTTTTAATGTGTATGACTTCAAAATCTAATGCAATTTCTAAGGTCTAAAGACTTTTTTTGATCATAAAAAAGTTTTGGTAACTTCTCATTCTTCATTGAAACCCCTAAGAGATTATTTTATGTTCAATATCAATCTTGAACTGTATCATTTAAATAAAGTAATAATAGTGGGAATGCTCTGTTTGCAGTTGGGCAGCCCTTTTACAGTTCTCTTACCTCTCTCTCTCTCTCTCTCTCTCTCTCTCTCTCTCTCTCTCTCTCTCACGCACACACACACACACACACACACACACACCACGTATGTCAGGTCCAAACAAAACACAAAAATAATTTTAATGACTTAGAACTCATTACGTAGCTCGGACTAGTGGAACAGTTAGTAAGCTTCGGCCGTTATGTTGTCATGTTGGTCTTGTTTGCTGTTCTTGCTCCTCTTGATTCTCTGTAGGCACTTAGACATCTGGATCTTACTGCAAAACTGCCAGACTTGTAGAAACTAGGCTTTACTCTAGTGGCAATTGAGGTTTTTTTCGTTGTTTATAAAGGCGTTCAAGGATGACTGTGATTTTGTTGTTGGTTCCGAACAGTCACATGGGGCACTGGAAATTGAACCAGCATCTTCCGAAAGAGTAACGAGTGCTGTACCTGCTGTCTCTCCAGCACTCAGAGCACCAGCACTTCGTGCCACCACTTTATTTCCAGGGTTCATTCTTTCCCATTTACCTCCCTATGTTTTGCTGTTTTCCCCCCATTTCTAGGGTTAGACCTAGGACCTAGTATATGCTAAGCAAGTGCTTTACCAGTAAGCTGTATCCTTAGCCCTTTGAGGTTTATTTCTGTTTTTGAGACAAGTTCTCACTAAGTTAACAGGCAGACCTTTGAACTCACTTTGCATCCCAAGAGGCCTTGGGCTTCTTTAGCCTCCTGGGTAGCTGGATTACAGGCTTGTGCCTCCAGACCCAGGGTAGCTCCTCATTTGAATCAGTCATGCTTCCTTTTTAGTAGATGACTTTTACGTTTATAAAGACTTATTTATAATATTTTATGTGAGTGTTTTTCCTGTGTGTATGCATGTTTACTCTGTGCCTAGTAACTGTAGACCCAGAGGAGCACCAGCAGATTCCTGCCACAGAGTTCAGACAGTTTGAGTTGCCATGTAGGTACAGGGAACTGAATCTGGGTCTTCTGCAAAAGCAGCAAGTGCTCCATCCCACCAGCCTGATTGCTGAGGAGCTTGTTCTGAAGTTAGGACATGGCAGACTGCTTGGCTCCCACTACCCAGATCTAGCAGTTCTTGTGTCAGTTTTCTGCAACTAGCTGTTCTCATTTCCTTCTGGTCTTACAGTTCTGTATTTCATCCTTAGCTCTTACCAGAGAGGTGTTTTGAAGCTAATCTTAAGTTTTTGCTAAATCTTTTAATGGTTCATGTTGAAGTTTTCAAGAAAAAGTTGTTTATAACAGATTTTTTTCCCTCAGAATTTTGTTTTTGAGATGGGGTCTCTACATAGACCTGAGTATCCTGGAACGCCTTGTGCAGATACCAAGCTGGGCTCAGACTCACAGAAGTCCTGGCTCTGATTCCTGAGTGCTGGGATTAAAGGCGTGCACTATCACTCCTGGCCCCAAAGAATTCCTAAGATTGAACTTCAGCGCACAGGTTGATGAAAGTCAACTTCTTGGGTTGGCAGTGGGGCCAAGAGTTAAGAAGCATGCACGTCCTTATTTGGTTCTCTTCCCACCTAGACTGAACCAGTCAGTCTACTGAGAAAATGAGAACGCTGACTCATGGGAGAAATTATAACCTTGTAAAATAAGTCTTTACTGTTTGTCTTTGTTTTTCAATGTAAACCTTCTTTTTTCTGATGAAAATGCCTTATACTACCATATACTGTTCTGTATTATAATACGTTTGCATATGGCCACTGTATGTGACCCTTTATAAACTTGACCACATTACTTACTGCCTCTGTGTGAATGTCCTCTGTCTCATCTTCCACATAGAAACCTTCTGTTAAATAAGCATGTCTCAGGAATACTTTTCCAAAGATGTCCCCCCCCCCCCCCCCCCCGTTTTTTCAAGACAGGGATTCTCTGTGCAGCCCTGGCTGTCCTGGAACTCATTCTGTAGAACAGGTTGTCCTTGAACTCAAAGATTCACCTTCCTCTGATTCCCAAGTGCTGGGATTGAGGGTGTGTGCTACCACTGGCCAGCTAAAGTTGTGTTCTTTATTACCAACAATGGGGCACTCATCCCCATCCTCCTTTTCTCCTATTTTCATTTGTATGGTGGTGTCTCTGGCATCTTGTCAGTAGCATAGTAGCATTGTTACACACTGGTGACATGACTCTTCTTTAATAAGCAGTGACTGTGTCTCACTGTTCAAGTTCTGCAGAGCCTGCTGAACTTTTCTTGTGAAGAGTAAGTATGGGTTTTTGCCACACCTGATATTTCAACAGTCCTGATTTTAATAACTGGTCTATTTTTAGTGTTAGAACCATTCTCATGTTATTTTGTTTTTTGTTTTTTGTTTTTTTTGAAAATAATTGTGCAAGCTGGACAAGATGTATCTGTGCACAGAAGACAGCACATGGTCTAGGGGGTCCCACTTTCTTCTGTGCTTTAAGTGCTTAAGTTGAAAAACTGACCATTCACAATTGTTTTATTTTTCTAGCATTTATAGAAATAACCATGCCAAGCAATCAGTGTAAACTGGGCTTGAAAAGCAGAATGGACAGAGATTTTCCTCAGTGGTGCAGCCACTGGCAAGATGCCCACACTAATGTAGATAGCCTGTCACCTGCGGTCCTGTAAGCAACCGTTATTAAACCCACTGGGTTGCCAAAGCCAAAAACCAAACATGAAATGAATGTAGAAGAGAAACTGTCTGGGAAAAGGCAGGAAATAGTGGGAGCGGGAGGGAGATGAGGGAGATGTGGGGTGACTAGGATAGAATAAATCAGACACATGTATGAGAATGTCATACTGAAACACGTTATGCATAGCATATGCTGGCCCATGGCACTTATACCACTAAAAAGATCCTTTTCCACAGGGAATTGCTTTTGTTCATTTGTTGGAAACCAATTCACTACAAATTTGGATCTATGTTTTGAAAGCTCTATTGTGTTTTATTGATCCATTATTTATTTACACTGGTTCAGGCTGATTTGGTTTCTATGTCTTTTAAAATAAATACTGAATTTGTATAATGCCATTAACTTTGTTTATCTTTTTAAAAGCTATTTTAGGTCTTCTGCATTTCTATATGAATTTTTAAATTATCATGTTATTTCTACATTCTATTTTATTTTTAGTTATCTTAAATCTATATCTATTTGGGGAAAATTGGTTTCTTAGCAATATTGAGTCATGAAGCTACATATATTTATTAAAAATTTTAATTTATACATGTTATACACTCTCTTAAATGTATAGCTCAAAATTTCATATTTTCTGTGGCCATAGGTTGACACCTATAATCCCATCTACCTTGCCTGGCAACTTGAGAGGGCCAACTTCTGAATCTATCCTCTGACTTTTGGACACAAGTACATTCTCACACAGCTACACTCATGCACACATATGTGTGTGCACACACACAAAATGAGTGCACTCACTAAGGAGAGTAAAAATGAACCCTTTAAAGGGAAGGAAACAGTTCCCTTTCAGAGGAGAGTGTTGTCACAGAAGAAAGTAGATTATGCTGAAAGGCTTAGCTTTGGGTCAAGAAGAAGAACATGATTTCTAGGCCTATCAGGGTTATGTAGTGAGACCCTGTCTTAAGACAGAACAAAAAGACCATTGGTTTGAAGGCAGTTTATCTTTTTAGAAATAGTGTTGGGAATACAGCGGGGCACAAACTTGTATAATGGTAATGACTTCAATATGTCTGCATATGCAATGGTTTTCTTTCTCACTGCTGGGGAGTCAGACTCAGGATTTAATGCTTGTCCCACAGGCACTCTGCCACTGAAGTGCACGCTCAGCGCCCATTGGTCCCGTGAGATCTGATGACTGCGCTTTCCCACTCACTGTTCACTGTGTCCGGCTTGGGTGGGTTAAGAAGAATATTGACAAGAGTCCTTTTGGAGGCTTCTGTTCTAAACTGTTGCTTTGTTTCTTTCTCAGTCACAACTGTTAATCAGTAATTCATTGTAGACTAAGGATGTAATGTTGCCTCCCTGAGGCAGTGCATTAGTGTTTCAGGAGGAAAGAACAGAATTGGGCACACTGGTGCCATGTCAACTTCTGCATGAACTAAGCGTAATTAGAGATGAATTTCATAGTGTCTTATGTATTCCTTTCCATGTTTGTGGTGCTTCCTGGAAAAGTGTGGTGGACAGTCTCTCAAGAAGTATCTGTTTAGGCTGGAGATGGCTCAGCGGTTAAGAGCACTGACTGCTCTTCCAGAGGTCCTGAGTTCAATTCCCAGCAACCACATGGTGGCTCACAACCATCTGTAATGAGATCTGATGCCCTCTTCTGGTGTGTCTGAGGACAGCTACAGTGTACTTATATATAATAAATAAATAAATCTTTTAAAAGTATTTGCTTATAAATATCAAATTTTAAAAATTTAACAAAAATAAAATAACAAATTTGAAGTGACTATTTAATTTAAGTTTTTAGAGAAAGAGTCTTACTCAATATGTAGTCCTTGCTGACTGACTTACTTTGTAGATCAGGCTGGCTGTGACTCAGATCTGCCTGTCTCTGCCTACACATTCTGGGATTAAAGGCGTGCACCACTACACCTGTCCAGTTTTGTTTTCTGTGTGGATAAACTTAGTTTTCAATGCACTGGTGATTTGCCTTTTCTGTATTTAAAACCCTTAACAATTTGCTAAAATATGGACCCTACTTAACTGCAGTTTGGATAACTACTAGAAAAAAAATTAAACTGTTTAACATGCATTGTTAAATTCTCTGTAAAATCTAGATGTTCCTGCTATATCATGAAATACAATCACACAGAAATGCTTGTTTCTAATTATTAGATATTCAATAATATATTTGCTGTTTGACAACATATTTTCAAGGTCTAGGATGAGCTCTTTGGAAGAATAGTTGAAGGGCGTGAACAGGTGAGCACAGCAGTCAGAGCTTTGTTTTTGTGATGAGACTGCAAAACCCATTTCATGAAAATGGATATAAATGTGGTTAAGATTTATTGTATGTAATATCAGATATAAAAATGTGTCTTCTAAGTTAAGGTGTATTTCATGACGTTTATGAAGCCTAAACTTCATTTGTAAAGAAAATTAGAGCAAATTGCAATGTAATTTGTGCAGTGTTCATGTTCTTCAAACCTTATGGCAGTATTAATAGTGCTGGCGTTCTAACATGTCACATGTTCTAGCTTGGACAATCAGAATTACTCTACCACGATTCTGTTACCTCCCTTTGCATGTAAGGAAACTGAGGCATGCATTTTACCTGTCATGTGTTTATGATGTGCTCCCTTAAGCAAATGGTTAGTCTTCTATTATGGGAAACTTTCCTTTGTTTTCCCTTAACCATTACTTAATGCATTCTTATAAATATAATTTAGACCATACTAATTATGTATTGATTGTAAAATGTGTAACTTAAGTAAGACACATTTGCTTGTAAATTTTAGTGCTGAAGTTTGGATATTTTTGTTATACTAAGAAGCTAGTAAATTCGTTTTCATATATTATGTATGATTAAAGGAGATGCTTATTAAAAATAGAAGCTATTTTTTGGTTTAATTTTTAAAGTCCTCTTGGGAAAGTAGGAACTTCTGCTGTTCCTCTGTTCAGAGTGTTAGCATTCATGGTTTAGTAGACAGTAGAGAGGTGAACATGAGAAGTTCCGGGTGATTTACCTACTAACCTTCTTCAAGTCACTGAAGATCAGGTTAGTTTGTTGCCCATTCTACAGATGAGCAAGTTGAGCATCAGAGAGATGTGTGTGGCTGAACTGGGGTTTAGACCTGGCTTGTTTTCAGGCCAGGCTCCTTGCAGAATCTCATCCTTTATTATAAACTGAAAACAGTGTGCTGTGAATTACACTTTGATCCTTTCTATCCTTCCCTTTACGCTGGGCTTTTCTTTGTGTACTCTGTAGTTTCATTTGCACAGAGGTTATAAACACTTCTTTCAGAAAGTGAAGAACTAAGTCTTAAGCCTCCGTCTCTCCACAAGTCCAAGTTGCTTCCATGTGTGTGTTATGAGTTTTTCTGGTTAGTCTGGTTCTGTGCCCTCCTCTTCTTTCCTCTTCCCTCCTCCTCTTCTCTCCTCATCCTTCCTCCCCCTCCCTCTTCCTCAACTCCCCCTCCCCCAGTCTTTTTCTCACTTTGGTTTCAGTGTGGTTACAATATTTTAAAATAAATCAATTCATTTCAGTTTACTTCAACTTAGGTTTTTCCCTCTTCTCATTTTATTTTAAAAAAAAAAAAAGGTGAAGCAGGGTATCACTGAGGCTCAGGGTGGCCTCAACCTCATGGTCCAGCCTGAGAGTGCTGGGACTTTAGGTGTGAGCTACCACACTCAGCTTTATGTGTTCCCATTTTCTCTCTATATTAGAGTTTACATAGTATTTATCTTCTGATAGTGCAGCACTTTACACATGGTGTGGAGAGTGAAGGGCGTGTGAGTGGCAGGAGGCTCATATGAGAAGTGTCTGGTCTGTGCAGGCTCTTGCTCTCTATTCCTTCCTTTCCCCGTTCTTCTTGCCTTTTACCTGTTTCCCCCTTTAAGTGGCAAGAAAATATAATATTGGGGATGGACTTTTTTTTTTTTAATATACAGCAATTTTAGGAGTCTGGGGGATGGTTTAGACAGTAAGTGCTTGGTGTATTGCATAAGCCTGCTGAGGGAGTGTCCACCTGCCATCGGACCAGGAGTCCAAGGTCAGATTGGCTACATAGTAAGCTTGAGGACTGCCAACTGCATGAGACTTGGTATCAAGCAAAAACCAAAAGCAAGAGGAAAAAAGAAACACTGCATCCCTGAGCACCTTGTAAACAATTAAAAGGGAATCAGGAAGAGCTTTGAGTTCATTACATTTTCTTCTAGTTCCTCAAAAAAGATATGGTCCATGTGCCCTGAAAAAAGACATTTGGCCAGAAATCATTCTATTTCTAAGTGGTACAGGGCCATCTTGAAGGAATTACTCCTTGAAGCATACTTTTGATGTACATTCTTCACTGGATCTTAGGGTAGAAGTTTAGTGAGTTTAGCGGCTTCTAATACAAGGCAGCCTTGAAGGGTTGAAATGGTTTTCTTTTTTCTGTTTTTCCAACACGTTATTCCTTTCAAGCAATAGTTCCTTTACAGTTCCACTGACCATCCATGCAATAGAAATAGACATGACTCATTACAATGGCTAGTCACGCTAACCCAGAGAGAAAAAGGGATATTTTATTTTGTTGGGGAAAGGGTTTGAAAACTGGAATTTTTTTTTCTTATTTTCTTGTGTTTAAAACTATATCAAATCATTCTGTAACCATGCTATTTACTGTCTGCACTTTATTGCTGTACGTAAAATAAATTATAGTTTATAAAAAATAAAGAAAAGATACTGACTCCCTCAGTTAAAAAAATGCTCCTCCCCCGAAATGATTTTCTGTGGTACACATTAAACTGGTCATGCTGATGCAAACATTTTTGAAAAAGATTTATTTATTTATTATATATAAGTGCACTATAGGTATCTTCAGACACACTAGAAGAGGGTATCAGATCTCATTACAGATGGTTGTGAGCCACCATGTGGTTGCTGGGAATTGAACTCAGGACCTCTGGAAGAGCAGTCAGTGATCTTAGCCACTGAGCCATCTCTCCAGCCCTGATGCCAACATTTAATCCCAGTACAGGAGGCAGAGGCTGATGGATCTCTGTGAGTCTGAGACCAGTCTCATTGACATAGTGAGTTCTAGGCCAGCCAGAGTCATATGGAGAGACTGTCTTGATTAAAAAAAAAAAAAAAACGAAGGTGTGGGTAGGGTTACTATTCTCAGAGGGGACCCTGGTTCAGTTCCGACACTCACATCAGAGGCTTACAATCAGCTATAACTCTTCCAGGCATCTGCATATACATGGTACATATGCAAGTGTGTACTTTCTTTCGTGTGCGTGCACACACGCACACATGCATGCATGCACCTAAGAAAAAAGTAAAAAAAAAAAAATTGGAGAGGCTGGTAAGACAGCACAATAGTCAAGAGCACTAGCTGCTTTTCTAGAGGACCTGGGTTTGATCCCCAACACTCACATGGTGGGAGTCAACTGCTTATAATTTGAGTTCTAGAGGATCTTGAACACCAGGCAAACACATGGTAACCACACATGCAGAGCACGGGGCTGAGCAAGTAGCTCAGTTGGGTCTGTTTACCCAGAGCTTGCCTAGCCTGTGTGAAGTCATGGATCGTGTGCCACATAACTGGACATACTGATGCTTGCCTGTAACCTAGCACTCAGGAGGTGGAAGCTGAAAAATCAGAAAGGAAGGTCATGCTTAGCTACATAGCAGGTTTGAGACCAGCCTGGACTAGATGAGACAGTCTCCAAAAATTAAATTTGGAAGTTTTGTAGATTTGAGCATATGTTTTAGCCTAGTATAGCGCACTATAAAATAAGTGATAAGGAGCTATTTCTTGGAAGTATTTGCTCTTATTCTGTAAGGGAGACATTTTTGTATTCCAAAGTGCTAAAAAACAAAAGCAAAAACAAAAAACCCACAAACCCACCTCTTCAAGTAGGGAAGTGCTTTTTTCCTCGTGTTTAGGATGCTGAGCATCCTGTGGACTTTCTCGTCCACTGACATTTCCTCACCCAACCTTGTAAACACAACCAGGAGAACTAGTAACAGGTTCGGTGTATCTGGTTTTATGTTGAGGTCTTTGGAGTTGTTTTATGGAGGGTGAAGTATGGGTCTATTTGCATTCTTTTACATGCAGATATGTAGTTTGACCAGCACCATTTGTTTGAAGATGCTGTCTTTTTTCCAGTGTGTATTTCTGGCTTCTTTATCATCATTGTTAAAGCTTGGGAAACCAGGGCGCCTGTGTTCGTTCAGTTCCTGGCTAGTCTTTTGTATAACTGTGAACATGTTATTTAATATTTAAAATTTTGTAAAAGTTATTTTATGTGTGTGGAGTTTTTGCCTACATGTATGCCTGTGTACCTTGTGCACGCCTGGTGCCCAGGGGGGCCAGAAGAGGCTGTTAGATCTCCTGGAACTGGAGGTCCAGGTGGCCGTGAATTACAATGTGGATGCTGGGAAGAAGAGCAGCATCCAGCCATTCTCTAGCCCATTATTTAGAATCCTTGGGGTTCTTGTTTGTTTGTGTTGCTTATTTTTTGTTCTTTTGAGACAGAGTTTCTCTGTGTAACAGCACGAGCTGTCCTGGAACCAGCTTTATAGACAAGGCTGACCTCAAACTCTGAGAGATTCACCTGCTTCTGCCTCCTGAGTGCTGGGATTAAAAGCATGCACCACCATGTCTGACTGAAATATTTAACATCTCAGTGACTCAGTTTCTTCACTTAACTTTTTAAATTACATTTGTGTATTGTGTACATGCATGTCTGTGTGCTATAGAGTAAGTGTGGAGGTAAGGGGATCTTCCACCATGTGGGTACCAGAAACTGAACTCAGGTTCTTACAAACCTTCTGAGCTATTTAACCAGCCCAGTTGCCCTACTTTTAGGATGAAGGGTATAACTATACATGCTTCAGAAAGTTGTGAGCTGAGATGTAGTCTATAAAGCACTTTAAAATAGTACTCGACAAACGTGTAGCTGACAGACAGAGCCATTGTTACAGTGCAAAGAATCTGGGAACACACAGAAAAGAACGGCTGTCTACTTGGGGACATCAGGGAGTATTTCCAGCCGTCAGCCTGGGAGTTACACGGAGGAAATTGTAGTGGGCAGGTGGGGCAGGAACGGGACCAGTGTGACCATATGATACAGACAGATCAAACAGGAAGCATTAGGTAAGGAGTCTGTCTTACTGTCAGTAGAAAGTAATTCCCCTGATTTGGTGAGGGTTGGGTGGTGGGGTGGGAATAGGGATGGGGAGACAGGCACTCTTACCACAGAGGATCTGTTCCTAAACTCTACCTAAGGTGACTGCAAGTTAGCAGCAAAGGTCAGAACTTTCTAGATACTGCTACAGGACATGCAGAACCTGATGTAAGAACTGACCTTTGGAATGTCCTTGCAAATCTTGAAAACACTTTACTTTTATCTTGTTGCTTTTAGTCTAGAAGGGACCTGAGACTGAATAGGTATATTTAGGGTTAACCAACCTTGAATTACCAGTTTCTATGCAGATACTTCTTAAATGATTAACTTGTTTGTGTGCAGATAAGAGCAGGAATCTCAACTGTAATTTGAAAGAGACCAGGGTTTTTTCTGTTTTTAGTTATTCATTGTGACATTTGCGGGAGGGAGGGGGGGGGGCGTACTGATTCTATTAGACTTTTTTTTTTTTTTTTTTTTTTTTGGTTTTTTGAGACAGGGTTTCTCTGTGTACCCCTGGATATCTTGGAATTCTGTAGACTAGGCTGTCCTCAAACTCAGAGATCCAGCTGCCTCTGCCTCCTGAGTGCTGGGATTCAAGGCCTGTGCCACCACTGCCTCGCTTAGGTCTCACCTCTTTAATGTCTCTCTATATCACACCATCTTGGGGACCAAGCCTTTATGTACAGGGTTCTTTGGGCAGAACATCCATCTTCCAGACACTAGTACTAGACCATAAAATCAAGTAGGAGTTTGCTTGGTGGAAGAAGAGCTAGGCATTCAGACCTTTGAGCTGGCGGAGATGGGAAGAAGGCGGTGTTCTCAGCAGCAGCTGTGTCGATCAGTCTGACAAAGCTGTTCCAGGGTGAGATGTGCTCATGTGTATAGCAAGCAGGGCTTCTTCCCATGTAACTGTTCACCAGTTTGTGATGTGTTCTTGAGATTGTGTTCAATTTTGAACATGAGCTATAGCATTTTGGTGACAGCAATTGGTGATTTTGGTTTCCATGAATTTTGACATTCCTCGTCTGACACAGAAAACACAGCTGTCGGGACCATGACACAAGAACATAAATTTATCGAACCTCAAATACCATGTTCCAATGTGGTAACAGCTTCACGAAGCCTTTATAGTAAAACAGGAAAGAAAATCATAATCGAGACACAGCAGATACGTGGGTGGGAACACTGGGGAGGGGGAGGGGTTCTAGTGAAGTGGAGGAAGTCTCTTCTCAGACCCAGATGTTGTCTGCTGATATGCTTAGTCTCTGGATGCTGAGATTGAGCGGTCCCCGCGCACTCCAGGGATTTACTTAATAGTTAGAAGTCTCAAGTGAAACAGGTGGGCAGTGAGCGAGTACTTAGGGGACTTAGAGGGCCCGAGATAGTTTGGCTCTCAACTGTAATAATCAAGTTCTCCACAATCACAGAGCTTTAAAAGCATTTCTTTATTATAATTATTGTGTACACCATATGAATGGGTGAGAGGCACGCTCATGCATGCCACTGTGTGTATGTGAACGTCAGAGGACAGTGCTGTGAGACAGTTCTCTCCACCACCTTTGGAGGATCCAGTCACTGAGCTCAGGACGCCAGGCTGTGGTAAGTGCCTTACCTGCTGAGCCATCTTGCAGCCCTCCTCCATTTTTTCTTTTCTGTGACAGGGTTTCTCTGTGTGGCTTTGGCTATCCAGAACTCATGCTATAGATCAGATTAGCCTCTAACCTGGATCTTCCTGACTCTGCCTCCTGAGTGCTTCGGCATCAGCTCAGTAATTAATTTTGAAGAGCATCTGGGCAAATTTAGAAATTTTTATTTGGGAGAAGGGATTGTTTTCCGGTTTTGGAAATGTCTCTGAAAGTATTGAAAAATAGGTTTGTAGTTTACTACTGTCATTATTGTTTGCAATATCAAGCACAGAAGATTCAGTCTCTTGTTCTGTTTGGCACACAGGGTAAAATATTTTTTAAAGGATTTTATTTTAGGGTCTTTAGCTGTTAAGAGCACTGCTGCTCTTTCTGAGGACACTGGTTCTGTTTCTAGCACCCGCATCAGACAGCTCCCAACTGTCTGTAACTCCAGCTAGAGGGATCGGATTCCACTCCCTCTTCTGGGCTCTGTAAGTACACACACACACACACACACACACACACGAACACACACACACAATTAATTTATAATTTATATTTCATTTATGCTTTATGTTTATACATGTATAAATGTGAAGTGTGTTGCGTGTGTGCATGCGTGCGTACGTGAGAAGGTGCTGGCTTTCTTGGATGCAGAGCTGCAGCTGTGGTGAGCTGCGTTGTAGGTGCCGGGGTCTGAATTTCAGTCTTAATGGCAGAGCAGCGCGTGTTCTCAGTCACTGAGCCATCTCTCCCTCCACGCCACTCTCATGTGCACGGTTATAAGGAATTCACTGTTATAGCAACTTGTTTTAAATGTAAAAATACCCATACAATGTCTGGTTGAATTATCTGAAGCAATATGTTAAAAAGCAGAGATGAATAAAGTTGTTCAATTAAGCAAAAAGCAGAGATGAACTTAAAAATGAAAATTGGAAAGGTCTTCCACACATACCCCCTAAGAGATGCTTCATTACAAAAACTGTTGATAGCAAGCCATGGGAACAAATCAAACACATGGTATGCAAGCTTGACCACTGAGCTGCGGTGTATCCTGTCCTTAATGCTTCCAAAGCTTAGAACAAATGCTTTTTAGAACGAGATCATAGTCTTAATTATAGTTCAGTGTTTGTTCTTTTATAATTTCTCTTTCAGTAAGTCCATTTATTTCTCCAACTTTTTATAGGTAAACCTGTGGGAAGGACAAGAGGTGCTTTTAGAGTGACGTCAGAGTTAAATAGTTGAGTTTTAAAGTTACCCAGAGAATATCAAAATCAACTTCTACATGGGACTGTGTAATTTCCTTCCTCAGAAAGTTTGAAAACACTGTATGTCAGAATTTATTTCTGAAGTGGTTTGGGTTGGTTTCTAATGTTGGGAGTAGCCTGCTCTAAGAGAAGCAGTGTGACCTGTGGCCATTGTTGTTTTCGTGACGACTGCCGTCTTGGTTAGTAGCACAGTGCTGTCCTTTCTGATAAGGGACTACAGTGAACAGAATGTGGTCGGGAGTGGGTCTGCATTGTGCCTGGAAAACAGAGGTCTAAACACATTTTTCATCCAGTTAGAAAGGTGGTAAGGACCAGACTGCAGCTGTTTACAGGAATAGGATATTGAAGTCAGTGCTCCCAAATTGTAGACTTAATATTAGAGAGCTGTGGCTATGAGAGATCAGTACAACAATGACAGACACTGGGCACGGGTTAAAATAAATCCCATCACTGTGGTCTTCTGGATTTTAGTTTGCTCTTGTGTTTTTAATATTCTGTATTTGCTGGGTTGTCTGTAGGGTACATTAGCTGACACTAAAATAGTGTAACTTTGGTCTCTTTCAGATTCACTAAAAACTTATCTCCTGACAAAATAAACCTAAGCACCCTTAAAGGAGAAGGTGAACTGAAGAACCTGGAGCTGGATGAGGAAGTGCTCCAGAACATGCTGGATTTGCCCACCTGGCTGGCCATCAACAAAGTGTTTTGTAATAAAGCATCCATCAGGGTAAGGCTTGGGTGTCTGAGGAGACTCCTGCTCTTAGTTTTTGTTTCATTGCTATCTTTTAAAATAAATACTCAGCTTCAGATCATGTTATAAAGAAACATTGTATTCCTATTATTTGCTGAGAAAATAGCTACAAGAATGTTTTTCATTCCTTATATGTATAATTGAAGTAACATTAATAACCTACATTTATATTTTGTTTAAAACAGTTTTATTGATAATTTAATACAATTAATTAGTTATAAATGGATATATTGGCATATATCTAATGATAGTTCCCCCCTTAGGTTTTATTGTCAAATGAAATGTTTTAAATTGTAATACTTTATTTTAAAGACATACAAGAGCCATTTATAATATAGACTTGCCATTTTAGAGTTTTAACCCATTCATTTATTCCTTTGTTATTTTGAAAAAGTTAGGGATTTCTATTTACTTTATTATTATTAACATTGCTATTATTCTACTGGGTTTTGTTTCTAATCTTACGTCAGTTCTTACATCTCATAACTTCTTGCTGCTAAAGACCAGGCTTAAATTGAGAGGTTGCTTGGGAGAGGCAGTGCATGTTAATATATTTTATAAAAATCAAGTTCAGGTTTCCGTTGGAAAAGGGTACTAGATCCTTTGCTGTTTGTTGTTAATTTGTGTCTCTGAGCCCAGTATCAGCAAATACTTGACTGGGCATATCGTCTCTGTGATGTAGCTGACATTTTCCATCAATGGTTTTATTTTGAATTTACTTTTAAGGAGCTGAAAATATTATGGTTGGAATTCTAAAGTTAAGCAAACTAATAAACACAGAGTGATTATGCTTTGCCAATAGTTCTTAGATTATAAAAATAAAATGTATTTTAAGGACTGGTAAAAACATATCGCTAACAACTTGAAATTCACCCGTCAACTTTTTTCTTATCTAACATAGATACCTTGATTTCAATAGTATTAATAATTTCTGCAATTTATCATTTCATAATCTGAGAACAATATGTAATGTATAAAGTATAAAGTAAGTTGCAATCTTTAAATGCAGAGATGTCTGTTTATTACTATTTCATATTAAGCTTTAATAATTTATTTTAAAGAAATAAATTTATTTGTAGATTCCATGGACAAAACTGAAAACACACCCCATCTGTTTGGTGAGTACTGACACTGTTTCAAAAATAACCATTTAAGTATGTAAATTAACTGTCTGTAAACATTTCCTTTCTTGGACTTTCCATTTGGCAACTTTAACTTTATTTTTATTGGACTTAGTTTTTTCAGCCATTATGTGAGAAACTTGAACTTTAAATTAAGAGAATTTATCTTTTAATTTAAATTTAATTAAGACTTTCTGTGTTTTTGCTTTTATTGGTTTAATAAGTTTAATAGTATGTTCTGTAATGAACGTGACTGTTTAAAATGGATCAGTTAACCCTTTGTTTTTTATTTAAGTTTTATAGTGTGTGTGTGTGTGTGTGTGTGTGTGTGTGTATGTGCACTATGTCAGGCATGTGGAAGTTAAAGGCACCTTGTAGGAGTGGGTTCTCTCCTCCTACCATTTTACCTTGTGTTCAAGCTAGGAGACCTAGGTTTAGGTTGCCTGCCTTTTGCAGTAGGTGCCTTTACCTGAACTATTGTACCAGCCCTGGATTCTTCTGTTTTTTTTTTTTTTTTTTTAAAAACAGACTTAGTTCATTTATTTTGTCTTTTATAAAAGCCCTTATGTGGTAGCCACAGCTAGAGCCTGGGTCCTCCGAACAGAGACTCTGGTGTGGGTTTTTACAAGATGATCAGTGAATTCCCCGATAAGGAGATTTGGTGAACACAGTTTCTTTCCAGAGGTCAAGGGTCAGGTAGCTGTAAGTCTTTGAGATGGCATCAAAGGTGGCCTTGGCAGAGTTGCCCAGGGTGGCAGTGCAGCCTCTGGCTGAAGTGTAGCAGTCATCTATACCGGCCACCATTAGAAGCTTCTTGGGCACAGGAGCAGAGACAATGCCAGTGCCTCTGGGGGCAGGGATGAGAAGCACCAGCACAGAGCCACAGTGGCCTGTCACTTTGCATCGGACAGTGTGGGGCTTGACAATCTTGTTCCTCCAGTAGCCTCTCCTCACAGGGATGATGGAAAGCTTGGCCAGGATGATGGCCCCTCGAATGACAGTGGCAACCTCCTTGGAGCACTTAACATAAAGACCAACGTGACCATTGTAGTCCCCAATAGCAATGAAAGCCTTGAACCTGGTCCGCTGGCCAGCCCGGGTCTGCTTTTGCATTGGCAGGGTTTTCAGAACCTCATTCTTTAGAGATGCACCCAGGAAGAAGTCGATAATCTCAGACTCCTTAGTGGGCAGGGAGAACAGGTAGATCTCCTCCAAGGACTTGATCTTCATGTCCTTAACCAGGCGGCCCAGCTTGGTGACGGGGATCCACTTCTTGTCTTCAGCTTTACCTCCATGAGCCCCATGGCCTCAACGACAGCCTTGGCCCTTAAGACTGCTCCTGAATCCTCTGTGGAAGCCCCCCCCTCCATCCTTCAGACCCTCCCGCTGCACTGGAAGAAGGAGGGGAAAGAAGGAAGAGGAAGAAGGAGGAGGAAGAAGAAGAAGGAGGAGGAGAAGGTGAAGGAGGAGAAGAAGGAGGAGGAGGAGGAGAAGAAGGAGGAGGAGGAGAAGGAGGAGGAGGAGGGGGAGGGGGAGGAGAAGAAGAAGAAGGAGGAGGAGGAGAAGAAGGAGGAGGAGGAGAAGGAGGAGGAGGAGGTGGAGGAGGAGGGGGAGGGGGAGGAGAAGAAGAAGAAGGAGGAGGAGGGGGAGGGGGAGGAGGAGAAGAAGGGGGAGGGGGAGGGGGAGGAGGAGAAGAAGGAGGGGGAGGGGGAAGAGGAGGAGGAAGAAGAAGAGGAAGAAGAGGAAGAAGGAAGAAGAAGAAGGAAGAAGAAGAAGGAAGAAGGAAGAAGAAGAAAGAAGAAGAAGAAGAAGAAGGAAGAAGAAGAAGAAGAAGAAGAAGAAGGAAGAAGAAGGAAGAAGGAAGAAGAAGAAGGAAGAAGGAAGAAGAAGAAGGAAGAAGAAGCCAGTCCTGGATTCTTTAATGATTTGTTTTTCATCCATTCCATAATTTTGGGGGTGTTATTCTAAATTGATTCTATGTCCTTGAGCACATTGAGCTAATTTCTACCCTTAGCCTCATTCCATAAATATTCTTTATGAAATCACCTGTTTTCTTTTTGGTTTCTCTGTGATCTTGGCTTCCTCATCTCTCTCCCGGAACAGTGTCACCATCTTCTCAGTGCCCTTCCTGCCTCCACTCTCTTTCCTTTGAAAGCATAATTATTAGTAAATCGTTTTATAAACCAGAAATCTGGTTAGCCTCCATTGATGTGTTTCATTGATTATCAACCTGACTAAAATTACCTGTTTTTCGATCTTAGGAAATTTATATTTTAACAGAGGTTGACTGAACACACAATAAAATGAAATGATTTAGATAATAATAAATGCTGTACTTAAAGTGAAGACATCCTGAATTTGTAGATATACTCACTGGTAAAGACTTCAGCTCTATCATCAAGAAAAAAGCAATCTGGAGAACTTTCCTACTCTGGAGTGTTTCCTTCCCTCACTCCATAATGTGCTTACCATTACGTTTCCTATCTTAGGTCTCAAGATAAGACTTTTAGATGTAGCTCAGTTCCATTAATTAATATATGCCTTATCAAAAATGTGATAAATCCAGGATTAGAGATAATGCTTTATTAAATCCAGTGACCTAATCCGTTAATGGCTGCTTCTGTATTTTCTCCCCCACTCATGAAATGTGTATGTAATTTTCCCACCAGTAGATCAGTGCCCCAGTGTAGGACTGAATGCTTTGTTTTCCCTTTCAGGGGTTTTATAATTGTTGGCTTCTGTTCTAAATAAATGAAAGACAAAGTGCACCTCATACTTTGACAGTTCATGCACATCTCTGTTTAATTTCTTATTAGTCTCTAGATAAAGTAATAATGGAGATGAGAACATGTGAAGAGCCACGAGCCCCTAATGGTCCATCACCGATTGCAACTGCTTCAGGACAGAGGTAAGCGTGGCCTCTGCCCTGTTACACTGCTTTGTTCTATGGTTGGCTCTATCTGCAGCAACAGGATAGGAAGATAGAAAATCCTTTAATGTCAGAAACCCTCTGCTTTGGCCACTTCACTAGACAGTCTCCACATTCAGCTAGTAGCAGCTTAATTTTACGTTTCAGTTCTTTCGATTACCGAGTTATTGAATAGTAATGGGTAACCACGAGCAGTGCAGAAGAGCTTAGGTGTTCTATAAATCAGATCCTCTCTTAATTTTTCATTATAATAGCTGTCTGTGCTTTCATGTTCCATGTATTCAATTAGCTGTGACTAGAGAGAGCCTAAAAATACTAGATGGAAAGTTCTGGAAATCATGCCATTATGAGTGTCATGAAAGACTGAAATTGAACTGAACTGGACATGCAAATCGTTCTTTTGTCCAGAGTAGTCATGCTGCATGGGCTGCTGCTGGATAGGCAGTCAGCTGCCGCCGGGGTTCTCTGATCATTTGTTTAAGTGACTTTTATATAGCAGTGCTCATAAGAAACACTATATTATATATGCTGAGCTTTATTTAATTTATCATGTAGGCCTATATTTTCTTATATTATCATAAGAAAGGTATGTTTAGCCTAAGATTTTGATCTGGAGATGTAACTGAATTGATAGATTATTTAACTTAGCATATTCAAAGCCATGGATTTAGGCCCACCAATCACAAACAAATATGGTGAGATCTGACTGGAATTCCAGCCTTCAGAAAGGAGAGGCAGAAGGATAAGAGTTCAAGATCATTCTTGGCTACCTATCTGAGATCCTGTTTCAAAACCAAAACTGTCTTAAGAACATGCATATCTCATAACTCTTTTACACTGTATAGTGATACTTGCTCTATATTATTACTTTCTGCTAGCTTCTTGTGTCTAACTTATCAATTAAACTTCATTATAGGTATATGTGTACAGAAAAAATAGTGTTATACAGTCTGATAGAATCTGTAATTTTTCAGGCAACCACTGGAGTCTTAGAACATTAATATTCTTTGCATCAATGAACTGTCATTCTTAAAAGTTAACTGATATCCTGGTAAATTATAGAAGTATAAAATGTCAGTTTCAAAAAAATCACACTCCACAAGTTAATTTGGATAGATAAAATCAGATGCTTGTAAGATTGTATCATGTGGACTGTTTTATAAAGCAGTCTGGTGACAGAAGCCATGGAGGAAAGGTGATGGCTGCAGTGGGTGCATGCTGGAGAGGCACAGCCCCAGAGACTGCATCTCAGGACTGCTTCTCACTGCTGATGTGCCTTTCCTGCCTCTGTTGTGATGCCTGGGCATCGGCTCACCCTATTGGCCAGATTTTCTGCAGATCAACATGAAGATGAGCTTTCATGGATTAATGCTATTTAGATGAGTTAATTACTTTATTACATTCCTGATTTGATTCAAATAATTTTAAGAAGAAAGTTTAAGGAGATGGTTTTAGTTGTTTTTCCAGAAAGATCTAAGAGCATTAGAATCAAGAGTAGAGAGGCTCTTGGTCCTGTGAATGCTCAATGCCCCAGTGTAGGGGAATGCCAGGGCAGGGGATGGGGTAATGTTGTGGGGGGCCGAGCACCTTCATAGAGGCAGGGGGAGGAGGATGGGATGGGGGATTCAGGAGGGGAAATGAGGAAAGTGAATAACATTTAAAATGTAAATAAAGAAAATATCCAATAAAAAAAAGAATAGAATGTGCCCCCTCTTCATGGAATAGTAAGTAGAGGCTGCATAATAAGGAATGCAGTGAGCCTTCATAAATTATACTAAGAAGAGAAATAGGCTTGGGACACATCTGTGTTCAAGGAAAATCATTCATTCTCCATCATGTCCAAGGATGAGGCCACAGGTGTGCACTATAAAGCAAGGCGTGTGAAGCTGTTGCTTTGAATTTAAGAGCTTATAGACTCAAACACTGCTTTCAACTTACTGTCAACATCCTCTGTAACTACCTTTTTGTGTAACATTTTATCTATGAGTTAATTTTATAAAGAGTTTTTGTCTAGAAGGTATTAATTGCCAGAGAGAAGAAATAAAGTGTGGCTTTTGGAGCTCTGCCCCATCCACCAAAGGACTTCTTCCTTTTCTCTCTGGCTCTCAAAGCTAATGATGTCTGAGCTCTCACCTGGCCAGTTGGCCAGTGAAAAGAGCTCAGGTAATTAAGCCTTTTTTTCTTCATCACCTGCTGTTCTTAGCTGGACTTAAATTGCCAGAAGCCAGTGAGTGGCTTACCCTTCAGCTGCTTTCCCCCAGGGGAGGGCAGGAGGAGGGGAGGACGAGTTTGATCCCTGAGAGCCCCCAGCATTATTGAAAAGTTGAAATAGATTTTTAAGAATTACTTATTTAAGAGGCTGGAGAGATGGCTTAGGAGTTAGGAGCACTTGGTGCTCTTGCGGAGGATCCAGGTTTGGTTGCCAGCACCCACATGGCTGTTCACAACCTTCTCAAACTGGTGTCGTAGCAGTATCTGGTCTCTGTGTACTTACATTCACAAAGGCAAAATACTCATATGTGTAAGATAAAACCATTACTGGTAATATGGCTCAGTGGGTGAGGGCTACAGGGGTGCCCTGTGGAAGGAGAGGACTCAGACTAGTTCATATGTTCCCATTGTTTGTATAATCTTACTTACTGTGTTGATGCTGGAAAGAGCTGTGTTTATTGGCTGTAGAGCTTAGCTTTGGACCACACATAACAGTGACAGGAAAATGACTTCCATGTTAATTCTATAATTATTCCTGTATCTAGAAACTTATTTTATAGAGTGGACTAAAATTTCACCTTTGATAGAGTGGTTCATTTTTATACTGGCTTGTCTGAAAGAATTGGAGAAAAGATAGAAACATTTGTCAGATTATTGAAGGGGAAATGAACAGTAGGACTAATTGTTTTCCAGTTTTCACTTTGGGAAATGTTAGCTATTAGAGCATATGTGGACTTGCATGAGATTATGAGCCAGTACTTTCCATGACTTTATTCTTCTTTAGTACATTATACTTTGATCTGCTTTGTTTTGCAGTGAGTACGGCTTTGCTGAAAAGGTTGTTGAGGGGATCACTGTTTCTGTCAATTCGATTGTCATCAGAATCGGAGCGAAAGCTTTCAATGCCTCCTTTGAACTTTCTCAGCTCCGGATCTATAGTGTCAACGCACAGTGGGAACACGGAGACTTGAGATTTACTCGGATTCAAGATCCACAGAGAGGAGAGGTAAAGGGCTTTTGTTCTTACTAAAACCTATTTTAGTCAGTGTAAATAAACAGACATTTAACATTACATCTGGGACCTGTGACGATGGCTCCATGGGCGAGGGCACTTGCTGCCAATACATCGCTGGAATCCATGTCCACGCATGCGCCATGTCCACGCATGCGCACACTCAGTTTAAAAAGATAAGCGTCACAGCTGGAACATGCGGTGCTAGTGCAGCAGGCTGCACTTGGTTCCTAGGACCCACACTTGGAGACTCCAGTGCCGGGGTGATCTGACTCCCTTTTCCGGCTTCTCCAGGCGCATGCACTCACGGTATACTTATAGATGCTCAATCGTATACATCTGTGGTTGCCAGGAGTCACATTCTAGTTGATTTTTTTTTCCTTGGGACTTAGAAGTATCCTTTTATATTAACCTAAATTATTTAATTAGAAAAGTTGGTATTTTAATGTTTTATATAAATTTTTGACCTTATGAAAGTAATAAGTCCTACTTCGTGTGTGTGTGTGTGTGTGTGTGTGTGTGTATGTGTTTCTGTGTGACTGTGTACTTATTAGTATCTGCATGTATGTGTCTGCATATGCATGTATGTACACGTATGTGCCTGTGTATGTGTCTGTATACATATGTGCTTATGTATTGTTGCACATGTGTGCATTTGTGCTCACCATGGCATGCATGTGGAGGTCAGAGCACAACCTTGTGGGGTCAGTTCTCCTTCCATATTTACATGGGTCCCAGGGGTCAGGCTGAGGTCAGCCAATCACAGTGAGCGCCCACTGTTAGCTCCTTTGCATTTTATTCTGACACTGTTTTAGTGGTGATTCTAATGCTTCTTGCTATTGATGTTTTGTAAATGACATTACCAAGAGTCTTACAGATGAGTACAGTTCTAAACAAATGTTACTGAGTTTGATGAAGCATATAAAAGTAGCATGAATAGTTTTTAGAATGTTACAAAAGTTAGTTGGCAATGTGCATGTTTTATTTGCTTTCATAAATGTATACTTTCCTCATTTTGCATGAGAAACAACTAATCTCTGTTTTCTTTTTAGGTTTTGACATTTAAAGAAATAAATTGGCAGATGATTCGAATTGAGGCAGATGCCACCCAAAGTTCACATCTTGAAATTATGTGTGCTCCTGTTCGATTAATAACTAATCAGTCAAAAATCCGAGTCACACTTAAAAGAAGAGTGAGTAAGACCATCTCTTGGCTCCAGTGATAGCTGATAGTGGGCGGAGTCAGGGGTGCTCTGACATGTGCCGTGATAGACTGGGTGGAGTCAGGGGTGCTCTGACATGTGCCGTGTTCAGTCGGAGTTGGCTGGTGAAGGGAGGCTTGTCGAATGCTAGCACAGTTACAGCACTCTTTGTCTGGTAGGTGAGTGAATAGATTTGTTCAGATTCATGTTTGCTGGATATTTCATGTCACAGGCTGGGAGTGTGACTAGTGGTAGAATACTTACTTAGTATCAATCAGGTCCTGAGTTCAGTCCTCAGATGCAGCTAGGAAAAAAAATAAAGAAGTTGAGGAAGAGGAAAAAGAAATTTCTCTTTGTGAATTTTGCTCAGCAAACGTCTTTATTATCGGTAGCCAAACTTTACTGTCAGTAAGTTTTTAAGATTTTTCCGGAGAGGCAGATGTGGTGGCACACACCATTAACCCATCACTTGGAAGGCAGAGTTCCAACACCAATTACATAGAAAGGCCCTGTCTCAAACCAACTAAGATGTTGCTGGCAACATAGATAAATGAGGAAACCAGCAGTAAGAAGATTAGAACTGGAGAGTCTACTGGGGCTGGAGCTGAGACTAAAGGAGAGGACTGGAAACAGGCCTGTTTAGAGGCGCTGCAGTGTGTTCTGTGCTCCTTGTCACAGCACAGTAGCTTAAGTGACTGTGGTAAGCTCCATTGAAGGGGGTTTTCTGTGAACTGAGCAGAGATAGACTCCCTGAAATGTGAAGTGTGGGTGAGATGGCCGTTAGGTATTTGATGAATTGTTAATTCCTCTTTCTCAGGTAGGATGAGTTCAGTTAATAGAAGCAATTATGATTTGTGACACTGCACGTAGAAGTCCCATATGTTATATAATCTAAGTCAGGAACTTGTCAGTCTTTCTTGTAGCACGATTTCTAGCTTTGAGAAATATTCTATTATGTAGGAACTTAATAAGTATTTGCTATGTTTATCATTTATCTTGTGGGAAGTGATACCCATGCCATACTGTGGAGGTCAGAGGATGATTTGGGGGTGTTGGGTCTCTCCTTCCACTCTGGGTCCTGAGGATTGGTCTCAGGTCATTAGGTTTGGTGGCAAGTAAATTTGCCTGCTGAGCCACCTTGATGGCTTGAATACCTATTAAATGAAGGCAGTATCCACATTCACATTTAATCCAACTAAAAAACTTTATGCTTTAAAAAAAGTGCGTTATAAGTTCTATTCTTGGATTAATTTTCTAAATCATTTTTCTTACAGCTAAAAGACTGCAATGTCATTGCAACAAAGTTAGTTCTAATACTGGATGATTTGTTATGGGTCCTAACGGATTCCCAGTTGAAGGCGATGGTGCAGTATGCAAAGTCTCTTAGTGAAGCAATAGAAAAATCAACCGAACAGAGGAAGAGCATGGCTCCTGAACCTACTCAGGTATGCTACAGACTCACAGAATGCAAGATGGTGTAACTACTTTAACCAGGCAGATTGGTGAGCTGGTATTTCCTTTTTATGATACTGTGACATTGAAATGAACTATGTCCTTTATCTAAAGCCGATACAGGATATTGTTATATGTGACGTTACTGTGTGTCTACGCTCTTGTTTTGCTTGGAGCTCTTTGTGTAGGGGATAGATAGCATTATCGACAGTGTGGAGTGTGTGATGGCAGCATGCATAGAGGAGGCAGGATTATGCTGAGTCACTGCTTCATCACGCTGCACCTCTTTGCTGGAGACAGTCTCTCTCCCCGAGTTTGCTGCTGGAATTTCAACCATTCCCGGCCATCCTGGCCCCACGTCTCACAGTACTGGGGTGATAGTTGACAGAGGTCCACTGTTTACCTGAGTGCTAGGGACTTGAACTCACGTCCTTGTGCTTGTACAGTAACTGCTTTTATGAACTGAGCCATCTTTCAGCCCAATAGTGCTTTTTAGGAAGTTCAAAAAACTTGAAGAGAAATGGAAATTAACCCTGGGTGTTAAGAGAAGGCACTAACGGCTGACAGAACATGGAGCTGTCTGGAGACACTGACTGTGAATGCAAAACATCCGATAGGGTTTTCCGATGGCTAGTTGGGGGTGGGAATAAGAAACATTAATTTATCTGAAGAAAACACATTTTTCAGTTTTTCCAGTATTAAATTCTGATTGCTGATACATGCGCATCTTTGTAGAAGGAACGTGGAGAGTTTCAGGGTGTAGTGTCTTTGATTATTTTACAGAAAGTAGAAAAATATTCATAACCTGTCAAGTTTTTATGAGATATTAAGTCACACTTCTGTGGGTTTTTTTTTTTTTTTTTTTTTTTTTTTTTAATGTGGTGATCTACCTCAGTGGTGATGGAGCTTGGTTCTTGAAATGGCATCATTGTGCTCTTTCATTGCTGTTCAGAGTGGCATTGTCATCTGCCTTCAGGGACCTCAGAGTGGTAGAGTATAAAGTAAACCTTGCAGTGGCTCATAAGTCTCAGAGGGAAGGGGCAAATGAGGTCAAAGGTGGAGACATGATCGGAGCGCAGAGTTGTGCCTGAGCTGCAGAGCTGGAGATGTTTTATAAGGAATGTGGTGTGACTGACTGTCTTTAAAATCGAGGAACTAAGCTAGGGAGATGGCTCGGTGGGAAGAGTGCTTGCTTAGCCCTTGTTAGGGTCTGGATTTGGATCCCCTTACATTTGGTAAGGCCAGATGTAAAGCAGTCATCCCTAGTCCTAGTGTTCCTGGGGAAGATGAGGAACAGGGCTTCTGGGCCAGCATCCAGAGGCCCACACAGCACACACCCCACACTCTGTTTCCCAGACTTGCATCTTAAGGAAGTTGAGTTCCACAGCTTAAGGTCTCAGAATATGCATGCTTTAGATGTTACATGATCACAATGGCCCTACTTAAGAAATGAAAGGCACCCTCTTTCAAATCTTCTGTCTGTGATGGACTTGTCCAGAAAGAACAACTGCTTCTGGGAATAAGAGGAAATTTGAGCTACTTGCTAACAAAAATGAATGATTCTCTTGACTAAGTGACAAATGACTTCCATTCCTTTGTTTGCATCCATTTGGGGGAGAAGCATGTACCTCTGGAAGAACTAAAAGGACTGGAAGCAATGACACATGGAGGGTACATTATGAATCCTAGCATGTAACTTGGAGTTTATTAACAATTCTCCCCATTGTTGTGAACAAGGCTTTGCAGAGCCTGTAAGCCAGGAAACGAGTGAATTCCAGCAAACTGATGGTGACTCTTGTCTCCTACCAGTTCTGTAATACTTGTCTAAATGGCACTTTCTCAGTTCTCTGGGGGAGCCGGACTTATTTATTTTTGCTTTTTATTGTTTTGGTTTTTCGAGATAAGAACTCTCTTACTATGTAGCCTTGGCTAGCTTGGAGACCAGGTTGGCCTTGAACTTACAGAGCTCCACTTGCCTCTGCCTTCCGAGTTCAAGGCCAACCATGTGCCACCATGACTTGTCCTGGCAGCCTAATTTTCAGTTGAGGAACAGTTTACAGGACCGCAGCAGGGCAGTTTTCCTGGACACATAGGGTGGGTGGATAAGGGACTTTGTATACATCTTGGTGGCATCTGTGTGCTAATAGGAATTTTTTATGTGGAAGTTCAGTCTGACTATGACTGCATTGTAGAAGTTGAGCTAAAGAAAAGAGCAAGAGGACAGGGCCAGTCTAAAGGAAGTGTGTATATGGAGTTTTGAAAATTGCTTGAAATAAATATCAAGCCAGATGGGAAAGTAAGAGCTATGTCTTCCAAAAGTTACAGATAAGGAACGGAGGACTTTAGAGTGGCAGTATCTTGTTTTATTAGCCTTTAAATGAAATACAGAGGAGGAAGCAGCTTTGACTGAAGAGGTAAGGTAAAGAGAAGTAGTATGTACAGATGTGAACTGCAGTTTATTGGGCTTATAGTCAAATTGTGTTAATGTACATTTTATTTTTATATAATTCAGAAGGTATTTTAAGGCCTGAGCTACTGATAGAAAATGCGTGGTGTCATGTTCATTTTCTATGAGTTTATTGCTGGAAACATTCAGGTTTGCTTGCATGTGGCACTCTAAGGAGCGAGTGGTCAGTGATGGCTGGTTTGGACTCTTTAGAGCTCTACCGTCACTTCATCTGCACAGCATGTCAAGAGCCCGCAGGCTGCCAATGCTCCTGACCTAAGCGATGCGATTGTGAAACTGTTCAATGACTTTGATGTGAAGGAAACCTCCCATCATCTAGTGATTTCCCATCTAGATCTACACATCTGTGATGATATTCATGCAAAAGAAAAAGGTAATCTTGCACCAATTATTTTGGCCTTTGTACAAATCATCTAACTATTGTTTATTATATGGAGTATATATTGTAGAATATGAAACATTATTTGAAATATTTTATTGGTATGAATTTTATTTGGCTTAAAATTTTTTTAAAGATTTAATTATTTATTGAATGTATGTGAGTACACTGTAGCTGTCTTCAGACACACCAGAAGAGGGCATTATATAAGATCCCATTATAGATGGTTATGAGCCACCATGTGGTTGCTGGGAGTTGAACTCAAGACTTTTGGAAGAGCAGTCAGTGCTCTTAACTGCTGAGCCATCTTTCCAGCCCTAACACTTAATGTTAATTAATTGTTGGCTATCAATGCTAACAATAAAATTAGGTTTAAAAAACTATGATTGGCCAATGCGGTGGCACTCACCTTTATTCCCAGCACTGCAGAGGCAGAGACAAGCAGATGTCTGAGTTCCAGGCCAGCCTGCTAGACCTACATAATGAAGCCTGTCTGAGAACAAGAGACTTAATACGTGACATCCTTGAATGACTTAGAATAGTCTTCTGAAATTATCTATAAATGTTATCCTATAGTTCTTGAGTATTTACATGCTTTAAGCGTTGTGATTAACTCAACTATGATGAACCTGAGTTTTGCTGTGATTTTGCCTGCAAGTGTGTCTGTGCACTGGTGTGTGCTTGGTCCCTCTGGGAGCCAGAAGAGAATGTCAGACCCCATGGACCTAGAGTTATGGTTGTGAGCTGCTCTGTGGATACTGGGAACTGATCCTACCTGGAAGAGCAGTGAGTGTTCTTATCCTATGAGCCATCTCTCCAGCCCTGAATCCATGGTTTTTATACACATGAAGACAACTGTGTCTTTGTCTTTAACATTGTGTCCCCTGCCTTGTCTTCCCAGCATCTTATAAAAGGAAACAGATTCCGGTTAGTCCGTGTTCCTTGTTTTTATCCCTACTAAGTAGACTTGGGTAACAGGGCAGGCAGAAAGTTGTTCTTGGTCATTTAGAACATCCAGCCTCTACACTATTGAATACTTGATGTTTCTAATCGTCTCTCACAGTATCGATGGGCCACTGGTGCTGGGAGAGCTCAGTAGGCTGCCTTAACTCAGGGACAGAATTTAGAATCAATCTGGAGATCTCTTTAAAATTGACATATTTGACCTGGCTTCTTCAGGCCTATATCAGTACACCCTTTGGATTTTACGGGTTTTAAAGCTAAGAAAGTATTAAGGCCTGTGTACTTTTATCAGACAAAGCAGGAGGAATGGGCTGACAGGTAAAAGGGTAGAGGGCCTGGCCTAGTGGCATAGTCTTACAGTCACAGCTGCTGGAAGCTTGAGGCAGGAGGATCACAAATTCAAGTCCTTCATGGGCTACAGAATGAACTCAAAGTGAGTGCAGGGCAAGTTAGTTAGACCCTCATTTCCATGATCACTTCTTCTTAAGTCTCTGGATATGTGTCTCAGTGATCGAGCACTTGCATGGCACGTGAGACACCTTCAGTTCAGTTGGTCCCTGGTACTGCCGAAACATAGCAGGGGTGGAGAGCAAAGAGATTTGGAGTTTGTAAAGGAATTTGTGGTCATTTTCCTTGCCCACTTCCTGTCATTTGGTTTATAGTTGTCATTTTGTGCTGTCATGATTGAAAAGGACAAACTAAAAAACTTTAAAGCATAGTAGCAACATGCAGTGTTAAAGCTAAGCAGTTTTTGTTCAGTACTTTCTAGGTTCCGCCATTTCTGCTATTAATTACTCCCTCCAAAGTCCACTGGATGATGCCACCAACACTGTATAGGTTCTCAATTACTTCTGCTCTTGTGAAATTCTAAATACTCTGAAACACTCTTCAGTTTGCAGAGAACTCATCTGTGGTAAAAACCTATCCAGCACATATCTATTACTACGTTTGCTTTGCGTCTGGCAGGCTCTCCTGCAGAATCTGTTTTTATTACTGAGCACTACCTCAGAAACTACTCACAATATACTATGGACATAGCATACCACTTCCAGATGACCAAAATGGAAAACATTTGTGTTTGGAAACAACTGTAAACATGGAGGTCAGAGGACAGCATCTGGGAGTCTTTCCAGCTGTCAGGCTGCAGACAAGTGTCCCTGCAGCGCGTCACCTCACTGACCGCTTCACAGGCCCAGATGAGGACTGCGGAGCTTTGCTTCCTTATACTTGTGGATGGGAACTGGGTTAACAGATGGCATTGGCTGTGTGTACATGCTATTGCTGCGTGGACTCTGACTTTCCTGAAGCTTTTTAAATGATACATTGAGTGTTTCTACTACTTGCTTAAGTGTTTTTCCCTCCCTCCCTCAATTCTTTTTCTCTTTCCAGAGTCAAATAGACATATTAGTGGAGGTGCTATGCAACTCTCCTTCACACAGCTGACCGTAGACTATTATCCTTATCATAAAGCAGGTGTGTATAGTAATTTATTTGAAATATGCAAATCTTGCTTTTAAAATGATATTGCCAATTATTTTTTCCAAATTTAATTGTATATTTTAATTTATTAAGAAGAAAAGAGATCAAAATATTGCTATTGTTTTTCTTTTGGCAGCATTTTACCAAGGGTATAGAATTTCCATGGAAATATATTGAGGTGTAGATTATTAGAAACTGCAATCCTTAGAAACCGACCATTTTGAGCTAAGGTATCACTTAGTAGTTGAGAACTTGAATAGCATGTTTGTGGCTATGGGTTTGGTGCACAGCAACATGCATGCACACACATATACAAACAAGTTGGGAGAATAATTAAAATTATACAAATAAACAATAAATATGTTTTTTATTGTTGTTGTTTTTGTTTTTCGTTTTGTTTTGTTTTGAGACAAGGTTTCTCTATAGACCAGGCTGTCCTTGAATTCAGAGATTTCTGGGATTAAAGGCGTGTGCTGGAACACCTACCATAAATACATCTTTTAAAGCTTATAAAAATTTAGAATGTAGCAACATGCATTTGTATTATTTTTTTATTTGTGACAAATCACATTAGTCAGTAGTTTGAATTTTTAAATATTGAAACTTTTTCCCACTTTTTTATATTTTCTAAATTCATCAGTGAAATCTTAATAGATTCTTTAATCATCAAGTATTTATATGTTCTTTTCTCTCCAAATATCAAAAACTTTTAATAAGATGATTTATTTCCAAATTAAGTAATTTGACCATCTCACTAATCTTTTGAACTTAAGTAGTATATTACTTTTTGTTTTGTAATTTACACAAATAAAGACGTATTAGAGGATTTAAAAAGCAGTCACAGTGCTGTGCTCAGACTTTCCGTCAGTGTCTGTCATTTCTGTGTCAGCAGGGACAGGCTTAGAAGCTCTGCTGTTTGTCTTGGGTTCTTGTGAAAGAAGGGCTGTCTCTCTGGTCCTGTTTACAGAACCTGGCAGCTGGCTGCTGTGCTGTCCCAGGCCTGTGAGCCTTGTACTTGCCTGTAGTCCCAGCACTGTGACAAGGCAGGAGGAGCCTCAGTCACACTAGGAAGTGTTATCTCAAAGGAAAAGCCTTCTAACTATGGAGATTATTTTTATTTTAGAAGGCAACACTAGTCATGGAGCAGATTTTATCTTCTTAACTTTTGTATACCTAAAACTTTTCTAAGTTGTTACAAAGAAACCTAATCTTGATTTTGTTTCATCGTCTCAAAATGTGTAACTATTTATGATTGGTAATTGTATTATGAAGTTTTGTTGTTTCCTTAAATGTTTTGATAACCATTAACTTATCAATTAAATGTATGAGATTATGGCTAGTCACTTTATACGTCTTTGAAAGGTTTTCTCCTTTGGTATTTTCTGAAGATTGTTTTTAGTAGATGATTGATAGTTGAGCATCTAATGAAAATTGCTGCATCTTTTAGCTTTGAATTGAGCATCACCTCACCAAGTGTGGGCTCTAGACTGTTCCTTTTTGATACTCTTTTCCTGTCTTGCTCTTGTTTTTGTTAGAGAAGTAAACATATGTATGTATTATAAATATATATGTATCTTGTATATATTTACACCATATATATATGACTTTAGCTGGGTACGGTGAGCCCTCCTGTAATCAAGACCCTGTCTCAAAAGAAAACCAACCTTGTTGAGAAAAATGACTGTTTTGAAAAGCATTGCTGTAACAGAATCCAAATCATGCATATGGTAAAGCTCCTCATTTCCGCTTTGCAGGAGATAGTTGCAGTCACTGGATGTATTTTAGTGATGCAACTAAAACAAAAAATGGATGGGCTAACGAGTTGTTACATGAATTCGAATGCAACGTTGAAATGCTTAAGCAGGCTATGAAGGACCATAATTTAGGTTCGCCTCCTAAATCCCCAACACACGCCTCTCCCCAGCACATACAAACAGGTATTTCACCTAATGACATTCCCCTGATATTCAAATGGGGGGATGAGGATATATTTTTATAAATATTATTTCTAAGTATTATTTAAAAAATTTAAGTTGTATAGGCCATAACACTTTTGAATGGTTTTGTTTTTATAAATGTGCATGTGTGTATGTTTACGTATGGGTCTATGCACATGAGTGCAATGCCTGTGCACTCAGAGAGGGAGAGGGATCCCCTGGAATTGAAGTTACAGTTGTGAGCTGCTTTACATGGGTGCTGGCAACCACACTTGGGTGCTCTGCAAGAGAACTATGAGCTTTTAACTGCTGAGTCCGCTCTCTCTTCTTACTATTAATATAACCAATAATAGTAATAGCCACTTGTAATATTTATATTCTTAACTGGCTTGTTAATTTTTTTACTTTAACATTCTGAGAGTGGCTTAAAATATAATTAAAAATATGATTCTTGTTTTAAAAATAATCATTATAAAAACCTGCATTCTTATATCCAAATGTATAACTTGTGTGAGAATTTAGCGTTTATCTGTTTCTAGTAGCTTTCTTTACAGTAGATTACCTATGAAAAGTAATTTCATAATAAACTAAAATGTGTTTTTGTTTCTCACAGAGAAAGACTCAACTCTGAAAGGGACTCCGAAAACAACACCTTCAGTATTATCTCAACCATCGAAAGCTAAGCTAATGTCTAGTTCTGTTGTTGTTAGACTTGCAGATTTCAATATATATCAGGTATGTATTAAATCTTTTCATTGTATAAGCAACCCAGTTAATTAATACCATCATTTAACTTTAAAGGTTTAGACTAATTTTATGAAATCTAACTATGTGGATAGAAAATATGAGTTTGTTAATTTTTGTTATCTTGAACGACACAAGCTGCAGTCAAGGGAGTGGTGCTGAGGCTGTCATTGTGGAGGCTTCTTTAACCAGTTACAAGTCTTGGGGTTACCTAAATCACACTCAGTGCTGCCTTTAAAAGCCTCGGGTCTCACTAAAATCTGAATGGCTCATGAATATTTCATTTTTGTGCATCTATTTATATATTTAGCGTGTCACTGACACCCACACCCTGCACACACACAGCATATATGTAGAGGTCATAGGACAGCTTGGAGGAGGCAATTCTCTTCATTCACCGTATGGCTCTCAGGGCTGAGCTCAGGCCATCGGGCTTGGCAGCAAGTCCATTTATTCACAGAGCCTTCTGCTGGCCCGGGCGTATGGACTGCTGGAGCTTGAAAGAGATGGTTTGTAGGTTGCAGAAGTTCTTTGGAAAGTGTTTTGTCTGTTTGTTTGTCTTTGGCATTTAAGCAAACTTGTTTTCTCAGGTCTCTACAGCAGAGCAGTGTCGTTCTTCCCCTAAAAGTATGGTTTCCTGCAACAAGAAATCTCTGTATCTTCCACAAGAAATGTCAGCCATCCACATAGAATTCACAGAGTATTACTATCCGGATGGGAAGGACTTTCCAAGTAAGAGAGCTTGCTTTGTTATTGTTTGTTCATACTGCATCTTTTATGAATATTTTAGGTATTTTTAATTATGCAGGAAATTTACTCTTGTCACTGTGTTTAGGACACCCTTTCCATATGTGTGCCTTTGTACCTCAGACTCTACACGTTGTTGCTTTATGTCTTTTTTTCTTCCACTGTGGAATACTGATGGCAGGTATCTTGTGGCATTTGTGATTGATTTTATATTTGCAGTGTGTGCTTTTATCCTGTCTTTGTGTGTGTGTGTGTTTGTGTGTGTGTGTGTGTGTGTGTGTGTGTGTGTGTGTGTGTTAGTTAGGTAAGTCCAATATAGCAGGGTTTCATAAGTAACGGACGAGCGCACCTGAAACACAGACCTGGACTGTCCATTGCTGCTCCCCAGGGCATCTGTGGCCCCATTTGCTTGCTGTTGTCTGAGCTTGTTGGAATCCCTCAGTGGTGTTAGATCTAAAATATTTCATTCTCCAAGTTGTTTTTTTCTTTGGAGTTAAGACTAGTTCTAGGTTTCATGACACCTTAAAAGAAATAAAACAAAACAAATTGAGACCTTGTTTTTCTGTGTACCTCTGGCTGGCTGGGTTGCTCTGTGGACCAGGCTGGCCTCCTGCCTCTCCCTCCTAGTGTGGGATTAAAGTGTGCACCGTTGTGTGTCAGCCACACTGGACACAGGTCCACTCATATAGACTCACTCTGCCTTATTTCTTCAAGAGCTGTCTCCACATCGTCACATTCTGCTTAATTTAAAGTTTCAGCAGAAGCACTTTGGAGGCATGGGGTAGAGTGCACAGTTTAGCTCATTGAAATAAGAGTAGCATTCTTGATCTTGTTTTTAACACATGTGCCTCTTTGTCATATTGATTTGGATCTTGCCCCTTTCCTTTAGTATTATAAGCCCAGGAGAGCTTCCTTCTAGCTAATTTGAACTGTTTAAGGGCTAAGGTATAACTTCGTGGCATGTGTGATGCCTGCTTTCAGTTCTCAGTACCACCAAACCCAAGGCGAGAGTAACTCCCACCAGAAGAGTAAATAAGCAGATAAGTATCTCTGAGCTACATGGCCCTCTAGAGTCTCTGTTAGAAATACCACATGGAGCCCTGTGCTGCTCCGTGTGGGCTTACATCTAGTCTTCTTTGGCTGCCATTATGGTCCCTATTTAGAAATTCCCTCATTTCTGAGTGTGAAGCGGTCTCCTGTGCACTCTACTTCCTTTTGTCCCCAAAGGCAAGCACTTGGCATCATAGCTGGCCTCTGGGAGACTTGAATGACAACCCTTTTCATTTCATAGCTATCTCCTGTGCAGAAACTTAAATGGAAATGGACATACCTTATTTCTTCTGTGTTCTGTGTCCTTAGCATAATACGTATGGGGTAGACTTTCAGGGAATCTTCTTTGCTTTTGTGGATTGAGTGAAGATATGAATTTGAGCACACGTAGTCAAACACAGATCATCCTGTAGAATATTCTGGTTTTCTACATGTTGGGATTTCTTTTTCCTAATTTGATCTGAAATTCTATGTATGCATTTTTTATAAGATTGTTAGGACTGACTTTAATCTCAAAATCACATATCCATACTCCTTATACACCTATTTTCTTGCTTCGCTTACTTTTTTAAAAAAATTTTGTATTCTTTCGATATAGCATCTCTATGTATTTGTGGTGTTCTGGTGCTTTCTCTATAGACTAGGCTGGTCTTTGAACTCACAAAGATCCTCCTGCTTCTTCCCTGAACTTCTGGGGATTAAAAGCATGTACCATAACAATGGTCCATTCACATAAAACTTTTTACTTTTAATACAGACTCCAAAATGGTCTTCAGCCCATTTTTAATGCTATTAGTGTGAGCATTCACAACACTTGAAGACCTAACGTAGCCCATGACAACTGTGCCTGGCACTTTAGAAAGTCCCACTGTAGTGCTCCAGGATGCAGAAACACACGGTTTCTGTCTCTCCTGGAGATTGTACTTTTCAGAAACATTCAGAGGTTTTGCCTCTTGACATTCTTTGCCATGTTTTCATTCTGTGAACCTGAATTGAGTTTCACATACTTCAGGTTAGTGTTGAGATTACAGCACCTTAACACCAGAGGGAAGCACTGTACAGTGTCCCTCTTACCTCCCGAAAACCTGTCTGTCTGTGGTTACTGTGTCCTTATAAACGTCCTAGGCATGTTTACTTAATAATCAAGACACTTAAAATGAATTGTATGCCTGTCCTGGTGGCTGTGAAAGCTTGGGGGTTTCTTTGGGATGCCTTAGTTCCTGCATATAAGCCTAATGCTATATCAGTTTGCCATTTTGTTAACGGTGACGTGCTCTGACCATCCACCATTCCACTAGAATGGCTTGTTCCATTCTTATTGAATTTTGATTGGACTGAAGAAGGAGTCTACTCACTAGGCCCACATTTTACTTTCAGGCCATATGTTCTGTTCTTATGGTTTATTCTTGGACCAGTAATGGTGCCTGTCTATCTGTGTCATGTCTTCATTGTTCTCAAGGCCCAGGGAACCATCTTACTGTCTACCCCTTCTGTCTTTCAAGTTCTTCCAACCACAGGGCTTTTAGCTCCTGACATGGGTGACTTAGGGGCAGAGGTTTCAGCCCATCCTCAGCCTATTGCATTGACCTTAGGCTTCGGGAGTGCAGAACCATCATGGTGGAGAAAAACTCATCTATAGAAAAAAAAAGGACTTAAAAAAAAAAAACAATCCTATATGTATTCAATTAAAAATAAGAGTTGGTTTTGTAGGATGCAGGACCAATATTGAAAGAATATCCATAGTTATCCGAAACTGTTGGAAGCTTCACTTGGCATATCAAGTATTACTGGAAAATTGGGGTCTTTCCTCAGGATTCTTAGTCTTGTAGAATAAAAGACCTCCTCAAGCTGTTCTGAAGCCTGAGTTTTTATGATTAACATACTTGTGGGTTCAGATGTGATCCAAGCTGTAATTATCAGCATTAGGTTAGTGGGAGAAACGGAGCGTATAGTAAGGCATTATCCGAGACTTTTCAGTTTCTGCTGTACCGGAAGCTCTGCTCTAGGTCTTCCATAAAGAGGAGAGTGGACTGAGCATGCTCCTTTCTCTTGGGGCTTTCTGCCCAGTATTCTGCCCAGCACACCGCTTTAGAGGATGCAGTGTGATGCTGAGAGATGGGCTTTAAAGCCTGTCCACACAGGCATGATTTTGACACAGTGTTTTAAGAAGGTCCTGGCTTATTACTTTGCTTCACTATGAATCTATAACTATTTCCTGTTTATGCATTTAATTTACATTAAACTATTTTTTTCAGGTAGTGAGGCATAGAAAGATGTTTAATATCTATATATAGTTTCATGTGTGATATTGATTAAGAAAGAATATAACTTGTTAAGACTATCTTTTCTATGGAAACGTTATTGTCTGTTCATTAATGGAGCTTAATACATTTTTTTTTTTCCTCCACAGTTCCATCTCCCAACCTATATAGCCAGCTGAATGCTTTACAGTTTACTGTAGATGAAAGAAGCATTCTATGGTTAAACCAGTTTCTACTGGATTTAAAACAGAGTCTTAATCAGTTCATGGCTGTGTACAAGTTGAATGACAGTTCAAAGTCTGATGAGCATGTTGACATTCGAGTTGATGGCTTAATGCTAAAGGTATTGTTTAAATATGTGGTTGTGGGAACAAAGCCTCTTTTTTCCTTTGTGTGTGTGTTCGTGTGTGTGCGCATGAGAGAGAGAATGAGAGAATAAGAGAGAGAAAATAAGAGAGAAAGAGAGAGAGAATAAGAGAGAGAGAAAGAGAGAGAGAGAGAGAGAGAGAATAAGAGAAAGAGAATAAGAGAGAGAGAGAACAAACCAGGCTGACCTGGAGCTTGCAGAGTTCCATCCTCCTGCCTCTGCCTCCTGAGTGCTGGGTTTAAAGGCATGTGCCACCACACCCAGCTGAGAGCAAAGCCATTTTAATAGAAATAAAACTGATTATTATAAACCCAGGATATAACATGCTGTTCAGATGTGAATAAGCTTAATTATAACCTTAATTGGTGAAATTTAAGATTGAATCTTGATTTTCAGCTATAGGCTATCTAAGAAATTGCTTCCCCCACCTTTATGTATTTGTGATTTTACTTTTTCTAATTTCAGTACATTTGAAAATAAGAGAGCAGTAAAATGTCAGTCTTCAGAGAGATGGTGCAGCGGGTAAATGGTGCTTGTGGCCAACCCTGAGAACCTGAGTTCAGTCCTCAGGTTCCACGTTATGGAAGGAAAACTGACTCCTACAAGTTGTCCTGTGACTTCCACATGTTTCCCGTGATAGCAAACAAACAAATACCTGTCACAAAAATGGTTTAGTGACAGGTATTTAAATCTTTAGTCCTTTTTGCTCCTGCGATAGGGTTTATATAATATTTTCTTCTAGAAAAGATTAAGTATACAACAAAATTTAAAAATTGTATGAGTTGCATTTGTTCATATTATTTCATTATTAGTATTCAAAGTTAACAAAAACGTTGGTTTGTATTGTAAGTAAGTAGTTGCTAATCTGATTTGTGTACAATCTTAGGTTTTTAAAGAGAAAATATTAAAGGACAGCACAGTTTAGTAAATAAAATAAGATGTGGACATAGCTAACTGAAAATCTATTGCAGGGTCCACTGTTGATAGATGATGTACTATAGCCTCTTTTAAAAACATTGTGCAGGTAATATTCCACATTTCCTAGCATAGGTAAAGATCTTCTCAACTTAGCCTAAAGGGACATGTTCTACAACAGTGTTTGAGACAGAACTCAACAACGATCACTGTATTTTCTGGGTATGGGCAGTACCCAGACACTACTTCCGACTCTGTAGGAACACTCACAGACTAGATTTCAGTTCACCCTTGAGAATTAATGTCAGTAAGTGGCCTATCAGATTAGTCTTCCTGTCTGTTCTCCAGAGTGCTCCGATTGCAGATTGCAGCTGTGTGCTCACACACACCCAGAGCACCGCACTGAGTCAGGTGACATCTGTCTGCACTTGCTGTCATTCTTTCAACATCTCCTAGAACAATTAAACTTAAAAATAGCTTAAAAATAGCTAATACCGCCTTTTCACACACCGTGCTTTTCTTTTGTGTACTTAACATTTAGTAAATTTTGAAAAACACATCTATTTATGTATCTATTTATTCATTTATGTACTGTGGTGCCAGATGTCAAGTCCAGGGCCTTGTATATTATAGCTTGCATTTTTATCAGTGAGCCACATTCTCCATATCTGTATTTCTTTTAAAGAATTATTTGTTTATTGTATGTATATGAGTACACTGTAGCTCTCTTCAGACCCACCAGAAGAAGTCATCTGGTCCCATTACAGATGGTTGTGAGCCACCATGTGGTTGCTGGGAATTGAACTCAGGACCTCTGGAAGAGCAGCCAGTGCTCTTAACCACTGAGCCATCCCTCCAGCCCCCATACCTGTATTTTTATTTTTTGGTTATTACATTATTAAATACATAATCATGAACATTGTTAATACATGTGATATCTCACACAGTATGTGTCCTCTTCTTCAGTGGTTAATTTGTTAGTCATCTTTTACTGAATTTATTAGAAGACTTGACAGAAAGGAAAGTTGTAATTTATATCTGTAGAGGAAAGAATTAATAAAAATGATACCAAGTCTTTTGTATTTTTCAAGATGTAGGGATTTGTAAATTGCACTAAATTGTTTTCCCTTCTAGTTTGTCATTCCGTCTGAAGTGAAGCCAGGCTGCCATCAAGATCAGCCTCACGCAGTGTCTATTCAGAGTTCCGAAATGATAGCCACCAACACGAGGCACTGTCCGAACTGCCGGCACTCCGATCTAGAAGCTTTGTTTCAAGACTTTAAAGATTGTGACTTTTTTAGCAAAACTTATACTAGATTCCCCAAATCCTGCGATAGTTTTAACCTTCTACATCCTATCTTCCAGAGACATGCCCATGAACAAGATACCAAAATGCATGAGGTTTATAAAGGGAATATTATCCCCAAATTGAATAAAAACACTCTTAAAATGTCTGCTGCCACTGATGTTTGGGCGGTGTACTTTTCCCAGTTTTGGGTAGACTACGAAGGTATGAAAAGCGGGAAGGGGAGGCCGATAAGCTTTGTAGATGCTTTCCCTCTGTCTATCTGGATTTGCCAGCCAACAAGGTACGCAGAGTTACAGAAAGAGTTCCAGACCTGTGATCAAGTGACCCTTAATACCTCACAAAGTGAATCCAGTGATCTTGCTGGAAGGATGAAGAGGAAGAAACTCTTAAAGGAATATTACAGTACAGAATCCGAGCCTTTGACAAATGGTAGTCAGAGGCCTTCATCAGATGCATTTTTTAGGTTTTCTTCTTCATCTTCAGATGCGGATGTTCATGTCCTGGTCCGTGTTCATAAACACGTCAGTATGCAGATCAACCACTACCAATATCTGCTGTTGCTTTTCATACATGAGTCCCTCGTTATGCTTTCGGACACCTTAAGGAAGGATGTAGAAGCCGTGACTGGCAGCCCTGCTACCCAGACTTCCATTTGTGTTGGAGTTTTACTTCGGAGCGCGGAGCTGGCCCTGCTGCTTCATCCGGTGAATCACACAAGCACTCCGCGCTCTCCTGCTTCTGAAGGTGGGAGCCCGCTGCTTCCTGACTACTTGGCAGCAGAAAATGGGGGCCTTTTGTCGTCAAAGAGAAAACAAGGTGGTAGTGGTATACATCGAATTAGAAATGCTACTCTCAACCTAATGTCAGACAACAGGTCAATGAGTGTTGACCTTAGCCACGCCCCTTTAAAGGATCCTTTGCTTTTTAAATCAGCCAGTGACACAAACCTGCAAAAGGGCACTTCTTTTCTAGACTATTTATCAGATAAACATTTAGGGAAAATAAATGAAGACGAAAGTAGTGGACTTGTTTACAAGAGTGGCTCAGGGGAAATGACCTCAGAAGTGAGTCACACAAAGGATGTGGCGTGCATAGACTCAGATAGCGTATCAACCTACAGAGATGATTCAACTCGGCTTTCCCTGGCTAACGATGGCAACCAGAGCACACCTGGTAAGGGAAGTGACACCATACACTCCATCTTCAAAGCTGAAGATCACCTTCCTGAAGCAGCCGCACTCTTTGAGAACCTGGAGAATAGTAAAGAAGAAGCCCCCACAGCCAGAGCACTTCAGTCTCAGCTCTCCTTAAGGTAAAGGTTGGAGTAGAAGTGGTTTTAGTTTGTTACTCTTTTAAGTAACTAACTCACTGCCCCCTGCTTGGTTCTCTTCTGATTTCACTCTCCTATTATTTATTTACTCATTCTCCATCGATCCAGAAAGGATCTAAGGCACATCCTTGGCTCTAGAGAGTGGAGAACCTGCCATTTCTGGAGAGTGTAGCTGGGGCATCTGGCTTCTCTCAACCCTGGTCTTTGTTAGTTTTGTCTGGGAGCAGAAAACCTCAAGACAAAATGTGGCATTGTTGGGATTAAAAGAGTGTGTTTTCAGAATCTGAGACAGCCCTTGAGTGTCTATGTTTTGGTATACTTTGTAGCACTTACTAGCTTGGGGATGCTAGTAATATACTATCTCTACTAGGCCAGCCAGGCTTCCTTGCTGGGCCTGTGTCTTGCTGTGGTCTGGCTGGGCTAGGACTCCACTGCTCCTTTTGCCTGTGCCTCCTCAGTTCTGAGATTCCAGGGGTACTCCCTCTTCCCACTGCTACTAAGAGAGGAAGGTGAAGTCCTTTTCTCTACCTGGGGTAATTTTCCATTAATTTTGTTTGCTAACAGTGTTAAACCTAAGGAACGTTGCCCACCTACCCCAGCTCCACTCTCTGTTTCCTACAAGAACATGAAAAGGAGCGCCTCACAGATCTCCCTGGATACCCTTTCCCTGGACAGCATGGTATTGGAAGAGCAGCTGGAGAGCGATGGGAGTGATAGCCACGTGATACTGGAGAAAGGTAAGTCAGTGTGCGGTAGGAGTTCTCGCTTGATGTGAGCATGCTTACAAGAAGTACTACGCAAGTACTTAACATTCTACCCCATGATTATTAATGACATCGAATGGACAGAGAAAATGACTCAGTTCTGTATGTCCAGCCCTGTCCTCCTAGCTGTGACTTCCTAGTGGCTGTTCTTTTACTAACTGTGTCTCCTCACATCTACTTCTGTTCATTTGCTTTGTCTTTCACCCCTAGAAAGAGACTGCTTCCCCAAGTACAGATTTGATCATGTTATTTTCCAGTTTAATCTCAGGAACTTCTCATTGCTTTAAGGTTGTGAAATTTAGAATTCTTAAATTGTTTTGAAAATTTTTTTTGTAATTTGACCTCAGTTTCATTTTTCTACATGTTGTTTTTTCTTCCTTTAGTTCTTTTTCAAGAAATTATATTCATTTTTGTATTGGAGTGTATAAGGCAGGATAGCACACATGTTCCATGGCACGAGTAGAGGTCAGAGGGCAACTACAGAACTTGTTTCTCCCCCTCCACCATGTGGATTCCAGGAGTCAAACTCAAGTTGTCTGGCATGGTGGCCTTTACCTGCTGAGCCACCTTGCTATTCCCGGGTCTCACTTTACTGTGATGAATGTTTTTCCACTTCATCTGTACCTGGAGAGCTGTTTTACTTCTGTACATCCCTGGACTGTGAGAAAAACTCTGAAATGTTCTATTAACGTCATATACCACGGTTACCACCACGTACACTTTATCTGGCACCACATCTGGTGGACAGCTTACTGAACATTCCACACTGCCAATGGGGTAGAAGCCAGTTGGTTACACATAGTAAACACAGAGCTGAGTGGGGCGTATAGTTTTTGTGTCTTGGACTTCATCAGGTTTTTAGTTCTTTTATGGCATTTTACAGTATTAATCTGTGTTAGACACAAAAATTAATGATCTTAGTCCTTTTTTTATGGATAGCTTGTGGGAGCTAGAAAATAATGGAGAACAGTCACACAGTATTCAGTTCGTGTAAGAGGTGATTGGGGGCTGCTGTAGGATGGGGGGAAAGAGAGAAGAAACTCAGACTGGATCTGTGCCGTGTGTGGAGGGAGGAGATGTGAGGCTGACAGGACTTCCTCATTACAGCAGTGTTACCCCAGCAGGAGGGGGTTCACTGTCAATTCACACTGATTTTCACTGTCATTGTTACTTTACTACATGTAGGGCCTTACTATCTGACTTAGGATTTCTATTGCTGTAACTAAACATCATGACCGAAAAGTAGGTTGGTGACCAAAGGGTTGATATGTGACTCGCACTTCCAGATCATAGACAAACCTGGAGGAACACAGACTGGAACTCAACCTAGAAGCAGGAGCTGATGCAGAGCCCATGGAGGATGCTGCTTACTGGCTTGATCCTCATGGCTTGCTCAGACTGCTTTCTTATAGAATCCAAGAGTACCAGCCCAGGGATGGCACCGCCCACAATGCCCTGGGACCCCATCAATTACTAATTAAGAACATGCTCTGCAGGCTGGTCCCCAGCCAGATCTTATGGAGGTGTTTTCTCAGTCACGGCTTTTCTTCTCTCAGATGACTGTAGTTTGTGTCAAGTTGACATAAATCTAGTCAGCACAGTATCTCTGGCATTTTACTATAGAAAATCATTTCTCATTTGCTAAGGAGCCATAATTTGACCGTTTGCTTAGTGGTATTTAAACAGGCTTTGCTTGGAAGAATTAAAGGGTCTTTTCCATTTTTTTTTTGATAAATTTAAACATCACTGAAACATGTATAAACAGGTTTTACTTTATTAATTTACCTTTGTTTTATTTCAGCAATTAAAAGGAACTCAAATACGAGTTGCCAGAGCCCAGCAGAGAGTGTGAATACCAGTGCAAATGTGCAGAATTGTGGGGAAGCCTCTCCAGATGCTGTCAGCACCAACTCAGAGGGCACGCAGGAGAACCGCGATGATCTGGTAACAGCCACAGTTCTGTCCTTCATTCTGGGTGCATGCATGTCTAAGGAACCTCATTCATAAGATGGCTGCTCAGATGCTGGGTGATGTACTCTGCTGCTCCTGCTCCTGTTCTTTCTGCTTAGTCAGTGGCTGTTCCTGTGCTTTACTTTCTCTGTTCTGTTTGTATTGAAGAGGGAGGGGAGTGTTCTGTTTATTTTTTCTGTCTTTTCTCCCATTTATATTTTGACTGATATTTTAGTCCCTTTTGTGTAAACTTTTTAAAACTTTGACAGCACAGATGGCAGTTTATATAGCAAGGGTCCTTCTACCTTGCTGACACAAGTGAAATAAAAAAAAATAGATATACCCTACTTTTAGTGACCTTCCATTCATATGGACATGTCATATTAAAGTAGTTTTAGTCTTGAATTTTGTGGATTTGGGAATTTTTCATACGTGACATCTTGGACCTGATTCTAAACCCAAAGTTCATTATGTTTCATAGATTCCTTATACAGGAGGGCTTCCAAGTCATATTGTACAGGTTCAGAGAGTCTTGTGAAGCAGCTTAATGCTGTGAAGGTTCTCACTTGTGGTATTGCCCTGTCACTTGGAAAGTCTTTCATTTTTAATTTTGAACTAAAGACACTCAAGCTGTAAAACGCAATAGCCAGCTCTGTGGGCCCCAAGGGTAACTCGGTTGATAGAACTGTATTTGTAGAGGTTAATATTTGCTTGCTATTTCTCTCCCTATTTTTTGGAATTGCATGGGGTACTAACTGTATTTATACAACCATTGGCAGATGTCAGTCGTGGTGTTTAAAATCACTGGCGTTAATGGGGAAATTGACATTCGAGGGGAAGATACAGAAGTCTGTCTTCAGGTGAACCAGGTGACACCAAGTCAGTTAGGCAACGTCAGCCTGCGGCATTACCTTGGTAACCGTCCAATTGGTAAGGTTTTTCTTAAACCACATTTCACACAGAATACTTAAATATGTTAAAACGTATTTTGTGTTCTGTACATGGCTTACTAATAGTCTTGTCATTCCAACGCAGCTTGAGAGAGACCATATTGAATAAAATGTCAGTGGTTTTTTTTTTATGTGTATAGTATTCTATATGATATATAATGTATAGAAATTAATAGTTTTGTGTAGTATCATAAAGCATGCTGTCACTTCTTGTCCTGGGAGATGAAGGAAACATAACTAAGTAGCTCACAGGGGCTCACACAGATTGGTGTGGCCATCCTAGCCTGCGTGGGTCTGTGCTAGGCCCGCTGCATACGTGCTGTGGTTGTTTAGCTTAGGCTTTTTGTGGGAACCCTAACAATGGGAGTTGGGATGTCTTTGACTCTTGCCTGCTCAGGACCCCTTTCTTCCTACTGGGATGCCTCCCCCAGCCTTGATATGAGGGTTTACACCATCTTACTGTATATTGTTATGCCATGTTTGGTTGATATCCCTGGGAGGCCTGCTCTTTTCTGAAGGAGAATGGAGGAGCAGTGGATCTGGGGGAGAGGGGAACTGGGAGGAGCAGAGGGATGGGAGGCTGCAGTCAAGATGTATTTATGAGAGAAGAATAAGTGAACATTTAAGTAAAGACGCTACACTTCTTCTAGCCTTTGTAACCAAAATACTTAGTCTTGACTGGTTGGAAACAGAAGCCTCTGAAGTTCACCTTCCCTCTCATCCTTCCTATGTGGGTCCCTTGCTGTGCTGTGCACTGCTTTTCTTCTGTCTATTGTGATGTTAGCTGCATAAAATAAGCAAAGTGTTCCACTAGTTTCTAGTCCTAGATAATCAATGTCAGGTTTTCCTTTACTGGACCTTGTTACATTGGATATAAGACTTCTTTCAAAGTTTTATATGTCTTTTTGATATGTTGGTTTTTATCTACATAAAACAACTCAAATTCTTGGAACAAGGTCAACCCATAAATCTAATTATATATGAATTCATATTCTTTGCTATAACTTCAGTTTTAAGTGTTCTTTGGGAATATTTCAGTGGCATGTTTTCTATATACTTTCACATTATTTAAGACACTTAATTTAATGAGGAAGGTGTAGTTACCTGTCTCAGAGCCACAGCCGGGTACACATGTGGGTGTTGAATCTGAAGTGTATATCTTATAAGAGTTCATCATGAATTTTTTTCTATTATGAAGAAGTAGAAAATATAGAAAAGTTGCCAGTAGTGTGTTTAGAAATTGTGGGGGGAAAGTGAAATAACGGTGTTTATGATATATTTTATTTATAATCTGGAATCATCTAAATTAGGAATAAATATTAAAGCAGTTTGATAGATTGCTTTAACATGCAGTGTCTGATATTTTTTACTATAATCTTAATGGTATATAATGTGCTTTCTTGGTAGTGTTAGTTACAAAGTTATAATTTTTTATGTTTGTTTCTCAGGTTCTGACCAGAAAGCTATAAATCATCCCAAATCCTCTCCTGAGATTTCTCTGAGGTTTGAAAGTGGGCCAGGTGCTGTCGTACACTCTTTGCTAGCAGAAAAAAATGGATTTCTCCAGTGCCACATAGAAAACTTTACTACTGAGTTTCTCACCTCTTCCCTTTTGAATATTCAGCACTTTCTGGACGATGAAACTGTTGCGACTGTAATGCCAATGAAGATACAAGTTTCTAACACACAGATAAATTTGAAAGTATGTTAACAGTTAGCTTTCATTTCATAAATGTTCACAGTGCCTTTTCTGGACTTTGGTTTGTGTCTAAAATCATGCTGTCTCTAAACTGTGTCCTCTGTCGGAATTTATGTAATTGAGTGACTAATATTTACAATGAATGCTACAGAGATCCTTTTTAGAAAGAGAAAAGAGTGCATTTTTTTTTGAATCAGGAACTAAAGGTATCTATATAAATCTATAACATTATGTTAGTTCAAGTTGACTGTTTGAACACTTTCATTTATTTTTATAAGAACATGCCGATATTTTCTCCTTACCTGTAGGATGACAGTCCCCGGGGTAGCACAGTGTCCCTCCAGCCAAGTCCTGTGACTGTGCGTATTGATCATCTCGTGGTGGAGAGGAACGATGATGGTTCTTTCCACATCAGAGGTACCCTGAAAACCAGTGAGCACCCGGCATGCCGGCACGGCACACTCATGCGCTGTTGGTTCTTGTCACTCATTGTTACTGTATGCGGATTTTCAGTAGTGACGACTGAAGAATGCTTTTGCCACGTCAGTCTACAGTATCTGTTTATCAACCCTGTAGTAACCTATCAGTAGTTAGCGTCATACCTGTGCTGCAGATGTGACTGGAATGAAAATAAGAAAGGAGTTGGTGATTTTGTGTGACTTATCTTTCTCTCTCTCTCTCTCTCTCTCTCTCTCTCTCTCTGTTTGTGTGTGTGTGTGTGTCTGTCTGTCTGTCTCTCTCTGTGTGTACACGTGTACATTCATGCCTCAGTGAGCACTTGAAAGTCAGAGGGAAACCTTGGGTATTGGTTCATTCTCACCTTCCATCTTGTTTGAGGCAGAGTCTCTGTGTTCCTTATCACATTGTACTTCAGGCTGCCTGGCCTGCAAGGCAGGAATTCTCTGTTCCCTGCCTTCTACCTCCACATGGGAACACTTGGAGTATACAACTGTTCAGCTGTTAAGAAAGATAAAATTATGAAACATGCAGGGAAATGGATGACGATAGAAACAAACACCCTGTGTGAAATGACCGAGGCCCAGGAGACACACCCTGCATGCATCTTCTGTATGTGGTTGCTGGCTTTTATGTCTGAGACTCACACAGAGGATAGGTAGCTAGTTTTTCCCCTGGCTATAAAGGGATAAAGGAGACCTGAAATGGGAGGGCTAATGGGGATGGGAGAGCAGGCTAGAGCTGGAGATAATAAACACCAAAGGCCTTTTGAAAGCCAGAACTTCTACTAAAGTATTTACACATAGAAAAAGAATTTACATATAGTCACCAGAATGAGGAAGACAGTACCCCAAGTCGATATAATGTGTTACCAAGTAAAACCCCTAGAATGGATTACATCTTGAGTTCTTGGCCAATGGGGTTCCATAGTCCACCTAAACAATATTGTGTAATGCCAGTACAGTGTAACCAACATGGTTGCTTTCCACATTTGTAAGGTTGGATCTGTTGCTGAAGGCACTGCGTATTTGTGGCATGGACAGTGGAGAAGTTGAACTGGCACTCAGCTGAAAGCTTCACCCCTTCTAGCTGGCATCCATAGTGCTGGACAGTGCTGGACACATAACCCAAGTGCTGTCCGCACATCTGTCTGACCCAGCCACAAACCCTGTGAGCTACAATAATGACGCTTTTGCAAGATATACCCATTGTTGCAGTAGCAGGGTTACTGTTATGGCAGTGACCAGCCAGTTTCTAATGGGATTTGAGGCCCGTTGCATGAGATGGAGCCTTCACCTGACACTGTTAATGAGGCGAGAACCCAAGACTAGAGAGAACAGAGGCCCTAGGGGTCAACCCACTCCAGTTCTAGGGGGCTTAAGGTTCTCTTCTGGCTTCCACAGGCACTGGGCACACACAGATGCACATGCAGGTAAAAATGTTCATATGTAAGAATAAAGCAAGTTTTAAAAACTTAAAGGTCAGCCATATTTGACGAAGTCTAGTTTTCCTGTTTTCTTTTGTAGCCTAGGCTAGCCTGGGACTTGGAGTCTTTCATCTGCCTTTGTAGGATCGGGTTTCAGACATGCTCAGTTGTACCTGGCTCAGCAGATGTTACAAGTTTTAACATTTAAGTGTTCTTTTTTTCTAAAAATATGTTTGGTGGTTCTGGAGGATGAACACAGGCCTTGTGCCAATTTTGAAGACATTTTCTATATTTTAAGGCTTTTTATAGAGTGGTTCATAAATACATAGTTTATTTTTCATGCTGTTTTTTTTTTTTAATTCTATGACTTTGCTGAACAGTTACAAGTTCCAATTGTTTGTTTATTATTTAGATTTATTTATTTTATGTAAAGCAGTGTTTTGTTTGCATGGGCATTTATCTGCATTCCAGAAGAGGGCATCAGATCCCATAGACAGTCGTGACCACCATGTGGATTCTGGAAATTGAACTCGGGACCTCTGGAAGAGTAACAGTGCTCTTAAATGCTAGGCCTCCTTTCCAACCCCCCAATTGTTTTTTTTTTCCAATTTCTTCTATATTTTGTGTACAAAATCATATCACCTGTAAGTGCCTTGCACTTCCTTTCAATTGAGGCCTCTTATTTTCTTTCCCTGCTCAGTTGCGATGGCTAAGATCTTCTAGGGCAGTACTGAGGTTGTGAGAACAGATGTTCTTGTCCTGTTCCTGATTTTGGTAAAGAGGAAAAACACCATTAAGTGTACAAGTGTGGGGTGTCTGCCCATGCCCTTTGTCACACTGACAGAGTTCCCTTTCTGTTCCTAATTAGTCTATACTTTTATTATGGTAAGATGTAGGATTTTTCAAGCGCCCTTTTTTTTTTTTTTTACTAGTTTGGTTTTTCAAAGCAGTCTTTCTACATAGCCCTGGCATTCTTGAACTCACATGTAGACCAGGCCGTCCTAGATCTCTCAGATATCTACCTTCTTCTGCCTCTCAAGTGCTACATTAAGGACATGCGCCACCAAGCCTAGTCTCCAAGTGCCTTTTCTCCAGGCTTTGAAATAATCCCAAAGTTCTTATTACTCTAGATTTATACAATTATTTGACTTTTTTAAATGTAAGACATCCTGCATTCAGTACTACTTGCTGAGGGTCAGTTTATACTGTTACATGTTGGTGTATTCACTTTACTAACACTGTACAGGATGGCTGTGTTTCTGTTCACAAGCATCTTAATCTTATTTTTTAATTTCTTGGCATGTTGTTCTTGTTTTGGGATCTTTGAGAGAATAATCTTTCAGTTTTACTGTGTTTGTTTCCCCTATTTCTCCATCACAGCTATTACCCTCACACAACTACGTTCTCATTTTAAAATTAGTTCTTTGTGATAGAACCCTAAAGATTTGTCAGATGACTTGGAGTTGTTATCTGAGCATTTTATTTGTTTTTCAGATTCTCACTTGTTTAACACTGGGACTGATTTCAAAGACAATGCCAGAAGCGATTCAGTGGTGCGGACCAGGGGGACGTGTGACGTGAGGAAGCAAAGCAGTGTCACCCAAGCCACCCAGACGAGCCCAGAGCTTCCTTCACCTTCACCGTCAGCTACCTTTCCTGCGTGCTCTGTCGACATTACAAGGGAACAGGTAATGGAAAACTTAGGTTTAATTTTAGCCCTCCACAATTACCAAAACACTAACAGTTACAACACCTCTACTGTATTTCAGTAAAGCATGTTGATGACTTGCTGCTGTGTGTAAGTAGTAGATGCTCGAGTTATTAATGTAGAGCAAGATAAGAAGAAAAGTGCCTTCTGATTTCTTGAAGAACTTTCATTGTTTTTGTCCTTCTAGAACCTTGCTTATTCTTAAAAAATGTTTTTTTCAAGTGTGTGTACTACATTCAAACATTGTATAATATGTTTTCATATCATTACATTTGCTTCAAGCTTATTTTCATGGATGAATGATGTGGTGTGGATGTATCATCATTGCTGAATATTCTGTTTGACATTTTTTAACATTCAAGGTGCTTCTGATTATTTGAAATTATACATAAAAATGTTCTGCAGAGGTTTTATTCTCTGTGGTTGGATGGTAGAAGGAATGTATTGATCAAGGATTTGTTCAATGATCAAGGATTGTTCAAGGATTTGCTGGATGACAACTCTAACTGTATAGCAACTGAGCACTGTAATTGGTCTGTGTAAATATAGACCGTACTTAGTGTTTATTGTATCCTCATATGCAGTGGCTTTAAGAGGGCAAAATACCTGAGTTAAGTCAGAAAGATTTGACCATCTGAAAGAAAATGTCTTATTGGAGTAGCTTGAGTGTGACGGTGAGGAGAGAGTTGTTCTGGGCCAGGCTGTTCTCTTGTCTATGTGCTAGTTGAATCATAGGACTAGTAAAGGTCACCTAAGAGAGTGACTTAGGAAAAAGAGAAAGTGGGCAACTGTGAAATCTAATAGAAGGTGAAAATCGAAGGGATCCCAGTAAGGGGTGAAAGCGGAGCAGGTGGGAAGGTGGCAAGTTGAAAGAACTGGTATAAGGCGGAAAGATGGAGGCTTAAGACAGAAAAGGGAGGTCAGTGTTTCTGCAGACACAGAGGCCCAAAGATAGTATGGAGACACAGTATTACTGTTAAATTTGGAACTGAGAAGTTAATTAGTATTTTGAAGTACTGGGTCAAAGTTTAGGAAGACTGTTAATTGCGTAGTAAGTGCTTTCCAATAGCTCCTAGAAGTACTTTTCAGCTCAGGTGCACCCTCAGCAGCACTCAGTGGTTTACCATCCCAAGTGATGCCACATAAAATAGTTACATTTTCAGGAAGTGATTAAAATCTCTTGTTTTCCAAATGTCATTTCAGCTCATGGAGGAAAACGAGTGTCTTAGGCAGAAGCTGGCTCAAGCTAAAATAGAGCTTGCAGAAGCTTACTCGGCCAGAGATGAACTTCTCCATCAGATGAAGAGGATGGCCCTTGAGTAGCTGCGGTGGCCAGGAGAACGTGGGCCGTCGCTCTGGAGGAGAGAGGTTGTGTTTAAAATACGGATGTAACCATGGTGGGAAGTTTCCTTACATGAAATAAAGCGAGTAGTGAAGCGGTGGCTGTCCCAACCCTGTCCAGGAGACCTGGGGTGCAAGCGGTACAGTCGGTCGGGTGGCCCGGTGACAGTTACATACCTGATGACAAATGTCACTTTCTAACGTCACTGTCTTCATCATAAGCATTTTAAAAAGAAAATGAAGACCTGTTGTGCTCATGCAGATTGCTGAATTTATTCCTCTTTGTTAATAATTTACTATTATTTACAAAAAAAAAAAAAAAAAAAACCCCTCCAGATGCTTTTAGGGCTAATGTAAAAGAAAAATAGGCTTACATTTTAAATGTTATTAAAATTATGTACTTAATCTATAATTATTTAATTGTTGTAAAAAGTCCAATCAGATTAATAAATTATATAATTACCGAGTTTACAAATGGAAAACTCTTGACCCTACCGAGCTTATGAAGTACCTTGGAAATGTGAAGGGAAGGCACCTTAAGTGATGGGGAGGCTTCAGTAAGGCACACATGTAAAATCAAAGCACAAATATAAGGCCATATGGGCAAGTGACTTAGAAGCATTACTTGTACATTCCATTAAATGTGTATCATTAGAAGTAAAAAGGCAGTTTATCTTGTTATATTTGGCAGTATTTATAACTATAAAAATTTTAATTAATACTATTTTAATAATTCTTTATCTTTCCTCTTTAAGGAGAATGTTTTCAGAGAATTTGTTTTTCACACACATAAAACAATTTCATACCATTCCTATAGCATCATATTACACACGTTTGCTCATATGAATATATAGAGCCAGTTTTGGTTAGATTTCTGTGATGCGTGTCTGTGTGTGTATATATGTGTGCGCACACACATACACACAGAGTCTTCTATTAGAGTCATTGGTAAATTTTGAAATCTATTTTCTATGGGGTAAGGTTGAAAACACCATGAGAGAATCTTAATTATGAAATAAAGTGCAGAAGTATTTTAAGAAACGGGTTTTTGAAGACCATATATTTCTGATAGAATTAAAGTAAGTGGTGTCTATTTTAAATTTCACATTCCTCAATAGAAATATATCCAGATAGGTCATGAGACAGCTGGACTGTTCTTTCTTTAAGGTACTTGGAAACCCTGGCCCTTGCTGTGACACTCACGGTGCTTTGCATGTTGGCCAGAATTACAGCCATCTCTGCGTCTGAGGACTTGGCAGAAATTATATACTTCATTACATGACGTCTTGGAGTGATTTAAAGTTTATTGTAAACAGTATTTACCTGCCTTCTCCCCATACCATTCTTTTCTAGTTGACATCATTTGAAAAAAAACAGGCACTGTTTGGGAGCCAACATACAGCCAAGAACAAATTAAATCGTTACTATATTACCTCAGAACATTTACAACACATTGTGAAAACTGTTTCTCTAAGCTGTATATAGTCTTAGATGAAGTGTGGAGGTCTAATTAGAGCTTCAGAATGTATACCTTGCTAGCCTTTGATGTCTGGTATGGATACAGCAAGAGCAGTCTCATGGAGGATGGATGGATGGGACATGACTTCTGAGCTGACGCTGTTTCTCAGGACTGACCTGTTCTACATAAACATACACATTTTCTATGGAATAATGTTATACTGTTTAATGTTACTAGACACTGAATGTTTTCCTTTAAAATGTATTTGGCCTTCCCATGAAATCATATAAACAACAGAGCTGATAATATGCTGAGCATTCCATATACTTTGTCCGATTGTTTTTTTTTTTCCATAAAAGTATTGTTTTGATAGTGGTTTATGATTTAGAAAGCATCTTTCAAAATATTTAGTGTATTCACCTACAAACACAGAAGCTGGGTGTAGTTGGGATGCTGGGAATTTGAGAGGAAAGAGACTTTTGATGCTCAAAATAATTGTGGCTCTCACCATAGTTAATCATGTGGGTTTGATTTAAAGTGTGTTCTTTATTCAGCGCCGTCATCCATTTGCAGATGTTGTGTTTTATTCAGCGCCGCCATCCATTTGCAGATGTTGTGAAGTCAGTGGTAAAGGGACAAGCCACTGTCCCACCTGCTTTTCTTTAAAGAGAACTATATATTTTTAAAGATTTTATTCTTATTTCTGATTGTGTGTATGTGATTGTGGGTTTGTGCATGTGAGTGTAGTACCTGTGGAAGCCAGAGAGGGTTTCAGGGACCCTGGGCCTGGGACTGGAGTTAGCAGGAAATTGTGAGCTTCTTGACGAGGGTGCTGGGAACTGAATTCCAGTCCTCTGGAAGAGCAGTACACACTCTTCCCCACTGAGTCAGCTCTCGTGTGTGTGTGTGTGTGTGTGTGTGTGTGTGTGTTGTAGGTGTCACTGTGTATTATACAAACTAATTAAAAGATACTTGGACAATTTTTGTTTCATTAAATTAACTTCATACTATTTAATAGAATAATTAAAAAAAGAAAGAAACCTACAGTAAACATAGAATTTTTACAGTACTATTAATTGGAAATAAAATTGTCATATCTTGAATTTTATTTTGGTTGAATATCAAATAAGTATATGTGAATGTTCAGAAGTGCTAAGTGGCTATTATGTTTTGCTTTTTGTTATTGTTTGGGGAACTTTGTAAAAATTTTAATTGATAAGTTAAAAATCATGTATATCAAGTTATACACATACATATACATTATGGAATAGTAAAACCAAGGTATTCAACATACACATTTTTTCATGTACATTGTTTTTGTGGTAAGAGTACATAAAATATATTCTCTTACTAGCTTGCAAGTATATAGCATATTATGAGTTTTAGTTATCATGATATAGATTTCTTGAATTTATTTCTCATATTGGAAATTTTATACCTGTCAACAGACATTTCCCACTTCCTCAGACACCTTAGCATCTAGTGTCTGGTCTCTGTGACTCTTCTGCACTGAGTGTAGCTCATGCAGTCTGTTCTGTGTCTGTCTGTGTCTCTGTGTGTGTGTGTCTATGTCTGTCTGTGCCTATGTCTGTGTCTGTGTCTGTCTGTGTCTGTCTGTCTGTCTGTCTGTGTCTGTGTCTATCTGTGTCTGTCTGTGTCTGTGTCTGTCTGTGTCTCTGTGTGTGTGTGTCTATGTCTGTCTGTGCCTATGTCTGTGTCTGTCTGTGCCTGTGTCTGTCTGTCTGTGTCTGTGTCTGTCTTGTCTGTGTCTGTGTCTATCTGTGTCTGTCTGTGTCTGTGTCTGTCTGTGCCTGTGTTTGTCTGTGCCTGTGTTAGTCTGTGTCTGCTTTATTTCACTTTGTGTTGCATTCTCTAGACTCAGCCAGCTTGTCATAAATGACAGTACTTTGTTCTGAGTATTGAGTATTTTTCTGTTGTATATAAATCACATTCTCTATGTATTAGTGGTTACTTAAGAGATCCTACATCTGGGCTATTGTAACTATATTGCCTTGGTGGGCATGGCATTGCATCTCTCTCTTGAGTATGCTGATTTTTTTATTCTTTGTATATCTGTCCAGGTGTGAGATCGCTGGATCATATGGTAGTTGTGTTTAGTTTTTACAATAGCCATACTAGTTTATATTTTTACCAACAGTACACACAGGTTTACTTTTCTCTATATCCTCACCAAAGCTTGTTATTGTTTGACTTATGCCTTAGTTAGTGTTTTACTGCTGTGAACAGACACCATGATCAAGGAAAGTCTTAAAAGAACATTTAATTGGGGCTGGCTTTCAGGTTCAGAGTTTCAGTCCATTATCAAGGTGGGAGCATGGCAGCATCCAGACAGCACAGGAGGAGCTGAGAGTTCTGTATCTTCATCTGAAGGCCACTAGGAAAAGACTGACTTTCAGGCAGCAAGGATGAAGGTCCTAAAGCCATGCCCACTGTGATACACCCACTTAACGAAGCCATGCCCACTCAACAAGGCCACACTTGAATAGTGCCACTCCCTGGATAGGCCTACTCAAGCCACCACAGCTTCTTTATTAGAACCTTTGGGCCCTCCCACGACTAGGGATTCTGAGCGTTTCTTGTGTCATCTTTGCCTTTTGCTCTTGTCATAGAACTTTTCCTCTGGGTTTTCCACCCCTCCAGTACATTGATGCTGATTTTTAAAAAGATTTATTTATTTATGTGCTCTGTCTTCATGCACAATTGTGCACCAAAGAGTGTATTGGATCCCATTATAGATGGTTGTGAGCTACCATTTGGTTACAGAGAATTGAACCCATGACCTCTGGCAGAGTAGCCAGTGCTCTTAACCACTCAGCCATTTCTCCAGACCCCAGTAACTGAAATTTTGTTTATTGTATCTAGTTTGAGTTGATGTTTGCGTATCGTGTGGTGTAATGGTCTGACTTTACTCTTCTGCATCTGGTTTTTCCCAGCACAGTTTATTAAAGAGGCTGTCTTTTCTGCATTATACTCTTGGTATTCTGGTCAAAGAGTTTTTGGTTATAAATCATAGGTTTACCTATGGGCTTCCTACTATTCATTCATATTTTAATTTGTATCTTTTTTCTTTTGCCATTACCTTATTGTGTGTGTGTGTGTGTGTGTGTGTGTGTGTGTGTGTGTGTGTGTGTGTGCTTTCCTTTTTAAGTTAATGTATGTCAAAACATTTTTGTGTATTATATTTATTCTTTTTTCATGTCTTAGAAATTTTAAATATTACCATTTGATATTACTTATAGGAGAGTAGTATTGTTAGTATGAAAGTTATACTTTGTCTAACAATACTTAGTCTGATCAAGGTATTAACTTTTTTAATATAATATTTTTTATTATTTGAGAGTTTCATAAATGCCCACAATGGATTTTAATGATACTCACCGCCCACTCCACCTAATCCCCCCACATCTGTTCCCTCTTTATTCCTGAGATGCAACACCATGGCCAAGGCACCATCTAGAAAGAAGGTTTTACTTGGGCTTAGGATTCCAGAAAGTTCAAGTTCATGATAGCAGAGCAGAGGCGGGCTGCAGGCATGGTGGGTCACACAGCTAAGAGTTCACAATCGGAACTGAGCAGGCATCAGAGAGCAAGCTACAAACTGCTTAGTTCTGAAAGCTTCAAAGCTTGCTCATAGTGACAGATTCTCTCCAGCAAGGCCACACTTCCTAAACCTAGCCAAACAGCACCACCAGCTGGAGACCAAATACCCAGACACATGAGTGTGTGGGCATTCTCATGCACACATTGACACCCAAGGCATCTGTGTCAGTCAGTGTATGTTCAGTCCTGGTCCCCATCCATGTCCACGCTTTTTCTGTCCTGGTCCTAACTGTGTCCACATGTGTTCAGTCCTGGTCCAGAAGCGCTCGCCTAGATTGTACCAGGGCACACATGTTCTTGTTTCCTCACCAAGTCTGTAGGTTTCACTTCATAAACAACTTTGCTTCATTTCTCACCTGAGCGGCCATCACCAACTTTATTCATATTGCTACATAGTCTAACTGGCCTGGGTCTAGTGATTCTGATTCTCATTGGACTTCTGATAATGTTTTTATTATTAATTCTTTGATAATTTAATATAATATACTTTGATAATACACATCCCAGTTCTTTCCCCATTGCTCTACCCACCCAACTTTATGATCTCTACCCATCAGGTCCAGTTTGTGGTGACTGCTCCTGGATGTGGTCAGTATATCAGGGTCACATCATTCAACAAAACTGACTTTCCTAAAGGCAGTCAAGTGCCCGTAGCTTGTCAGCTTGTGATGGGACTATGGTGCCACTTCCTTCTCCCACGCTTGAGTTCTGTCTGGCTAGAGCATGGATAGATCTTGAGGTTGCTCTCACAGTGACTGTGAGCTCATATGTGTATCAAAATGGGAGGGATAATTAACAGTAAACAAAACTCTTTAAAAGGCCATATGGAAGCCTAGTATAGGAGCTTTTAGAAACATATACATATTCACATTTAAACAAGAGTTTAAAAGACCTTGAGACACCATGCTGCCTTGCAAGCAACTTTAATCAAAGCTGTTCCGGTCCCTAGAATAAAAACCCTTTAGTAGCTCTTTATTACTGTTACACCAGGAAGTCTGCCTCATGTGTAAGTGCAAGTACTGTTGTTCAACGAGCTAACCACACAAAGGGCTAAAACTGGTACACATATTTCTTTTATTTTTAAAGATCTATTTATTAATTATATATAAATACACTGTAGCTGTCTTCAGACACCAGAAGAGGGCATTGGATCCCATTACAGATGGTTGTGAGCCACCATGTGGTTGCTGGGAATTGAACTCAGGACCTTTGGAAGGGCAGTCAGTGCTCTTAACCACTGAGCCATCTCTTCAGCCCTGATATACACACTTCTTAAAACACACCTAAAGTAGAGATTAGCACCTGTTACCAGTGAGCCTCTTTTTTTTTTTTTTTTCTCTTCTTTTAAAGCATGTTTTACTTTGTCCTCTACCCTCATTACTCTGTTCTAAGCATTTGGAATAAAAACTTTGTGGGCACATGTTTCAGGGGTTTGAAATATGTTTTTCCTCATTGTCTGGGTAATTCCTGTTTCCTAAAGTTCCTCAGACTTTAGCCTGCCCATCCTTTTTCTTAAGGGAAACATTCCCTAATTCCTTAAGACCTGCTGTTATACCTTCTCACTTGATCACAAGTCTCCACTGTTGTATGCCTTTGCGATTTTAGGTATGTCTGTCTGATTAGATGTCTACTAGATGGGAAGTTACATGAGGACAGGGGAATTTTGTCATTGTCGTTATTAAACTTTGCAATTTTTTGGCCTTATACAGTGCTGGACATAGGTGCTCAGTAAAGTTTTTGAATCTTTGAATTACAAATAAGACAGGATACTGAGGAGGTTTTTCAGCATTCCTTTTTCCTTAGTTGAATGTAAGGGAGATGGAACACAGACAGAAAGGTGGTTAGTTGTCGGACATGGGTGTGGGGGCTTTGTGTCCACAGTGGAGAAGTGCGAAGGGACAGCATGTGAATGGACCACACTGCCCTCAGTTTGTGAGATATCTGAGTTCCTGGCCGTCTTGTCACCAAGTGGAAAACCAGCATAGCACATCCCTGTGGTAGCTGCTCAGAGGGTTGTTTGGCATCTGTGGTGACATATGGCGTTATGGCTGCTGAGAGCTGCCACTCTCGTTTGCCAAACAGTGCACATAGTCCAGGAGAGCAGCATCCGAAAGTGACTGGCACTCCGAATTTCATTTGTGCCTAATTCTTAAAGCCCAAATAATGTTTCCTTTTAGCTTATTCCTAGAGGTGCTATGCTGTGTGTGTATGTGCTTGCGTGCATTCGTGAGTGTGTGTGTGTGTGTGTGTGTGTGTGTTTGTATGTACACACACTTGTGTTTATGTGTGTATGGAAGCTGGAGATTGATGTTGGCTGCCCCCTCAGATTACTCCCCACCTTAGTTTTTGAGACAGAATCTCTCAGTGAATTGATTTGGCTAGGCTGGCTGGCCAGTGAGCTCCAGGGACCCACCTGTTTCCTAGCACTATGATTACATACATGTGACCACACACATGTGTCATCATTCCTGGCCTTTAAAATATGCTTTTATTTATCTATTCTTCTTTTATACAATACATCCCAATCACAGCTTCCACTCCTCCCAGTTCTCCCTTCCCCCTTTCTCACCCCCACCCCCCAGGAAAGAGCAAGCCTCCCAGGGACATCATCTAAACACAACATGACATACCATAATACCAGGCACAAACCCTTACTTACATCAAGGCTGGGCAAGGCAACCCAGTAGGAGGAAAAGGGCCCCAAAAGCAGGCATCCAACTCCCACAGTCAGGAATCCCTTAAACACCAAGCCAATAGCTATAACATACATGCAGGCTCCCCAGTTGCTAATTTAGTCTGTGAGCCATGCCTGGCTTTTTTCACCTGGGTCTTAGAGATTCAAACGCGGCTTCCCATGCCTTTGTGGCAAGCACTTTGTCAACTGAGCCATCTCCCTAGCCCAACAAGTAAGTTTAGCAAATTTGTATTACTTGTAATATGTATGTATGTGTTTGTGTATGGGTATATGCATGTTTCTGTAGGCATCCGGTCCTCCTGAAGCTGGAGGGAGAGCTGGTTGTGAGCCATCCAGTGTGAGTGCTGGGGATCAAGCTCTGGTTCCCTAGAAGACCAGTACGTGCTCTCAACTACTGAGCCTGCCCAAAACTAGAGAGTTTAAACTTAGGGATTGATGCCTTTCCTCTCCTTTTCCCCACCTTCTCTCCCTGTCTAATCATGTATTGCCTCAAAATAAATCTACAGTCTTATGTGAAATGCATTTTAGTCCTAGGAAAAGTCATTAGAGCTTTTTTTTTTTTTTCAATTCTGAAATATTTTCATTTTATTTATTTTATGTATGTCAGTCTCTATCGCTGTCCTCAGACACACCAGAAGAGGGCATCAGATCCCATTACAGATGGTTTTGATCCACCATGTGGTTGCTGGGAATTGAACTCAGGACCTCTGGGAAAATAGTGTTCTTAACCACAGAGCCATCTCTCCAGCCCCCGCTAAAATCTTTTATTTAAAAAATTAATTACTCGGTATGTGTGTAGTCACATGACCAGGAATTTTTCATGAGACTAATTACAATTTGCTGAAATAAATGGAATACAAATATGCCTGAACCATCCTTGACTCAGATGTATTACCCAGGTTCAGAGTACTGGTCGTACTTTGATTACATGGCCACACACAGAACCAGGAGAAACTAAGACTCCGAGACCAATGAGATGTCTCTACAGGTAAAACCATTGCTGTCAAGCCTGATGCCTTGAGTTAGTTATTAAGAACCCATGTGGTCGAAGAAGGTGTGTGGCAAGGCTTTTCATGGGTAGACCCAGCTACACATGTCTATTCACCCTACATAGGGAGCCCACAGCAGATCATACAGATACCACCAGAGTCCTGATACAGGCTTCTCAACAGGTTGTAGACTGTCTTTTCCAGATAACACAGTTGGTCTCCTGTCTTCCAGGAATCACAGCTGTTTTCTGCTTCTTCTGAGAAGGTGGTCTGGTGTTAGAGTCTTCTTTGAAGCTTGGTTTTTTCCACGAGTGACCAAGTAGCCTTACTGTTGTGAGGGAGAGGCCTAGTGAATCTTCTCAGCTTCAGGGACTTCCTGAAACTATTTTGACCTGTTTACTGTCTTAAAGACCTTCCCTGCTGGATAGAGTGTTTCAATCTAGGAACAAAGTAGCTATATAACAGGGGAACAAGTCCCAGGAGTTGTCACAATTCTGCTCTCTAGAAGCTTGCACAGCATGGCTGCTTTCCCCTTACCCACTCCAAATATAGTTAAAACAGAACAAAAACCTTAGACTATCAGCCAGGAAGTCAGGAGAGGAAACACAGTCTGCTAAGCTTCCAAACTGATTAAACTAGTCTTATCGATGTGGATGAGGACTACAGTGGGATGTGACAGTCTCTTATGACTCCTCCCTTCCCGTATGGATTCAATGTAGAGGAGGGGCAAATTCAATATGTTCTGATCAAGTAAATCTGTGTGATCCAGGCTTGGAGGCCAAAGACCTCTTAGAAGATGACACTGGAGCAGAAGTCTGAAAAGTGCCACCTGCAGGCCAGAAGGTGTGAGGAAGAACAAAGATGGAGACACAGGCTATGTGGCTGACTAGGAGCTGCAGCTGCTAGGCCAAATAATTCTTTTAGAGTCTTTAAGGAGTATATTTTCTTGTGTTTCAAATATCCTCCATGTATAATTTGTGTGATTTATAACCATTCTAGGTCATTTCTACTGAGTCAGGTTTCCTAAATATACATATGTATGTTGTATATATGTACATTTGTAGCTGTATTTTTTAATTTACTATATCTTTAATTTATTTCATTTGGGGGTTGCTCAGTAATTATGGTAATTAGGACGGAAGTCAGCACATTTTTTTCTTGCAAAGGGTAAGGGTATGTATTTTGTGGTCTCTGTGCAGGTAGGTACCCATCTCTGCTATCAGTCTAAGTCAGCTATCAGCAACACGTAAAAGAATGGTTATACTGTGTTCCATGAAACTATCTATAGGTAGGCAGAAGGAATCATCTACCACCTGGACAAGGTTTTCCAGTCTCAGGGTGACTTAGACCCAGAACTAGGGAAGTCAGTTTTCCCATCACCCCACTGGTCCTTTATATGTAGGTCGTGGCCGGGACAGGACGAGGCAATGTTGTATAAGTGGTTCTGTTAGCCTAGTTACCTAGCCCAGTGGTTCTCACCCTTCCTGTTGCTGTGAGCCTCATGTTGTGTTGGCCCCCAACCATAAGATTATCTTTATTTTTACTTCATAACTAAATTTGCTACTGTTATGAGTCATAATGTAAATATCTGATTTGTGGCCCCTGTGAAAGAGTCTTGACTCTTAAAGGGGTCTTGACCCATAGGTTGAGGCCACTGACCTACCTAGTCAGAGCTGAGTTTCTCCATGCCTAAGATCTACCCAGATCCACCTTGGATGAGCATACACCCTTTTCCCTTGATGATCATGTTACAATTGTCCCTTTGGAAACACAGCTCTGACCTCAGAGGAAATGAGAGTTTGTTCTGGAGCCAAATATGAGCAACTATGGCCTGGGAACACAAATTCAGGTTGCCCCAAATACTGTGTTCCAACAAGGGAACTGAAGTTTTTATAGTAAGAGAACAAAAAGTCCTAACTCAGGGCCCTTTCCAAATACATTGGTGGAGACATCATATAAGCAGGTGGAGAGAGAGAGCTCTGGGTCTTGGACGCTATCTGATGACATTACTAGGTAGCCTTTGGTCGATGGAAACCACTGGTTAATACATTTGAAAAGGGCTTATGTAATGGCCACAGTTATGTTAGTTAGGTCAAACAGAGATGGGCAGCACATGCCGATTAAAGGGACTAAAATAACTCAAGGGCTGCAGAAATGGTGCAGAGATTAAAAGTGTGTGCTGCTCTTGTAAAGGATGCCCGCTTGTTTTTCAGCATCCACATGGTGGCTCACAACTGCCTGTAACTTCAGCTCCAGGGGATCTGATACTCTTTTCTGTCCTCCGTGGGCACACTCGAGTGTGTGCGCATACACACACACACACACACACACACACACACACATTATGATTGAGTTTTAAAAAGATAGTGTAGGATAATTTGACTCTGAACTTGCAATGTTCAACCATCCACAGTCATGTATGTTATTGGTTTATCAGTCTTGTAAAACATGTAAGAACAGGTAAGGCTTTTGTGGGGCAACTTTACATTATATAACTGAGTGATTCCATGTTCTTGATGGTGTTTTGCCCCTTTCAGCCCAGCGTATAAACCCGATACAAGTTGCATCTACTATATCTCCATACTTTCTAAAGTTGAAAGGCATTCCTTACACCTGCTGTAGGAATCTTGTTAAACACACTGCATTTCTTTCTTTATTCATTTCTATTGTTGCTATAATAAACTGCCAGAAATGTGTTTCACAATACAGTCTTCTGGTACAGTGTGGCTCAGTGGGATCCATCTCCCAGGTATGAAGGCAGAAATCACGGCTGCTTTGCTTTTTGGGTTCCCAAGGCTTTCGAGCTCATTCAGACTGCTGACTAAAATCAGTTCTTTTTTCCTTCAGGACAGAGCTGTCTCCTTCCTGCCTTCAGAAAGCATCCCCAGCTTGTAGAGAGGACAGGCATGCCTTAGCTCTCAGCTGCCTCTATTCAAGGCAGTAGCAGGACACATTCTTTTACCTTGGATTCTTCTGGCCTTCTCTGCTCCCTGGAGGATGCCTCAAGTGCTTGGTTTCTCCGCTTGTATTGGAAATAGCACTTTAATATATTTTTGAGCATATTAAGGATTTTAAATTTTCTTATTCCCTAATTACACTAGTTAGGATTTTCATCTATTTAACCATGGAATAATTTTTCTTATGAACATTTCTCAATATGATTGACATCTTTGTAACTATTGTATGATATTTTGTGGAGTAGAATAAAATTTATCAGTCACTCTGTAATTGTGTAGATGTTACCTGGCCGATGTTGGGCACAACTCTGTAATTGAGCGGAGATATTTGCACCAAAATCCTACTTGTTAGGATCTATTCTCAACTGTGTCATAACCGCATCCAGCCATTTTATACTAAGATAGGGCTTTCTCTCCAGAAGGTTCATGAAGTTTGTCTTCAGAAGTGAGAAGAGCAGCTGAAAGTCTCATTAAAAGCAATGAGTCTGTAAAATAGTAGCCAACTCTTCAACTTGCCCTTTACATTTGTTTCCCATAATTGCTAGAGCATCAGATTGAGATGGAGTTTGTGAATTGCTTGTTTTGGGATATATGTATTTGCCTCTCAGTTGTATTAACTTTATTTATGCAGTATACACACCGTCACTTTTACTGGGCACACTATCTAGCACATTTGCTGCTTTTGAATTTCACTGATGGAAAAGTAAAAGGGAAATCTACTAAACAATGAGACTGAAGAGCCAAGCAGTGGTGGCGTACACCTTTAGTTCCAGCGCCTGGGGGGCAGAGGCAGGATGATCTTCAGGGTGAACTTCCGGACAACCAGGGCTACACAGAGAAACCCTGTCTTGAAAAAACCAAAACCAAGATGCTGCTGCTACTGATGATGATGATGATGAGGATGAGGATGATGATGCTGCTGCTGCTGAGGATGATGATGATGATGGAGGAGGAGGACACAATGATGACACTAAAGGGTGTTCGTTTTTTATAGCCCACTAAGCTCAGTCAGTGCTTCCCATACGTGCATGGCTCTGGGACCTGGGAAACCTTCCAGTGGCACATCTAAAGAGTGGTCTCCCCTCCCCCAGCAACTAGTAACTACTACTAGCTCCTCAGTCAAGGGTGGATCTTGGAGACCATCTCTCCCATCCATGAGAGGTGTGTCCCCAAGAGTGCTATGATTATGCATGTCCAGAAGGCAGTGTTTTTGCTACAGCACTCCTCCAGATCTCCAGGTTCTATGTTCTCTCTTCTACAGGATTCCCTGGCCCGGGGCGGGCAGATGGTGTTGGTATAGGTGCCCTGAGTGGTTTGTTTAGGACTAGGGTCTTACCATTTTCTTATAGAAAGGAACAAGATAATGGCAATAGTGTGTGCTCTTTGGGAGAACTCTGGGATTCCCCTGACAGGTAACTATGCCTTCAGTTGTGATTGTCATATAATAGGCCATATCTTCTAAAAGTTATATATATGACCTGCACAGGGTAATTCCAATTTAAATGTTCTCTCTCTTTTTTTAAAGTTGAATTTTGAAATTATTGTAGCAACCAACTAGTGGGTTCCCATAAAGCTTTTCCATACATCCCTGATTTTGGTTAGCGTATCCAATTCCCAGCTCTTTCTCACATACTCTTGCTCTGATTCCCGTTTAATCCTCTGACTTTGTTCATCTCCCCTGTAGCCTATGGCCTGTCCAGTTAGTTTTCAAATTTGATTGTGCAATAGTTGGTTTCCATATATACCTTCCTTTGAGTAAGCCCTTCTTCCACCCTTCTCACACGCCCATTCCTCCTCAAGCTTTTCCACCCCAACAGTCCACATTTCTAGTTCCCTTTCCTTGTAATCTACTATATTCTATCCCTTAACATGCCACCCAAAAGCTCCTTTCCAGTGTTCTCGTTTCTACTTGAGTCCAAGTTAGATACAAACCAAGCTCTGAAGCTAGGATCTGCATCGGAGGGAAAACATACATCTGTCTTTCTAGACCCAAGTTTTATCAGGATAATTGCTTTTCCAGTTCCATCTGTTCACCTGCGAATCTCATGACTTCATTTTTCTTTACAGCTGAGTAAATGACACTATGTACTCATGTCACATTTTTTCTTACCTTCCCCTTTTTGGTTTCTTCAACACAGAATTCTCTGTTTGGCCTGAGCTGTCCTGGAACTCACTCTGTAGACTAAGCTGGCCTTGAACTCGGAGATTTCTTATGCCTCTGCCTCCTGAGCACTGGGATCAAAGGTGCATGCCTCTCTGCTCAGATACCACTGATCTCTTGATGGACATCAACGTGGATTCCATAGCCTCCCTATTTGAATGGAACAACAGTGGACAGATGTCCAAATATCTTTGTAGTTGAATCCTTGGGGGTGGTATAGCTGTGTCATGTGATTGTACTATTTTTTAGGTTTCCAAAGTGATTGCATTTGTTTTTCACTCCCACCATCAGTGTGTGTGTGTGTGTGTGTGTGTGTGTGTGTGTGTGTGTGTGTGTGTTTTACCACTCATCCATGTGTTTCTGAGGATGCTCAGTCTTACCCATGTGATATAAATCTTAAAGTAGTTTTAGTTGTTGCCTATGAGTGCTGAGCACACTTTATTATTATTATTATTATTATTATTATTATTATTATTATTCACCTTACATCCAGATCACAGCTCTCTCTCTTCCTGTTCTCCCCCACAAACAGCCCCACCTCCTTTCCCCTTCCTTTCTCCTTTGAGAACAGGGAGCCTCCCCTGGGTATGCCCCTCAGGGCACATCAGTGGGACTCTCTCATGGCTAGACAAGGCAGCCCAGTTAGGGGAGTGGAATCCACAGGCAGGCAACAGACTTAGGATCAGCCCCCACTCCAGTTGTTGGGGGACCCACTTGAAGATGAAGCACACATCTGCTATCTATGGGGAGGGGAGGTAGGTTCAGCCCAGGTATGCTGAGCACTTTTTTAAAAAAATGTATTTGTTTTATGTAAGTCAACTGTATGTATACTGTTGTCTTAAGGCACACCAGAAGAGGGCATCAAATCCCCATTACAGATGGTTGTGACCACTATGTAGTTGGTTAGGAATTGAACTCAGGACCTCTGGAAGAGCAGTCAGTGCTCTTAGCCATTGAGCCATCTCTCCAGCCCTGCTGAGCACTTTTAAAAGTTTCCTAGACATCTTCAAAGTTTCTTCTTTTGAGAACTTTCTGTTCAGTTTCATAGCTCAATTTTTAATCGGGTTGTTTATTTTCTTTATGTTTTGTTTCTTAGTTCTTTATGTAAGTTCAAGAATGTGAGGTGTCTGGTGGAGGTTCTCTCCTATTCTGTGGACTGTGTGTTTATTCTCACCACACTTTCCTTTCTGGAGAGAGATGTCTTAGCTTTATGACATCACATTTGTTGATTGATGGTCTTCTTTCCCAAGCTATGGGAGTCTTATCTGGAATGTTGCTCTCTGTGCCCGAAAGCTGATGCACACTTCCTGCTTTTCCCTCCAGAAGTCCTGGGTCTTATATTAAGGTCTTTGATCCATTTGGAGTTGAGTTCTATTCATGGTGATATTAAGGATCTAGTTTCATTCTTCAGCACACTGAAATTCAATTTCCCCAGCACCATTTGTTGAAGATGCCTTCTTTTCTATGGTACATGTTTAGACGACTTTATAGAAAAGCAGGGGACTGTTGTTACATGGACCAGGAAGCAGAACTGTTTTGCTATTAACCTCACCACCTCCTCTTATCATATCTTTAAAGTATGGCTGCCTTTTCATATTCTTAAGAAAATTCTATAGTAAGTTCCAAAATTATTGTGCTAATGGTCTCCAATAGTCTCTTCCCTTCTTCCATAACAGAATCACCAGTTTTTAAAACTTTAATTTGTATGTATTCACTTTACATCCTGCTCACTGTCCCGTCCCCACTGTCACCCCCCACAACCCTTCCCCTACTCTTTCCTCTCATCCTGACACTTCAAGTCTCTTCAAGGATCGGTGCTTGCTCTCCCACTGAAGCCAGACAAGGCAGCACTAGTAGAGCATTTCTAAATATAGGCAACAGCTTTTGGGACAGCCCTGTTCCAATGATTTGGGGACCACATGAAGCTCAGGCCGCACATCTGCTACACATGTGCAGGGAGGCCTGGTCCAGCCTGAGTGTGTTCTTTAGTTGGTGGTTTAGACTCTGAGAGCCCCAAGGGTCCAGGTTAATTGACTCTGTTGGGCTTCCTGTGGAGTTTCCATCTCCTTAGGGGCCTGTAGTCTTTCCTCCTATCCTTCCAAGCTCCATCCATGGGTTGGCTGTAGATTTCTGTATCTGAGTCAGCTGCAAGGTGGAGGCTCTCAGAAGACAACATGCTCCTGTCTGCAGGCATTACTGAGTATCATTAATAGTGTTAGTGATTGGTGCTTCCCATGGGATGGGTCTGAAGCTGGGCCGGTTATTGGTTGGCCACTCACTCAGTCTGCTCCATCCCCCTCGCCTGCATTTCTTGTAGACAATACAGTTTGGGTTGAAAGTTTTGTGGGTGGGTTGGTGTTTCTGTCGTGCCACTGGGATTCCTGCTTGCTTACAAGAGGTGGCTTCTTCAGATTCTATATCCCCAATGTTGTGAGTCACAGCTAAGGTCACCCCCATTGATTTTGGGTTGCTTCTTTTACTCCAGGTCTCTGTCTCCTCCTGGAGATGCTCCCCACCTACTCACTTTCATCAGTTGCAGATTTCCATTCATATTCATGGCCATGTGGCCATCTCTCCTGTCCCTCACCACACCTGATCCCGAACCCCCCCCATTACCCTCCCATCCTCCCTCCCTCCCAATCTCCTCCCCCTATCTGCCTCTTATGACTATTACCCCTACTAAGTGAGATTCAAGTTTCCTCCCTTGGGCCTTCCTTGTTGTTTAGCTTCATTGAGTCTGTGGAGCACCTGTGTTTTATGGCTAATGTCCACCTTTGAGTACATACCATGCATGTTCTTTTGGGACTGGAATCCCCAGTTCTTAGGTGGTTTTCTGGAGCATGTGCACACATGAAAATGTAGCTGCTTATATATGCATAAAATATAGGTGAGTATAATTCCAGGCCTCGTGGTGCAGCTGTAGAGGCCACATTTACAAAGGAGAAGAGTTGTATGTTGCTGTGGGGACTTTTCCTTAAAGGGAAGGCCTGTGCTTTCCTGTTGCTACGAGCTGGAACGTGTGTTTCCTCCTAAGTCACAGCCAAGAATGAGGGATAGCCATGACAGCCAACTGACCTGCAGGAGTCGAGGGGGAGGAAGTGAACGCTGCCGAGAGGCCCCAACCACATGTTCCTTTTCACAGGGTGAGCAAGGTGGGTGACAGGAGAAGAGCAGTCACAAAGGAGCAGTAGTGGGGTGCGGGAGGGTGTCCCGTTTACAGTGAGTCCCTTGAGGATAAAAGAGAAACTGGGAGAGCGTGATCAGAGAACTCTTTGAAGGTGTTTTACATTTAAAAGTTGCAGTCCTAACTGAAACATTTGAAAAGGGCACCATTAATAATTAAGCCATAAGTTAATTAATTAAGTATAAACTAGAGGAAATGTCACCCTATGGAAGAAAGGGGTATGCATATGATTGGAAGGGAAGTAAGCTAAATGAAATAACATATTAATTATTATATATTTAATTATATATTATAATCCCATATATTTTATTACATGCAATAAATATATAATTATATAAAGCATATATAATATAAAGATTACATATAATAAATATGTAAAATAATAAAATAGATAATAATTTATTATTAGTAGTAGTAATAGTAATAGGTTTTTTATGCCAAATATTGGCTAATGAGAATGACTCACCAGGAGACATTTTGTGTTAGAGGATCAAAGGGGAACTCTGGTGATATTTCTTTACATTGTCACGAGAGGGTCACACAATATCTGGTTTTCGGGGTGGTCAGTGTTTGCTAGGAGCACAAGCAGATGGAATATGAGGATAAATGGAGGTAGGCAGGCTGATGTGGTTCTGAGAGCTTGTCTAAATATTTTATTGGTGTTTTGTATTCTTCATACAGGTTGCTACAGGGATTAGGGAGTAGGTATTGAAGAGTTTGAGAAGGAGGAGAAACAAGAGGGGGGAAAACATGAGAATTTTGATTTTATGCAAGGGAATGGTTTTACTTGATCTTTTGATAATTTCCACCATGTTTTGATCATGTAGAGATTAACTTCATATATTAATCTTCAGGGGTGGCCATGACAAAGCCCCACAAACTTAGTAGCTTATAGCAATAAAAATTTATTATTTCACAATTTTTTAGAAGCTAGAAGTCAAATAGGAGTGTGTACTGGCCAGTGTGGTTTTGTTTTGTATTGTGTTTTGTACACTTGACACAAATCGTGTCATCTAGAACAAGGGGCCCTCAGTTGAGAAAATGTCTTTATCGCATTGGCCTGTGTGTAGGTCATTGGAGGCATTTTCTTGATTAATGATTGATGTAGGGTGGCCCAGCCCACTCTGAGTAGTGCCATCCTGGGCAGGTGGTTCTGGGTTGTGTAGTAAAGGTTGCTAACTGAGCAAGCCATGGTGAACAAGCCAATCAGCAGCATTCTTTTATGGTCTCTCTTTCAGTTCCTACCTCCAGACTACTCTGCCTTGGGCTCCTGCCCAGACTTCACTTCATGATGAACTACAGCTGTAAACTAAATAAAATTACCTTGCTTTATCACAGCAAGAGAACATTGACACAGAGTGGTCAGCAGGCTCATGCTCTCTGAACATAGTTTCTTCCTTGCCTCTTCTAGCTTCTGGTAATCCCTGACTTCCCTTGATTGGTGGAGCTTAATTCTAGTACTGGAAAGCCAATTACCTAGGGCTGGAAAATTCATAGATCTTGGAAGAGAACCTACAACCACCATTTTGGCAAACCAGCATAATCCATAACTACATTTCCAATGTTTGTCCTTATACCCACAGATAAATGTAGTCCTTACCCACCCCACCCCCATTCCTCTACCCATTACTCCCCTCAAAATCAGAGAACCTTTGCTTTGCAACAGACTCAGAGAACATTACAGAAAACCAGCAAAATGCAGTTGTGGGGCCCAGTCCCAGTGTATACATCACAGCATAACTTTTATATGTAAGGCTCATGGATTATTGAGGAAGAGTGAGCAGAAAGATTGTTAGAGCCAGAGGAAAAGGGATTCGCTTTGAGGCTGTGTTTCCTCGAAATGTCAGAAGCTACACCCATAGAGGCTTACCGACTCAACTGCCTAATCACAAGCTGGAGAAGGACAATAGATACACAAAAACGTAGAGAGGAAGGATCACAAAGCCTCTATCCTTCATGAAGAACTACAGACAGCTAAGGAATGCTGAGAGTGGGAGAAACAGTGTGTGTGTGTGTGTGTGTGTGTGTGTGTGTGTGTGTGTGTTCGTGTGTGTGTATAGCTGTATGGATATACATATATACACACATATGTCTATAACAACAACTAATGAAAAACAGGCCATGGATTTGAAGGAGAGCAAGGACGGTTATATAGGAGGATTAGGGAAGGGGAGAAATGGGTAAATGTATAATAATTTGAAATAATAAGAGCAATAAAAATAAGTTAATTTAAGGGACATGGTTTGCCTTACTACTTACATGTCCCCCAAATATGTCCAGGCCAGATCAGCCTTATCATTCTTTGTACTGGGTACATTGAAAATATATTTGAACAAAAACTGTCTAGGTTTGATTGTTGTTAGGAGGGAAGAAACTTACCTTATTGTCCAGAGGGGTATGTGAGTTGCTTGACATAAATGGGGAGCCAGGGGACTCTGAGGTTGCTAGGTGTATTGTTCGGAGAAGGATGTGTGCACAGGAGGAGAAGGCAAAGAGACTTGGCTGCCAAATGTGCTCTTATAACAGTGAGTGTGTTCATAACCCAAACCAAGCACAGTCCGAGGTTAGAGAACTATTCCCTATGCGTGCCTGTCTCACTATCACTGCTGCGTGGCCAGACCTCTGGATCTCACCCTCATCCACAGGAAATCCTGACTGCCCTAATGAGCCATTTACCAGCACTCCTCCATTTTCACATTCCTTTCTTGTCAAAGCAATGTAATTCTTCTCCTTCAATATCCTTCCTGCCAACCTGAAAGGACTCAAAATCTACATGAGGGAAACTTCTGAGCACATCTGTGAAGAGGGAATAATTCATGGTGGAACAACTCAGGGCCTGGGAAGGTGGGGGAGCCAGGTGGCTGTCCGTCTGGTTCCTCCCTGACTATAGCTTGCAGCTAACATCCTTTGCTGCTGCCAGCCTCTAGCTTCTTGGCCTTCCAACAGGAACCAGAGATTTGTGGCTCTCCACAATACCCTAGGCCTCCAGCAATGGCCAGGGATTGCTGAGGCATCCAACTTTGTAGAAGACAGCTATTATCAGACTGAGCTCCCCAGCTACTATTGTGTAAGCTAATGTAACAAATCCCTGTTTATTACACACACACACACACACACACACGCACACACACACTACTCTGTTGGTACAAGGAAAATTCTCAGAAATGGTATAGGAATGACATATTTTCTTCCTTTCATAAATGAGGTGATACTGGATTGACTACTCAGGTAATTCTCAGTTGGAAAATTCTGGTTTTGCTTACACAATTTATGCATCTTTACCTTACTAAGTATAAGTAAACCTTACTAAGCCATTTCTATTTTCAAAGTGACTGGCTTAAGTTTTCCCAAATAGGAGCTGAATAAGGATGACATCCGTGAACATGCCAAACTGGATGGAGAAAAGCCCATGAGGTCTGAACCTTACGCAAAGAACTGTATGTAACAGAGGAAAATGGGGGAGAGGCGCTGTTTCCCAGGGAAGAGCACACCAATAATATTATGTATTACAATGCTACACAATTAACTTCTTTTCTCTCATGCATTGGCTATGCACCCCCACCTAGCTATCATGAACCCTAGTGTCCACACTTCATCTTACCTTTTATGTGCTTGACCCAGGTATGAAACATTTTCTTTAATTATCCCACTTGTTGGGGTTCAGGAGTCTCTCCACAAACCACACAAACAACGATCTCAGTCAGTCAGGGATAGTTTATTAAATGCACACCTTAATACTGAGCAATCAGGACCACAACTCAGAATTCAGAGACTGAGCGATGGCCACAAACATTTTTTTTTCTGTCAGCTGATGAAGGAAAGAAATACAGAAACCATAATGAACTCATATGCAGATGCAGGAAGTGTGGCCCAGTGGTCAGCTCCGACTCCAGCCATTTTAGACGTACCAGTTCATACTGACTTGACTATGTAAAGCTTTGTGGAATTTCTTAAGATTAGTGAACCTCATACAGAACATGCGGAACATAACATGAGATCAGCATGACCCTGCTCTGAGTCGTCATATCTCTGTGTCAATGACTGGCAGGCATGTTACAGCAACAGCATGCACTAGCTGGCAAGCATGGGACAAAATGACTACAGATATGCTGGGTGGGGAGGGGGCAGGTCTCAACACACTAATTGTTGTCTATTTTAATTTTTTGCTTATTAATCTTGGTTGAAATGTATGAATGTGAAGTGCTGTTTAATAAGGTACCAGAGATGCCTAGTTTGACCTTGATACTCCTCAATCAGCTATTTAGTACTGTGTGTGTGTGTGTCTGTGTGTCTGTGTGTGTCTGTGTGTGTGTACAGATTTTCCATATGCTTTCCTTTGCCCCATTCAAACCAACACTTGGTTAATATTTTACTATGGAAAAAAAATAATCAGAAGATAAAAATTTTCGTCCTCCGACCTTGCCAACCTGAAGATAGTTGACTCACTGTCCTCTTACTTGTATGAACAATAACATCCTGCTATTCAGGTCTTCAAGGTTCAAGGTAGGGTCATAGGATTCTCCAGTGATTACCCTCACCTTTTTCTATCTGATCTCTGCCAGCTAGGGTCTGAATGCAAGAGTCTATCCATTTTAAGTATGGCCTTAGCTACTTTCTTGATGCTATGATGAAGTAGTCTGACAAAGGCAACCTAAGTGAGAAGGAGATCATTACAGCTCCCAGTTCAAGGTATATCATGGAGGGCTAGCCAAGGCACGGGGAACCTGAAGCAGCCTGTCATATCAGATCCACAAGCAGGGAAGAGAAGGGCGAACAATGCGGCATCTCAGCTTTTTCTTTATGGATCCGGTCCAGGATTAGCCGGAGACAGGTTTCCACACAAGGCCCATCTCAGCAGTCAAGGTAATCTCCCAGAGGTATGCCCAGAGACCCAGCTTACAGGTGATGCCAAACTCTGCTGAGTTGACAGTTAACAATAACTGTTACAAAGCAAGAGTATATTGACTATCCTCAAATCTATATTTCTATCCCTGGCTGCTTCTGTGACCTATAAACTTACATATTTAACCTAGATTTGGGTTACCCAGTTGATACTTTATATCATTAGCATTGCCACAAGGAAAAGAGGGTCATTTTGAATGACTTGAGGTGAATCTACGCCATTACGACTAACAATTTTTTCAAATGAAGAACTAAACATAGCAAAAATCAATATGCAAATCTTTCTGAATTTTTGGTTTTATACCTTTGTTTACATTTTGTTATATGACTTTCCCAGAGATAGGTCTGAGAGTCTTTCTTTCTTACTTACTTACTTACTTTCTTTCTTTCTTTCTTTCTTTCTTTCTTTCTTTCTTTCTTTCTTTCTTTCTTTCTTTCTTAATAAAGCCATACTTACTGGCTCCTTTCAATAATTCAGGACTTATGTTTGCTATCTTCAGATATTAATTTCAATCATTTAGTGTAGTGAAAAAAAGCTTTTATCTTCTACCAAAAATATATTGATGAACTGTATGCATTCTCTGTGTCATGACTGCAGCTTTCCATAACATGGATTCTTAGCATTCATGTTCATATATTCTGAAAATAGAAATCTCTGATCATCTCCAGGACTGTGGCAACTTTTGGATCTTTCTCTTTCTCAAAACCTGAAATCTTTTAAAATTCTTTTTGAGAGAGAGAGAGAGTCTCATATCCCGTGCTGTTCAAACTCACCATGTAGCTGACACTGACCATGAGCTTTTGATCCATCTGTCTCTGCCTTCCCATTGTTAGGATTACCTTGCTGGGGATGGAGCCCCAAGGTTTCCGGAATGCTAGGTAAACACTGAGCTATTCCGAGGGCCATCCAGTGAGTTTTACTCACCCTTTTATACCCATTAATGTAATTGCTGGTGCCTAAAGACTTGGCTCAGATTTTAAAGTATGCTCTTGCTATGCTACAATTGTCTCCTAATATGGTTTATTTATCTTCTCTAAATGTCTTGTTTTTCTAGATGAATATAAGCTTTGTAGTCATTGTTAACAGTAGTTTATTCTCTTAAGCAGCATTCTCTTCTATTTTGTTTTCTAGGTCCCAGTAAAAGTTACCAAAAATTGACTTGTTATTTTTGTTTTAGAATGTGTGGGTAAGACTATGATTTTGGAGAGATTAATTTTCTTTGACCACTACCATATTTCAATTCTGATGTATTATTATATGCTTCAGTGGAAAATATCAAATATACTCATTTTTTTCTTTAAATTTTCTCCTGTTTGGGGGGATTACACATGAAGAATTCATGAGGACAAGCATATAGATCAGCGGAACAGAACTGAGAATCCAGAAGTGACCCATACATACTTGTGTTCAGTTAATTCAAAGGGTAAAGAAAAGTGTTTTCAGAAAGTGATTTTGAAATCGCTAGGTATTCATTTAGACGAAAAATGAGTGGGCTGACATGATTCTCAGCAGTTAGGGGTACTGGCTGATGCTCTTCCAGAGGACTTGGGTTCGATTACCAGTACCCACATGGCAGCTCACAGCCATTTAGAATTCTAGTCCCAGGGAATATGACACCCACTGGCCTCTGCAGGTATTTCACCCATGTGGAGTCCAGGCATAGGTGTAGGCAAAGCAGCCACAGATGTTAGATACATGTAAATACATTAAGAAAGAGAAGTGAACTGTGATGTTCTCATTTGTATCAAATCAAAAATTAATTCAAAACATCAAGACACAAGAAAAACTTTGCAACCTTGGGTTAAGACACACAAGACAAAATATGTCCCAAAGAATGTTAAACCAACTTCAAAAAACATTTTGCTTGTAAAATCATTAGAAAAACGAAAAGACAAGCTACAAGCAAGAGAGAAAATATTTGCTAAGCACTTTTCCTGACTAAACATTTGGCTTCACATCTAACTGAGAGCATATACAACTTAATGCCAAGATAAAAATAAGTCAAATCAAACAACAGTAAGCCCAGTCAGGACATTCGCACAGATGGCTAATAGAAAGGAACATAAATTCTTTGGCTATTACAGACTTTAGGTTAAACCCACATACTTCCACATTCCCATTTGAATGTCCTTGAGCGACTGAACTCCCAAGTGTTGCTGAAGATGTGGCATGTGCGGTTGGGATGTCGTATAGTGTTAGTACCAGCGTGAAGGTAGTTTGGGTGAGTCTTCAAAACGGAAACTCAACTTACCACATGACCCACCAAGTCTACTCCTGGATGCTAACCCCAGAGAAGTAAAAATATATCGCCACAAAATACTTTTTTTTTTTGCATAAATGTCCTCAAACCACCATTATTATTAATAACCAATCAATAGAAGTAACTGAAATGGCTATTGTCCTAGTTACTTTAATTGTTGTGCAATGCAACTTATGGAATAAATAGTTTACTGGGAGCTTTTAGTTTCAGAGGGTGAGGCATGACCATCATGACAGGAGGCATAGCAACAGGCAGGCAGGTGTGTCATTGGAGCAATAGCTGAGAGCTTGCATCTTGATCCACAAGAATCAGGCACACAGATGCACACACCCACAGACACACACAGACAGAAAGACAGAGAGAAAGAAACAGAGAGAAAGAGGCAGACACATACACAGAGAATTGGAAATGACATGAGCTTTTGAAACCTCAAAGCCTACCTCTAGTGACAAACTTCCTCCAACCAGGCCGTACTCCTATTTAATTTTTATTAATCATTTTATTCATTTACATTTCAAATGATATTCCCCTTCCTGGTTATCCCTCTACAACCTTCCATCCCATCTTTCCTTTTCCCTTTGCTTCTATGAGGGTGCTCATCCACCCACTCACCCACCCCCACTTCACCCCTCTAGCATCCTCCTTCACTAGAGCATCGAGCCTCTCGATTCTTACCAAACAGTTCAACAAACTGGGGACCACGTATTCAAACACGATTCTATGGGAGCCGTTCCCATTCAAACCACCACAGCTATTTGTTGGTGACTGGAGAAAATTTGGCAAAAATGCTCAGCAGACTACAATCCAGCAAATCACACAGAAGGCAGTAATATTCAGAATACCATGATGACTCACAAAAGCATAGTAGAAATATTTTACGTGAATGAATAAACTACTGTTGACAAGTGCAGCTTTATTCTTTGTTATTGCATACCCATTAAATATAGTTATAGGTATATATATTCCCGCAGAAACCTGCCCGGTCTGTACAATGTTACTTTTATGGATGTTTTCAGGCATGTTCACACTTTAGAAAAGGAAGGAAGGAGCTAGATAGATGGTTTAGCAGTTAAGAGCACTTGTAGTTTTGGTTTCCTGAATCTACATCATGGGTCACAACCACCCCCAACTTCCATTCCAGGGGATCCTCTGGTCTTCACGGTCACTAAGCATGCACACGGTACACAGACATACATGAAAACAGAACAGAAAATAAGACTAAATAAATCTAAAAATTTAAAAATAAGAGAGGCCCGCCTGCTGCAATCCGGAGGTGGAAGGCACCTGTGAGAACCCCTGCGATGAGCAAGTGAGTATGTGGTGGAGAGATGGGGGACAAGGAGAAGTGGACTGGTTTGTGCACCATGAAGGGAGGTGTGACTGGGGACACAAGGTTGGTGAGGGAACAGCCTGATGTGAGTAGCCTACGCTGCCACCTGAGGCCATGGTGACATACTGACCCAGGCTGTGCTGAAGCAGCAGACGTCTGTGTTGCTGTTCATGGTCCCTGTTGCCATTAAAGGCCATGTGCACACGTCTGGTCTGGGATGGTACTTGGGGCCTTGTTGATGGGCAGAGCTGGCCCCAGCCCTCCCTGGTTTCAGCACATGGGAAGTGTGGCCCAAACCTCACCTGAGCAGTACAGTAGAGCTGATTCTGGTGTTGTGGGCACAGGTGAGACAGCCCCGAGGAGTACAGGAGAGCTGGCACAGAGGGTGTAAGAGCATGTGAGCTGGCCCAACCCCTTGCTGGTGTAGCACTTTGGAAAGACATCACCTCACTATACCTGGGAAGTAAAATAGAGCTGGCTCTGGTGGTTTCGGGCACAAGAGAGCTGGTGGGCTCACCAACTCAGGCCCAGATCCAGAGTTTTGAGTTGGCCCACCCCAATATCTACCCCATCTATGAATTGCAAGTGTGTGTGGTAGCTGGTCCTACAGAATCGAAGCTGCAGAATGACACGGGGCAGCAACAGGGTAACAGAGAGGAGTCTAGGTGATAATCCAGTATTGACTGTAGCAGAAGCCAGAGACCCTAAACCAGACCAGTAACTCATTGCAGTGAACATTTGCAAGAAAAGCTGTTTGGGCAAAAGTGTATACTGTGTGACACAGTATAACACACTGCAGCTTTCATGGTAATGTGTGTTTTGTTTTAATTACAAAATATATTTTAAATTTTTGTATTTTTGTTTTCTTTTCAGGGGGACATTCCAAGGGCAGAGGGTAGATATAAAAGGATGCAGTGCTTCTGCTTCTCCAACCAGGCCAGATTGGCAGGTCAGCACCCTCCCACACCATACAGCCTGCCTATGTCCCAGGAGGTCTGCCCTAACCAGGGACACAGGAGGTATTCCTTAACCATAGACACAGACTTTACCTTTTACACCTTAATCTACAACTGGAGCAGATCCTGCCCCTGGAATCCAAAGCCTGCCTGTTTCCCAGGAAGTTTGCCCTAACCAGAAACACAGGAGGCTTGCTCTAACCAGAGGCACAGGAGCACCCCAACCCCCCAATCAGAAACAACACTGCCTGCCACCCATGAGACTGGCTCTAACATAGATCAAAGAGCTCTACTTGCCTCCAAGGAAGCAAGCTCCAGCTAGAGGTACCCAGGCCAGTTAACACCATAGATAACCAGATGATAAGAGGCAAGCACAAGAACATAACCAATAGAACCCAATGTAATTCAGCACCATCAGAACCCAGTTCTCCTACTACAGCAAGCCATAGATACCCCAACACACCTGAAAAGCAAGATTCTGACCTAAAATCCCATCTCATGAAGATGACATAGGCCTTTAAGGAGAATATAAATAACTCTCTTAATGAAAAACAGGAAAATACAATCAAACAGGTGGAAGTTCTTAAAGAGGAAACAAAGTCCTTAAAGTAATATAGAAAAATATTATCAAACAGGTGTTGGAAGTGAACGAAAATGGTCCAAGACCCCAAAATGGAAATAGAAACAACAAAGAAATCACAAATGGAGGTGAACCTGGAGATGGAAAATCTAGGAAAGAGATCAGAAGCTACAGATCCAAGCATCACCAACAGAATTTAATAGAAGAGAGATTCTCTGGCATAGAAGATACAATAGAAGATATTGACACATTGGTCAAAGAAAACACAAAGTGTAAAAAAGCTTCTAAACCTAAATATCCAGGAAATTGAGAAAACAATGAAAAGATCAAACCTAAAAATGATAGAAATTGAAGAGGGTGAAAATTCTCAGATCAAAGGGCCAGAAAATATTAACAAAACCATAGAAGAAAACTTTCCTAACCTAAAGAAAGAGATACCCATAAATGTACAAGAAGCCTACAGTTTACCAAATAGACTGGACCAGAAAAAAAAAATTCTCTTGCCACATAACAATCAAACTACTAAATGCACAAAACAAAGAAAGGATATTCAAAGCTATAAGGGAATAGGCCAAATAACATATAAAGGCAGACTTACCAGAATTACTCCAGACTTCTCAACAGTGACTCTAAAAGTCAGAAGATCCTGGCCAGATGTCCCCCAGATGCTAAGAGAACCCAAATGCCAGGCCAGGCTAGTATACCTAGAAAGACTCTCAATCAGCATAGATGGAAAACCATGATATTCTATGACAAAACTAAATTTAAACAATATCTTTTTACTAATCCAGCCCTACAGATGATTCTGGAAGGAAAACTCCAACACAAGGAACATTACTACACCCAAGAAAACACAAGAAATTAAACATCTCACAACAACTCAACAGAAGAGAATCACACACACAATACCACCTCCAGCAACAAACATAACAGAAACTAACAATAATTTGTCTTTAATTTCTCTTAATATCACAGGATTTAATTCCCCAATAAAAGACTAACAGACTGGATAGGTAACCAGGACCCAGAATTTTGCTATATACAAGAAACACACCTGAGTGACAAAGACAGATACTACCTTGGAGTAAAGGGCTGGATAAATGTTTTCCGAGCAAATGGTCCCAAGAAACAAGCTGGAGTTGCCATTATAATATCCAATAAAATAAACTTTCTTCCAAAAATTATAAAACAAGATGGGGAAGGACACTTCATATTCATCAAAGGAAAAAAATCCACCAAGAAGTCTTAATTCTGAACATTTATGCTCCAAATGCAAGGGCACCCATATTTTTAAAAGAAGCTCAACTAAAACTCAAAGCATACATTGAACCTCACACAAGAGTACTGGGAGACTTCTACCCCCATACTCACCAATGGAAAACAGATCACAGAAATAGAAACTAAACAGAGACAAATGAATTTAACAGATATCTACAGAACATTTCACCCTAAAACCAGAGAATATACCTTCTTTTCAGCACCTCATGGAATGTTCACCAAAATTTATCATATAATTAGACCTAAATCAAGCCTCAACAGACACAAGAAGATTGAAATAATTTCACACATTATAATGGATCACCAGAGACTAAGGCTTGTCTTCAATAACAACAAAAACAGCAGAAATCCCATATATTCATGGAAACTGAACTACTCTCTGCTCAATGATAACTTGGTCAGGAAAGAAATAAAGAAGGAAATCAAAGACTTTCTAGAATTCAATGAATTGGAGAGATCCTATACTAGCATCTTAACAACACACCTGAAAGCTCTAGAACAGAAAGAAGCAACACACCCAAAAGGAAGAGAAGGCAGGAAACAGTTTAACTCAGGGCTGAAATGAACCAGTTAGAACAAAGAGAACAACATAAAGAATCAGCAAAACCAAGAGCTGGTTCTTTCAGAAAATCAACAAGATAGATAAACCCTTAATAAAACTAACTAAATGGCACAGGTACAGTACCCAAATTAACAAAATCAGAAATGAAAAAGGAGACATAACAAGAAATTGAGGAAAGTCAAAAACATCATCAGAGCCTACTACAAAAACGTATATTTAACAAAACTGAAAAATCTAGATTAAATGGATGATCGTATAGACAGGTACCACATAGCTAAGTTAAATCAAGGTCAGATAAACCATCTAAACCTCCCAATGAAAAAAAGCCCAGGGCCAGATGGTTTTACTATAGAATTCTACTAGACCTTCAAAGAAGAGCTAATAAATACCTATATACCTCAAACTATTTCACAAGATAGAAACAGAAGTAACACTACTTAATTTATTCAAGAACACATCAAAACTATTCTTCATCATGATCAAGTAGGCTTAATCTGAGAAATGCAGGTATGGTTCAATATATAAAATCTATATCAACATAATACACTGTATAAACAAGCTCAAGGGAAAAAGTCATATGATCATCTCATTAGATTCTGAAACAGCCTTTGACAAAATAAATAGAGCTTCATGTTAAAAGTCCTGGAGATATCAGGAATTGATAGCACATACCTAAACACAACAAAAGAAATGTATAGCAAACCAACAGCCAACCTCAAATTAAATGGAAATTACAAGAAATTCCACTAAACTCCCTAACACACTAGTCAGAATGGCTAAGATCAAAAACTCAAGTGACAGCACATGCTGGTGAGGATGTGGAGAAAGATGAATACTCTTCCACTGCTGGTGAGATTGCAAACTGGTACAACCACTCTGGAAATCAATCTGACAGTTCCTCAGAAAATTGAAAATAGTTCTACCTGAAGACCCAGCTATACTATTCTTGGGCATATACCCAAAAGATGTCCCAACCATACCACAAGGACATGTGCTCCACTGTATTCATAGCAGTTTGATTTGTAATAACCAGAAGAAGCTGGAAAGAATCCAGATGTACTGGCTGGTTTTGTGACTCAAGCTGTAGTTATCACAGAGAAAGGAGCCTCAGTTGAGGAAATGCCTCTATGAGATCCAGCTGTAAGGCATTTTCTCAACTAATGATCAATGGGGAGGGCCCAGCCCATTGTGGGTGGAGCCATCCCTGGGCTGGTAGACCTGGGTTCTATAAGAAAGCAGGCTGAGCAAGTCAGGGGAAGAAAGCCAGTATGTGACATTCCTCCATGGCCTCTGCATCAGCTCCTGCTTCCTGACCTGCTTGAGTTCCAGTTCTGACTTCCTCTGGTGATGAACAGGGATATGGAAGTGTACGTTGAATAAACCCTTTCCTCCCCAACTTGCTTATTGGTCATGATGTTTTGTGCAGGAATAGAAACCCTGACTAAGACACCAGATGTCCCTCAGTTACATAATGGATGCAGAAAACGTGGTTTATTTACACAGTGGAATACGATTCAGCTATTCAGAGTGAGGACATCATGAATTTTGAAAGCAGATGATTGGAACTAGAAAATATCCTGAGTGAGGTAACACAGACCCAAAAGGACATGCATGGTATGTACTCACTGATAAGTATATATTAGCCACAAAGTACAGAATACAAAGTACAGAATACAGGCCCCAGTGAGGATGCCTCAATCCCACTTAGAAGAGGGATGAAAATAATCATGGGGTGCAGAGGGAGGGAGGGATATGAGTAGGAGAGGGGAAGGGGAGGGGAAAAGATGAACAGGATTAGGTATGGGAGTTTGGTAATAGGAAAGAAGCCCAGAGAGCTAGGAGAATGAATGGAAATATGTAACCTTGGGTGGGGGAGTAGGGTGACCCTCTAGAAAGTACCAGAGACCTGAGCGGTGAGAGATTCTCAGGATTCAATGGGGGAGACCTTAGCCAAAATGCCCAACTATAAGGACAGGGAACTTGACGAGTAAAAAGACAGGGCCTGAAGTGCAGTGACAAGGTTATGAACCCACAGTGAAAATTTTCAACCCAGACTTGTCCCTGTCTAAAATAATGTCAGGGATAAAAATGGAGAAGGGACTGAAGGAAAAGTGGTCCAGTGACAGGCCCAACTTAGGATACATCTCATGGGTGTGGCACCAAGGCCTGATACTATTACTGATGCTATGGTGTGCTTACAGATGGGAGCCTGGCACGGCTGTCCTCTGAGAGGCCCTATCAGCAGCTGACTGAGTCAGATGTAGATACTTACACCCAATGACTGGACTGAAGTCATGGACCCTTATGGTTGAATTAGGAGAAGGCTTGAAGAAGCTAACAGGGAGGGTGATTGCATAGGAAGACCAGCAGTCTCAACTTACTCGGACTCCAGGAAGTTCCCAGAGACTGAGCCAGGCAACCAGGCAGCACACACAGGCTGGTCGGAGGCCCCAGCAGATATGCAACAGAGGACTGCCTGGTCTGGCTTCAGTGGGAGAAGGTGCACCTAATCCTTGAGAGCCTGGAGGCCCCAGGGAGGGGGGAGGCCTGGTGGTGGGGGAAATGCTCTCTCGGAAGCAAGAGGGAGCAGGAATGGGATGAGGAACTGTGGGAGGGGGGACCTGGGGGGGGTCAATGACAGGAATGTAAATAAAGTAAATAAATAAAGGGATGTGGAGATGTGCATGATGTGAAATTCATAAAGAACCAATTAAAAGTTAAAAAAAATTAAAAAGAAGGATAAATAACCATCATTGGGAGTTAAGTGTAACATAGAAAGAAAACACTTCATTCCTTGACGCAAAAGAAATCATCATAGAAGTGAAATATGAATATAAATTTATGGAAGAGGTAGAGGTAGCTGGCCCAGAAGCTATAGGTAACAGGCAAGAATAGCTTCAGTGCAGGGCACAAGGGAACTGATCGGTTGACCTAAAGACTCTAAAACTCAAATCTTGACTCTGGTGTTGTTTGTATAACTCCACATGTTACACTAGCTTACACTTAAAACAGATAAACTCTGTGGTCTGTAAATGATATTTTAATATGCTTTTAAGGGGGTATATTTTGAATTCTAACATGAGTTTTCTTCAAAAGATTGCTAGTCACACAACAAAATGTACTTGATGAATATCTATTTAGATGCCTAAAAATCCATTTTCTGTGAAACATAACTGTCTTTTTCCCAGAACAGCTATAATATTAAAAACACACAACCATATTTTAAATAATAGCTATTATGTGAGCAATATCGACTGAATTGTAGGATTATTAATATTATACTGTTTCCAGCAAAATTTCATTATTTGATGTTCAATCTTTTTATAAGCTCATATGGCTGTAACAGATTTAGAAATGTAGAAATAATCAAAAGGTATACTAGAGAGCTGATTGTGAGACTATACCATCTGTACATTAAAGTTTTTTAAAAAACATTTTATTGGGTATTCTCTGTATTTATATTTCAAATGCTATCCCCTTTCCCCCACTGCCATCCCTCCTCCCCCTCCCTTTGCTTCCATGAAGGTGCTCCCTCTCCCAACCATCCTCTCCCACTTCAGCACCTTGGCATTCCCCTACACTTGGGAAACGAGCCTTCACTGGACCAAAGGCCTCTTCTCCCATTGATGCCAGACAATACCATCCTCTGCAACATATGCAACTGGAGCCATGGGTCTCTCCATGTGTACTCACTGGTTGGTGTTTTAGTCCCTGGGAGCTCTGGAGGGTTTGGTTGGTTGATAATGTTCTTCCCAATGGGGTTGCAGACCCTTTCAGCTCCTTCAGTCCTTTTTCTAGCTCTTTCATTGGGGTCCCTGTGTTCAATCTGATAGTTGCAAGCATCCTCAACTGTATCAGTATGACTGTGGTAGAGCCTCTGAGGAGGCATCCATATCTGGCTCCTGCCAGTAAGCACTTCTTGGCATTAGTAGTAGTGCTTGGGTTTGGTGGCTGCATATGGGGTAGATCCCAGGTGAGGCAGTCTCTGAATGATCTTTTCTTGAATTCCTGCTCCTCTATTTGTCCCTGTATTTCTCCAGTCAGTTTTTTGTTTTCTCTTCTAAGAAGGAGTGAGGCTTCCACATTCTGACCTTCCTTCTTTTTGAGCTTCATAAATGCATGCCATGTGTATTCTTTTGTGACTGGGTTACCTCAGGATCATAGCTTCTAGTTCCATCCAATTGCCTAGGAATTTCATGAACTCATTGCTTTTAATAGCTAAGTAATACTCCATTGTGTAAATGTACCACATTTTCTGTATCCATTCCTCTGTTGAAGGACATCTGGGTTCTTTCCATCTTCTGGCTATTATGAATAAGGCTGCTATAAACATGGTGGAGCATGTGTCCTTGTTATATGTTGGAGCATCTTTTGGGTATATTCCCAGGATTGGAATAGCTGGGTCTTTAGGTAGTCCTATGTCCAATTTTCTGAGGCACCACCAGACTGATTTCCAGAGTGGTTGTACCAGCTTGCAATCCCACCAACAACGGAGGAGTGTTCCTCTTTCTTCATATCTTCACCAGCATCTGCTGTCACCTGAGTTTTTGATCTTAGCCATTCTGACTGATGTGAGGTAAAATCAATCTCAAGATTGTTTTGATTTGCATTTCTCTGATGACTAGGCATGTTGAGCATTTCTTTAGGTGCTTCTCAGCCATTTGATATTCCTCAGTTGAGAATTCTTTGTTTAACTCTGTACCCCATTTTTAAAAATAGGATTATTTGATTCTCTGGAGTCTAACTTCTTGAGTTCTTTGTATATATTGGATATTAGCCCCTCTATTAGATGCAGAATTGGTAAAGATCTTTTCCCAATCTTTGATTGTTGTTTTGTTCTTTTGATAGTGTCCTTTGCCTTAGAGAAGCTTTGCAATTTCATGAGGTCCCATTTGTCAATTCTTGATCTTAGAGCTTAAACCTCAATAAAAAGTCCACAAGGGGCAACAATATCTAGGTCAGTAATCTACATTGGACTTACATTTTCTTCATTCTTGCTGCTACTATTGTCATTGTCATCTAACTAATAAAGAATACAAATTTCATTTTTGATTCTGGATCAATGGTAATCATATGGCTGCAGCAGCAGTCCAAACCAATGGTATTTCAGCTATCAAAGAAATAAGAGAAATGCCAGCAATCAATAATGCAGTGCACATTTTTTTTTGTAGAATGATAGTGTATTCTAATTGTAATGGTTTAACAAGAAATGTAGCAATCATTTACAATTTTAAATAAATTTCAAGGATAAATGTAAAAATACATCCTCCTTATACTAAGTAAAATGTTGTTTTGTTTTGTTTTGTTTTAAGTTTACCCTTTATTAATACTGTGAATCTTGTCTGGAATGCCTATTGGATTAAAATGAAAAATAGGCTAACTATGTTATGGAAAATGCCATGAGTATCTTCGGTCCTATAAAACTGGTACTCCTTGAAGGCCTTTAAACTGTAAATGCTACAAATGGAACTGTGTTCCTTTTAAAATTCACCTTGCACCCTAACATGGAGATGAGTACAAAACCATACTTAATCCCAACACTCATGAAATTTAGACTAGCAGGGTTTCTAGTTCAAGGCCAGCTTGTGGAAATGTTGGTTGTATTCGCCAGATGTGATCATCATCTGGGAGACTTACTGCTGAATAAACTTGCCCTTTCTAGCTCTTTCTGAACTCTGGCTGGCTGGTTCAACTCAGCTGTTCTGGATAAAACTCTTCCCAAGCTGAATGACTCAATCTGGCATCTTATTGAATTGCTCTGCTTGGCCTCAAACTAACTCTGGCACTCTACTCTAATCTTCTGGTTCTTTCTCATTTTCTGGCTTGTTCTGTTTCTGCTGATGTGCACTGTATGAGTGGCACTTACTGAACTCATTCCTCCCCTCCTTTATCTCCCTGTCTCTGCACTTCTCTCTTAAGTTGTTTCTCTTTCCTGTCTGTTCTTATTGAGAGTTGGGTGTATCCTATCTCTGACTTATTCAATCAAATCTTTCTCTGATTCGTCACTTTGTCTGCCCCTCAATTAGACATCACATTCAAACATGGTTGTTTCCTTCTACAAACTAACTTTACCTTCATTTTTTGAGATTATATGTGTGTACTAAGGGCATGTCTGCATTCCAGTTGGATCACACAGACCTAGGACTTTGGATGTAATCCTTTGCCAGAGCAGCCATGTTGCTACATTAAAATTCCTAAACAAGCTTGGGTTATGTAGTGAGACTTCAAAGTTAGATTTCAAGGCACATAAATGTCTATTTGACTGTCCTAACATATAAGGCCTAAGTGGTAAATAAGGTGAATAAAAGGGTTCAAAATCCAATAGGATTAGTGCCTTATAAGTAAGGACACTGGAAAGGTTGTCTTATTGTATTAATTTGTTATTGTAACTAGCCCACAGTGACTGATATAATTAGTAAATACAGCTTATTGTATTAAGGAAAACTCTGAGCTTAATCCTTAAGACTATGATGCCAAACTGCATATGGTTGCACACGCCTGTATCTCCAGCTCCCATGAGGCTGAGGCAGTATAACCATGAGGTCAAGGTCACGTTGGGCACTGTAGCAAGACCTTACTTATAAAAAATGGAAAGAGAGAAATTTTTCCTAATCATGTTTTTAACTTTTGGCTTAATACACTTTTTATTTATATCTATTTATTCTGAGACAGGGTCTCACTAAGTAGCCTGGGGCTTCCTATGTAGACGAAGCTAGCCTTGAACTCACAGAGATTTGCTTGCTTCTGTCTAGCAAGTGCTGGGATCTTAATAAACTTACATGATAAACCCCTACAGCCCTACTTAGCTGAAAACTTCTGGTCCCACAGAGGGTGTGTTGTGAAGGCAAGGGCTGGCCCAACACATTATTTCTTCTAAAGCACACTTTGTTAAGTAGCATGGCAGCATCCTAGAGGCTGTCCCTGAAGAATACAATTGGTGTGTTGTAAATCTTTATTTCTAAATTATTTCAAGGTATGTAGGGATCTCAGGACACAAGCTCAGGTGTGGGAATAAAGTTTTCTTCTGCTTTCTAGTATTCACCCTAATTTCAATTGTAGAAACACTTCCCACTCAGTTTCATCTCTTAGCTTTACAGGCACCACCAGCTGGTGGTTAAATTTTCGGAGACTTACACAAAGTGGTGCATCTGACACCTGATGTTACCTGTAAAATGTTCATCATTCTTTGGTCCTTGCTTATTTATCTGAATGTCCGGCATTATGGACACAGTACTAAATTGTGGGAACGGATTTCATTGTGTGAAGTGAAGAAGAGAAAATACTTTTGAGGTGTTTAAAAACCCATTTGCCTATGTGGTGGTTTGAATAAGAATGGCTTCCACAAACTCAACGATTTGAATGCTTGGTCACCAGGAAGTGACACTATTAGGAGGTGAGGTCTGTGAGAGTAGGTGTGGCTTTGTTGAAGAAAGTGTGTCAATGGGGGTGGGCTTTGAGTTCAACTGAGGTCCAGCGGCTCACTTTTCCTTCCTACTGCTTGAGGATATAGAACTCATAGCCCATTTCCAGCACCATGTCTGCCTGTACCCCGACATGCTTCCTGCCGTGACAATAGACTCAACCTTTGAACATGTAAGCATGCTCTCCTTTGGAAGACAGCAGTAGAAACACAAAGATACTTAAGCTCAGATAAATAATACAATCATTCTCTCTCTTAAGGTTTCCTGTCTTCCTAAGCAAAGATCACGGTCCGCCATGCTCCTGTGGTATGTAAACCTATTTGCAGGTTTGCTGCTGTTTCCCTTTAGCTTCGTGTGGCTCACAGAACATAGTCAGGATACGTAACGCTGTATAAGTGTTTTAAAATGCAGCAGATAGATTTCTCCTTGCTGATTTTATACTCATCATTACAATTCTTTTTACGAGCATTTATTAATTGTATCAGATATTGGTATGTGCTTTGACTTCAGGAGAATTTGAAAAGATAGGGTCTCATGTACCCAAGGCTGGCCTTTAGTCACTACCTAGTTGAGGACGTCCTTGAACTCCTTACCTACCTGAAACCATATCTTAGGAGCTAGGATGCTTCATCTTACCTGGCTTAGTATATTATGTGCTTTGGTCATATTTACCTTCTTGTCATTAACTGTCATCACATCTCCCATGGCCTCTTTCTCTACCCAAAAGTCACCATTATAATTTCATGTTGTGTGTATTATGTGTCATCTATATTTTTTTATTGAATTTAATTTTTATTGCATTTATTTATGTGTTTCTCTCTGTGTAATCATGCTTAGTTAGGGCTTCTGTTGCTGTGAAGAGACACTATGACCACAGCAACTCTTAATAATTGGGGCTTAATAACTCTTTTAATTGGGGCTGAGTTATAGTTTCAGAGGCTTAGTCCATTGTTGTCAGAGGATGGTGGCACACAGGCAGACATGGTACTGCAGAATTAGCTAAGAGTTCTACGTCTGGATCATCAGGCAGCAGGAAGAGAGAATGACACTGGGCCTGGCTTGGACTTCTGAACTTTCATTCAAACCTACCACACGTGCTCTTTCACAATGCACTCACAGAGGTCAGAAGACGGCTTGAGGGAGCTGGTTCTCTCTTTCCACAGTGTATATTTTAGGCATTTAACTCAAGTCACCAGGCACTGTTGCAGGCTAAGCTATCTCATGCCCAGGGGCTGGATAGAGAAGATTTTTTTAGTTTTCTCTCTTCACAACTTACAAATAGAAGTGATGTATATCTAGAGAAGACAGAGAAACTTTTAAAAAATAGGGTCTCACTTTGTAGCTCAGGCTGGCCTGAACTCATTACGTAGCCAAGGCCTCCCATGTGCTGAGATTATAGGATTATGGTCTCATGAGCTAGCATGTTTAATTTAGAATGAGTCTTAAATACTTTATGTGAATGTGTTTTTAATATATACTTCATAGTATTAAAGATGAGTAGTTCAACTAGTCCCTACTTATCCTAGCAATTTGAATATTTTATTACTTTCTCTCCTTACTCCCAAGAGTAAGGGAAATTATATAGAAGCTCACTGAGTTGTGTAGTCTTTGCTTCTGGTTAATTTTGGTGTGAGATCTTTCATATTTACATTTTTTAACATAATAGAGTTTATAAAATGAATGTTTAAACCAGCAATAATAATAACAAAAAACTTACCCCCAAATACTTTGGAACTTTTCTGTCTCCCCTTTTATCATAATTCATCCTCTTATAGAATCTGGATGTTGCTATATGCTTCTATCAAGTTGGCTGTAATGAGCTACTTTGTGTGTAGGTTTATTAACCTAAGATAGCACACTCCAACTAAGACAAAAACGATATGCTTGGTTTTGACTGAAGGTTCTAGTCACTACTTAATTTTTTTTGTCTTTATACAAAATAGTATGTCAAATTTATAGAGTAAGATGATATCTGAGCTTGTACCTTTGTAGAGACTTTCTTTACTAGAAACTTCATAGTTACCAAATATCTTTATAAAAACAGGGTGACAGTTTTTGTTTTATGTTCGGATAGTCTCCTGTAGGTCTTGAACTTGCTATGGTAGCTGATAGTGACCTTGAACTTGGGATCCTCCTGTCTAAATCTTTGGGGGTGTTGTGATTACAGGCACGCGCATGTGTGCCTTATGCAGTACTGAAGCTCAAACACAGGGCTTCATGCATGCCGGGTAATACTCAGCCAGCTGATCTGCCTCTTCGCATTGGTTGTTTTAGGGAAGAGACTAATGACTGAGGATATTGGAACGGTCA